>NC_139555.1:99982467-100542798 GCF_965112155.1 Podarcis liolepis | reverse complement strand
ATATGTCTCCTTGCCAAGGGTACACTGGAGCCTACAGTAGGTAGGCCTCTGAGTATGGGCAGCCTCAAAACTCCCTGGTTTTGTGCCACAGTTGCTAACCTTGTTAGTTTGCACCAGCAACAAATATATCACAGAACTGCTATAGGCAGTATGGAGCTTATCATGCGCAACAGTTTAGGGCTCCAGTTCAGGATTTCTCAGCTATGGCATCAAGGACTTTGAGAATGAACGCTGGGTTTGGAAGCCAGGGCAGGACAGACATCATCACATTGCTGGTCCTTATTAAATTGAAGTATAGAAACCAATGCTCCTATAAAAGGTTTGCTAAATGTTCCCAGTGGGAAGAAATGGCAGAAAAGAGAGCCGTCTAATGGTGTGGCTTGAGTGCTGACTAGGGGGAAACAACAGTCGGTTGCCCCACTTACGGTGCCACAGAGGCAGCTACCAGCGTGCCGGCCAAAGCACCAAGGAGACACCCGCTGTGATAGGCAGGGAAACCTAAGGCAGATGGCGGCTCAGCAGGCCACAGCATTGTACCCTGCAGGCTGGAACGGTTAAGCGTCCTCCTCCAAAACGGCAAGGAGAAAGAAGAGGCCAGCTGAACGCCCATCTCTGAGCAGGACTCCGCAAAAACGTTGGGAAAACAGGCTCCAGTTTAGCAAAGCCCACAGAAGATTCCAACATTTGAGAAGAAATGGACTTTCTCCACATAAATTTTCAAATTCCAAGGACACTGAGTACAATTTCCTTCTCCATTATTTATTCCTCTCTTGCCTTCAGAAGCCAGTCAGGTCAGAAGCCAGAAAATGTGCTGTGCTGTGGGATAGCCGTTACTTATTACTGTGGCGTTTTGCTTGCTCGCAGCTATGTTCATTACCTTTTTCATAAACTAGCCCTGGAAATTTGGGGATGATGATTTTTTAAGGGTTGACCTACATGCAGAGCTATTTTAAGCCCTAGGCAAGCCTAACCATTTGAACTCCCCCCCCCCAAAAAAAAAAGATTTGCTAACTTCAATTTTCAAAAACAGATGCCTTGTAGAAAAAATGAAAGCTGCTAAGTTTGTTTTAAATCGCAATAGTAAGTAATACAACAGTCTTTCTCAAATACAGAAGAAAATGTTTTAGCGCACAAATCATTTCGAATAATCTTGTGAATTGTTTCAATTTCAGACATATCAAAATCTCACTTTGCGTGCCTTTTCCTTTTGCAAGTTTTGTCACCCGTTCATTCCTGCCTCTGTAGCTCAGTTGGCAGAGCATCAGACTCTTAATCTCAGGGTCCTGGGTTCAAGTCCCACATTGGCTGAAAGATTCCTGCATTGCAGGGGACTGGGCTATAGATGACCTTTGTGATGCCTTCCAACTCTACAAGTCTCATGTTTCTGTGATTCTATGTGCTGGTGCTTGGGCATCTTCAGTTGATATAGTTGCCAAGCCAACCAGTCTCTTTTGCAACATTGCTGAGTGTATGTAAGCTGGGAGAACTCTTCAAAATATAAAATAAAATAAAAGATTATCAGAAATTTATAAAATGTAACAAAAACTCAGTGGCGTAGCGTGGGGGTGCAGGGGGGGCCGGCCGCACCGGGCGCAACATCTGGGGGTTAGGGGGCGCAAATCCACGGGTTAGGGGGCGCAAATCCACGGGTTAGGGGGCGCAAATTACTTGCCTTGCCCCGGGTGCTGACAACCCACGCTACGCCACTGCAAAAACTAATCCATATAAAGTGGTGCTTCTCAAGAATCAGTACTGTGTCCCTCTGAGGTCCGCACCCTAAATGGCTGCCTAGTTGGCCAAATTATAACACCAGCCATTATTATTATTATTATTATTATTATTCCCTTCCCATCTGGCTGTGTTGCCTACATGGGTTCTGGCTTCTGACCCTGGACAAATACACTCAGTAGACAGTGGTGGAAGACTAATAAATACTTAATCCTTTTCTTCTTTTTCTTTTTTTTGTAAACCACAAGGCGTTATAAAACTACATAGTGAAAAATTCATCATCAAAACGTTCAATATTGAGCTATGATAAAAGTTTCTGATGCCTCGATGAGAAAAGATTATATGGATTTACAGTGCAATCCTGTTTCTGTTTATTCAGAAGGAAGTTCCACTAGGAAGTTTTCTCCCTGGTTGTGTGTTTATGACCACAGCCTTAAGCCTGGAAGGCGCAGGGCCAAATCCTCAGGTGATGTTATTCAGCAGAACTTTTTCTAAAGCCAGTGGAAGGGAAGTTAAGCACATCTGCCAAAATTCTGGACTATAACATTAACAGGCAACCCAATAAGGCCTTGTTTGGGCTTGGAATTGCTTTTTGCCTGTAGTAAATATAAACGGGATTTTCCACTGACATGTCCGCTCCAGAATCACAAGCTTGCAAAGAACTAGCCAATCAGTCTTTATAACCGTGTATGTTTAGATGTTGGTCAGGTTGTTGCTCATTCCCATTAATCCCTTCTTTAATTTGCATATTAATATCTAAAACTTGTTACATATAGTGTTTGTTCACTGGCTGATGATGTTGCTTGATTGGAGGCAGAGGGGATAGTTGTCATACTTCTCTGATGAAAATAGGGACGTACAACAACAACAACAAATTAATTTATACCCCACCCATCTGATTAGATTGCCCCAGCCACTCTGGATGGCTTCCGACATATAGAAAAATATAATAAAACATTAAACATTTAAAAACTTCCCTATGCAGGACTGCCTTCAGGTGTCTTCTAAAGGTTATATAGTTACTTATCTCCTTGGCTCGGGGGGGGGGATGTCACATAACTCCATGCCCCCCAATATTTCTCCCATGAAAACAGGGACATCCTAAGGAAAAGTGGGGAATTCTGGGGTCAAATCAGAAATCCGGGACTGTCCCTGGAAAATAGGGACACTTGGAAGGTCTGAGTTGTGTGGCAAGGGAGATCTGGTAAGTCAGGTGATAGCCCAGCTGGGTGGCCCAAATCCTATGGTCTGATACAGCAGCAGCCATGAAACCCACAAAACGAGTCTTAAAATTGCAGAATCTGGCAAATGTCTATAAAGGCAGCTGGAGCAAACCCAACCCTGCTCTGAGTGCCAGAGCAGCTGTTGCCAAGGAAAACACAATGTGATCAGGGGGTGTGCACGGGAGAAAGGAGAAAGGGGGGGGAGCAGTGGGGCCAGAAAGGACCCGTTTATGCAGGATCCAGTGGGATCTGATTGTGCTAATGTAGGTTTGATTACGTGCTCGCATCAAGTTGGAGTTGGACTCTGGAATGGGTCGTTGTTTGGCAAGTTGGCTAGAACTTACTTGCTAAGCACAGGGTGCAATTTCAGAGGTGCAATGAAGAGGCAGATCTACTATGAAGCTTCAGGGCACCTAATCCCAGAGGGGGCCCCCAGAAGCAAATTTCCCTAATTTTGGGGTCTAGCAGACCTAATTTGAGTGGCACTGCTCAAATTGGTTGATTTTTTTGTTTTTTGTTTGGTAAACATGTCAACAATCCCATGGTATCTGAAGAAGTGTGCATGCACACGAAAGCTCATACCAAGAACTAACTTAGTTGGTCTTTAAGGTGCTACTGGAAGGAATTTTTTTATTTTAACAATCCCAAAGTTTGATATTCAGTAGCACAGATGTTGTAATGGAGATCTGTCATGGAACAGCCCCACTGAAGATAAGAGTGATTACCCAGACCTCAGTGCTGGTTGCGAAGGGGTCAAGGGGTCCCCATGGCAGTTCAAGCTTCAGGGCCCCAGAAATTTAGGTCCACCACTGGCAACATGTCTGCCATGACTACAGGTTAACACCACAGGATTTCACCACTGGCATGGGGTACTGTGAGGACAAAGACTGCAAACAACTATTACTAATCAAACTGCCATGCAAATGTTGCGTGGCATGCCAATCTCTTTAAAATGCAGGGGTTCAATGGGAGGTGAACTGCACCCCATAAAGTAATAATAATTTGTAGTTATTCCTCTATTGCACAAACCCACACTCTCACACATACATGTCTTTGCATGAATCCTGGCTTTCTTCACTGCAGTCTGTCGGGGAAAGGAGACTGCTTTAGAAACTCAGGCTGTCGTGCTTAATCTGGACATAGCACAAGAATTTTGATACATCCTTGATCAGCCTGCCTGCCAAAACCCCAAAATGACGTATTTTATAGTCAACTCAGCGTACATTAATTAAAGTATGGAGGAAATGGACCCAAACTCAACCAGGCAAAAGCAAACAAGGACTTTATGTTTTCAAAATCATAATTCAAAACAGAAACAAATATAACTTGTTTAGTGCAACAATTTTCCTTGGAAACGTTGCTGAAACCACAGGCATCGCCTCAGACAATGGCTAACAGCCATTTGATAGGACAACTTCTTGTCAGGGCTACTTTTAAACAGCCAAGTAAATGCAAGGGACTTCTCTGTATTGCCAAGCCATGAAAATGGGCCAATTGATGAAATGTTCGTATTATAAATGGATGTGGATAGTGTTAAATTATGATGTTGGATCTGAATGGGCAGCACAGAATAAGGAAGACATTCAGCAACAAGTGGGAGCAGAAAAAAGTTCTCGGTTTCCAGTCAACTTCAATTGTACACATTGGTTGGTTTGGGTCATTATGGAGTGTGTATATGTTTTGTTTTAATAAAAAAATTCCTTCCAGTAGCACCTTAAAGACCAACTAAGTTAGTTCTTGGTATGAGCTTTCGTGTGCATGCACACTTCTTCAGATACACTGAAACAGAAGTTGCCAGATCCTTCTATATAGTGAGAAGGTGGGGAGGGGTATTACTCAGAAGGGTGGTGGGAATGGGAGATTGGCAGATAGCTGAGATGAGCCTGTTGACGACTCTTAACAACTGTAATAGGTCTTACAGGAAAAGGCAAGGGGTGAGAAGGTGAGAAATGGCTTAGTCATGTATAATGAGATAAGAATCCAATGTCTCTGTTCAGACCAGGTCTCTCCGTGGTTTTAAGTTTGGTAATGAGTTGCAATTCAGCAGCTTATGTTTTGTTTTGTTCTTGCTACAGGACAAGGAAATTTGCCACCCAAATTCAGATTCATGCATTTTCAGTTTTGGGGGGTGAATTTCAGGTTTTGATAGAGGAAAGCGTCCATATTGAAATTCTGCCAGTCATGTTCGGATACTGATGAATTTCAGACTCAGGAGTGTTTCGGATTCCGAATTTCACGTTCTCCATTTTTAAATATACAGATTCTGAATTTGGCAAGCGGAGTTTTCTCAGCCATTTCACTTCAGCGCTGGCTTGTTTGATTGTCTGCTTGCATCTGTAGCCAGTCCCACATCACTAGGAGCTACCAGGAAAGGGCCAGAAAGCAATGAAGAAAATAGAAACAGAGAACAAACAAGAAAAAGCAAACAAGAAAAGGAAGCAAAAAATAGCGAACAGAGAAAGAGCATGAATCAAGTTCTCTACAGCAATTTAGAGCTCCGTAACGCTGGAAAGGAATTACTGGCGTGTAACAACCACAGAGTTACGTAAGGTCATGAGTTGCACTGGGTGAGGGGGAGGAACAGGAAGCAATTATTTGATTTTTTCATAACACAAGAACTTAGACTCTGGAGCTCATTAGGAAATACGCATTGAAAGCCAGAATAGATTACAGGGTTCACAAAATCATGAGGCAAATTCATGAAGAACAGCCAGCCAGCAGATGCAGCTATTTATTTGTTTAAGGTATTCCTAAATCCAAGGGCAGATGCTAGGTGAGCTGAACCAACTGGGGAAAAGGCCAACAGCTGACATGGAAGCTGAGCATCATCTCGGTTGTTTACAGCAGGGATGGGGAACCTGTGACCCTCCAGCAGGTGCTGGAGCACAGCTTCCATCATCCCTGACAATTCTTGTTGGGGCTGATGGAAGCCCTATAACATTGGGGGGGGGCACAGCTTCCCCATCCCTGACGTACAGCAAATGCAGAGGGAGGACTCCCATCAGTCTAAAGTCTATTTCTGCATTTGGGGCTTTTTTATTCAGTACAAAAGGCAACTAAAGGGGATATGGAAGAGGTTTATAAAATTATGCCTCATATGTAGGTAATGGGTAGATATTAATATTCTCTCTCTCTCTCTCTCTCTCTCTCACACACACACACACACACACACACACACACATACTACTACTACTACTACTACTACTACTACTACTACAATTCAGGGTCACCCCATGAAAATGACTGATGGAAGATTCAGGACACACAAAATAACCTCTTCACACAGCCCGCAATTTACATCATAGAACTGCAGCCACAAGATGTGATGGGCAATACCTTATGCCTTCAGCCTTGTGATAAAGCATGTGTTCTGCATGCAAAAGATCCCAGCTTCAATCTCTGGCATTTACAGGTAAAGCTGAGAATGTCCCCTGTCTAGAACCCTGGTAGCCACTGCTAGTCAAAGCATGCAGTGCTGCAGCTAGATAGACTAATGGACTGACCCACAGATTCACAGAATTGGAAAGGACCATAAGGGACATCTACTCCAAACCCCTGAAGTGCAGGGATCTTTTGGGGCTTGAACCCATGACCTCAATATTAAGAGTCTCGTCCTCTACCACCTGAGCTATCACTGAGCTTCCTTTAGTTCCTTAAAGGGGATTAGACAAATTAATGGAGGAGTGGCTATCGATGGTTTTCAGTCATGATTGGCTCCATGTTCAGAGCTGCTAGATACCAGAAGCAACATGGAGGACTATAGACTTCAAACCCTGCATAAGGGCTTCTCAGATCCATAGGGTTGTCTGTTGTGGGAAGCAGGATGCCGAAGCATGGGGTGAACCTTTGGTCTGATCTTATTTGAAAGAAGAGGGAGGAGAGAACGCATATGGATAATTGCCTAGTGATTCTCCTCAAGTGCATTTGCTTTGTCTCCAAGGCAACCCTTCATGTATCTTCCTTAGCTTGTCTCACTTCATAGGAACTTGGGTTGCATACACACTATGCCTTTAAAGTAGATTTGAAACACATCCTCCCCCTCAGACCATTTTGGGCACTGTGCTTTGCTGAGGGTTGCTAGGAACTGTATCACTGTAAGGCTTAAACTAATGCCCAGAATTATTTCGAGGGAAAGTATGTGCTTCTTAAAAAGCAGATACATCACCTTGCCAACAAAGGTCCGTATAGTTAAAGCTATGGTTTTCCCAGTAGTGATGTATGGAAGTGAGAGCTGGACCATAAAGAAGGCTGTTCGCCAAAGAATTGATGCTTTTGAATTATGGTGCTGGAGGAGACTCTTGAGAGTCCCATGGACTGCAAGAAGATCAAACCTCTCCATTCTTAAGGAAATCAGCCCTGAGTGCTCACTGGAAGGACAGATCGTGAAGCTGAGGCTCCAATACTTTGGCCACCTCATGAGAAGAGAAGACTCCCTGGAAAAGACCCTGATGTTGGGAAAGATGGAGGGCACAAGGAGAAGGGGACGACAGAGGATGAGATGGTTGGACAATGTTCTCAAAGCTACTAGCATGAGTTTGACCAAACTGTAGGAGGCAGTGGAAGACAGGAGTGCCTGGTGTGCTCTGGTCCATGGGGTCATGAAGAGTCAGACACGACTAAACAACTAAACAACAACATAGTGCGTTCACAGAGCCACAGAAACGGAAAGGGCTATGGAAGTCATCTAGTCCAGCCTCCTGCTCAAGACAGGATCTGTAATGCAAGTACAACTGCATGAGTCCTGACAGAGGGCTGTCCAGCATCTGCTTATATGCCTCCAATGAAGGATGGTCCATCACCTCCCAAGGGGACAGCCAGTGTGACACAGTGTTTAAAAGGCTGGATTAGGGCCTGGGAGACAGGAATTCAAATTTTTACTTGGCCACAAAGCTCCCTGGGTGACCTTGGGCCAATCACCATCTCTCAGCCTCATCTACCTCACAAGGTTGTTGTGAAGATAAAATAGAAAGAAGGGGGAATCGTTTGCCCCACTGTGAGCTCCTTAAGGAATAAATAAACAAGATGGTCTGTTCTACTGCCAAGTAGCTCTTGCTATTAGACATGTTCTTCTGATGTTTAGATAAAATCTGCTTCCAGCTATTTGGTTCTACTCCTGCCTTTGCACCGGAGAACAAATTTTTAGGCTACCAAAATGGAATGAACTGTATGTAACGAGTGGCTCTCTCAACTGCTGGCTGCGCTGTGGCTTTTTGAAGGGGAATATTTCATATAAAGCATCTGATTTGAGTAATTTTATTCAATAGCAACAAAGAGGCTTGTGGTACCTTAACGACTAACATATTTATTATGGCACAAACTACCACAGACTGCAGTCCACTTCGCCAGATGCATGAATTGTTATCCTGAGTTGCAGGTTCATATATGCATTGGGGGAAAGAACTATAAAAAGTGAGATGTAGGAGAAATTAAGTAGACATTGAGGAGTACCTAATTATCGCCGTCTGTATTTTTCTGCATTCCATGTCCTTATAATTCACAAAACAGTTCTTGATGACACAGTCATCTTGGCAATGGGACACCAATTAACAGAAACAGAGAAATTGACTATGGTCTACCAAAGCTGATGCCATGATCAATCTGTTTTTGAAGGTGCCACAAGACTTTGTTGTTTCTGGCGCAAAAGACTAATAAATCCTTTGGGATTTAGTCAATAAAACATTTTTTAAAAAGTTATTGAAAACACTAACATTTCCATCCACTTTCCTTCACAAAATTAGGGTTGACATTTCAATTGTGAAGTGAGCTGAAGGCAGGCCAGTATCCCTGCAGGTAAGGAGAGACAGTGGATTCTCCACAGCCAAACCTAGGGAAGGTGTCCTTGGAGAACTTGTTAAAGAAGTGGGGGAATTCCCTCTTTAGCAGATAACAACCTTTAGTGGAAAACTACCTGCACAAAACAGATTTCACTGCCCAAAGAAAAAGTGGCATGGTGCAGCTGTCATCCAGTTTGCCTTCAGAGACTGGAACCAGAGCGTTTCTGAGGCCTTACAGCTTGAACTGATTTAGAGCTCAGCGTCAACCCTCACAACCTGTCAAGGGTACCTTCTGAGGCCTATTTTCTTTTCCGCAACACTTCTAGGTCTGTCTGCAGAATACTCATGTTGCTAACAGGACAAATAACTGTGTAAAAGGTTCCAAGGATTTTTAGCTACCATTTAAACACACACTGGGCACAGTGGTACCTCTGGTTACGAATGGAATCCGTTCTGGAGGTCCATTCGTAACCGGAAACCGCTCGTAACATGAGGCACCATTAGCGAAAGTGCGCCTCCCGCTGGACGCGTGCCTCTGACGCGCAATTTCCGCTCGCATCCCAGGGCAAAGTTCGCAACTGGGAATGGCTACTACTGGGTTACCAGAGCTCGTAACCCACAGTGTGCGCAACCAGAGGCGTTCACAAACAGAGGTACCACTGTACCATGAAACCACAGGGCCTGTCCTCTTGTAACAGTCCTATAAAACACATCTTTATGAGCTGAGCAACTGAATGGATTGTCAGGGAACAACAGATTGTGCTGGTGTCACAAGATGGCACCTGTTCCTTATCACTGCCTGCCATCGCAGTTGTCCCATTCCTCACAACTTGTTCCACAACTTGAGGGAACGCTGGCTCAGGTATTTCCACCACCTGAGGCAGCTGCTTCACCATACCTCATGGGTGAGCCGGGCCTGCCCTCAGGCCACACACCCCTAAATTTTCAAGGAGGGCTGGAGCTACGAAGAGGAGCCCCTCTGCTCACCTTAACACCTGCAAAAGTCTATAAGGAAGAAGGCAGTTATTGCCCACAAATTCTTCCAAGTAGTGCTATAACACTACATATATCATACGTCTTGGAGGAGCATTATATGAAACATATGGCAGCTGCTGGGCAGTGGCCATCAGGAGCAATTTACAATGGGCAGAGAATTAACCCTTATTTGGGGAACCATTCAATTGATTTGCGGTCATGTGCTTCAAGATACACAACTACTGGACTCCGTATTTCATTAGCACAATGAGGAAGAGCTGTGGCTCAGTGGTGGAACATCTGCTCTGCATGCAGAAGGCCCCGGGTTCAATCCCTGGCATCTCCAGGTACAGCTGGGAATGGCCCCTGCCTGAAACCCTAGAGACCTGCTGCTGGTCAGTGTAGACAATACTGAGGTAGATGGACCCATGGTCTGACTCTACATAAGGCCACTTCCTATGTTCCTAATCAAATACATTGGGCGGTTTACAGTACGCAGTCAACTTTACCAGTAAAAGAGTACCCTGCCTCCCCCCCTCCTAATTTCAAAGGTATCTGCTTATGTTTCCAATGACGACCACATATTCAATGCTACCTCATGTTTCCTTCTAAAGACTACCCATCTGGTATGAAACAGAGAACGCAAAACAAGAGGCTCCACAGGTACATTAATGTTATTAAAAGACGGTATTGCTTGGACATAATTTCCCAAAATACATGAGTTTTGTCCACCATATGTGGAAGAAGTCTGCTCTGTTTTTGGCTCAGTACAAACAGTTGCCATTTCCAACTTTCTACATCTCATTTAATATCTGAGGTGTTAAATGCCTTTGCGTTGTCATTTCTATACCGATAATGTTGAGCTCACAGTAAACTGACTTCAAAGACCAAATTTCAGGAGATATTTCCTAGAGCATGGGTAGGCAAACTAAGGCCCGGGGGCTGGATCCAGCCCAGTCGCCTTCTAAATCCAGTCTGGGAATCAGCGTGTTTTTACATGAGTAGAATGTGTCCTTTTATTTAAAATGCACCTCTGTGTTATTTGTGGGGCATAGGAATTCATTCATTATTATTTTTCCAAAATATAGTCCGGCCCCCCACAAGGTCTGAGGGACAGTGGACCAGCCCCCTGCTGAAAAAGTTTGTTGACCCCTGTCCTAGAGGTTTTACAGTCCTTTTCTCATTCTGGCTGGCAGTGATATTCTAAACCTGCATTATATTTAGAACCTGTTTTCTAAATATTTTAGAGAATATATTTGTACCTGGATGCTGGATCAATTTTTCTCTGATTTCAGCGTCTCCAGGTGAGGAATTTTCCATCCTTACAAGCTACACTTATTTGCTTGATAACTCCTGGCTCGCCACTAGGACACAAATGGTCTTCAGAAATGAGGAGACTGCAGGACATCAGAAATACAGAAGGAACACTAGACAGAATTTGAAAGAGCTGAACTATATGGAATGCTGGAAACATAGGAAGGGATATAAGGGATTAGACAGTACCTGAGATATCCTGGACCCAAGTTGTTAAGAACATCGTGAATTAATGCAAGAACCTTGAGACTGGGCAGCCAATGCAAGTTTTGGATCGCTGGAGGTACGTCTGTCCTCACCAACAATCTGGCGGCAGCACATCAAATACAACCCACAGAGCAGGAAGGGACCTTAAAAGTCGTCTGGCCCAATTGTCTGTTGGTGCAAGATGTGTACTTCTACAGCATCCCTAATAGGTGACCATCCAGCATCTACTTAGAAATCTCCAATTAAAGACTCAGTCACTAGCCAGGGTAGTCTGCCTGTTCACTGTTGAACAGATTATGCCATCAGGAAGTTCTACCTAACATTTAGTCCAAATCATTTTTCTTGTAATTGGAAACGCATTGGTGCAAGAGAGAACAAATTTGCTCCATTTTCTACACGACAGCCCAATTTGAAGACGGTCATCATCAATGCTATTTTTCCAGAAAAAAGTGGTGCCACAACTCACCATGAATGACCCCCTTGTTCTCTTACAATGCCAATGGTGCCCACCTGAGAGTGTAGTCAGTGTAGAATAGTGAGCTAGATAGACCAATGGCAACTTCCTATGTTCCATTGGGTTCCATACTACAGATCTCAACTTCGTCAAGAGTAGTGCCTACTGGACTGTTTCGGATCCCTTGTATATATTAATTCCTCTTTCTCCTGCAGCCAGCTCAGCTCGACTCAACTAACTCCGGAGGGCAACCTGCATTCCTCAGGGCTGCCGTGTGCTGCACACTTTAAGAGGGTGTTTCATTAAGAGACAAGGTGTAGGGTGAGCCAGGGGAACACAATTCACAAAGGTTGCTCTAATGACTTTCACAGCCAGGAAGATGGATGCTGTTAAAACTCAAGAGATGAGCTTTTCTAGTAAGAAAAGAAAGCAGGAAGCTAAAATCAGAAATCCAAGAGTTGCATTCACGAACATTTGGAATGGACATCAGTTACGATCTAACGCTAGGGAATGAATGGGCAACTGGCAGTTCCCAAGCGGTTAGATTCTACTTTATCTAATTCCTGGCAATCCTAACCAGTTTTAACCAAGAGATGGTAAAATAGTTGCTCACACATTCACTCATAGTGATGAGTGAAAGTTGTAAGAAACAGAGGCACCCCGTGTTGTAATTTCACATTTCTCGTTTGAATTTTCTATGCAATATCCACACTCCATTGAAGCAGTTATGCTTTTCAAGTGTGAAGCTCTCACTGTTTGAAGGCACCATCGTAGTTATGGAGCCTGACTACTCATGAGGGGGTCTGTTTGCATGCCAAAGTACACTTCCTGCTCCCAGTCCGCAACTGGCAAGGAAACAGAGGAATCCTTGAGAACACAAGCATTGTCCATTCTTGATCTACGCCAACGCGATGCTCTCCAGATGTTATTGGATTACAGCTCTTGTCAAACCTAACCATTCACCATGCTGTTTGTGAATGCCCAATGATCTCTGTAGGGCATTGTATTGGACACCCCTGATGAATGCAATGCAGTGTATTTTAGATTTTGTACTTTCATTAAGCTGAGGGGTGTGTACGCATATGTTTGTGAAGTTCCAAAATAAAGCGATTTGCTTTACCAACTCGGTCGGTTCCAGCAATTCAAGCTATCACAAATACCATACTTTGAAGTGTCTGATATTATCTGCAAAGGGTCTCGCCACAAGGGGCAAAACCGCCAGATGATTTGGCACCCAAACCCCAAGGCTGACACAACATAGGAGACATCTGCTTTATACAAATCTGATTCTTTAGAACAGTGAGGATACATAGTGTTGAGCCTTGAGGAACAACAGCCAACCCCTGTATCTTAGATGGCACTTCTTTATCTGAGATAGAAGCTAAAGCCCTGCAAATTCACATCACACTCTGTGATCCAGCAACCCTTACTGGGTGATGGGGGGGGGTTGGACCAGATTGCATTGCTGTGTTTATTTTTCAGACTGTAGCAGCTTATGTGACATCGCCGAGCAGTTACAACAACAAGCAGAGCCTTATCATCAGGTCACTGGGGTAATAAGGGAGATGGATGGCATATCAAGTTGCCTTGCTGAATTATTTAGTGAACATCCTTTATGGAGACAGATGGAGCTGGTCATGACAGCATCACAGAGAAAGGATGCTCTCTCTGGTCATAGGATTCTTTGGCAAAGGGCTGACCGCACAGTTTCTAGAAGCTCCGTAAACAGCGCTTTAAGTGACAGCTCGTGAACTGAGTACTTGACACTTGCTCAGTGGATTCCCATTAGATCAAGTGAAACCACAGCCTGTCCAAATGTTCCCTCGCAGCCCTGGAATCAGCAAAAAGGGCTTCGGAGAGACAAGGCGCAAGAACCACCCCCCGCCCAAAGAAAACAATAGCGACCTACTTGCTGCACTCCTCAGGAAGGCAGAGAGAACACTGTGCCACTTCAAGGCAAAAAGCAGCAACAACAATTCCAGCTGCTTTTGCATACCTTTTGCAGAATAAATATAGGCTAGGTAATTTGCAGCAACACTCTTAATGTTAAAACGCCCCAAATGGAAAAGAAAAGAAAGCAAGAGGCCTAAACCTGCAAAATGATGACAATTATGGGATGCTTCTGCAGGAGGGCTTGTGGTTGATACTTCAGAGCTTCCCTTTCTCCCCAACTGACCTCCAGCAGAGATTTTTAAAATTTGTTTACCATATGCAAAAGCATTTTCCCCCTTCTGCCTCTGTTACCTCTACATATAGAAATATTATAAATCAGGGATAGCTAATATAGAAGAAGAAGAAGAAGAAGAAGAGTTTAGATTTGATATCCCGCCTTTCACTCCCCCTTAAGGAGTCTCAAAGCGGCTAACAATCTCCTTTCCCTTCCTCCCCCACAATAAACACTCTATGAGGTGAGTGAGGCTGAGAGACTTCAGAGAAGTGTGACTGGCCCAAGGTCACCCAGCAGCTGCATGTGGAGGAGCGGGGAATCGAACCTGGTTCACCAGATTACAAGGCTCTTAACCACTACACCAGCATCTTCCAAATGCTGTTGGACTCCTAACTCCCATCATCCCTGACCATCCCTGGCTGATGGCAACTGGAGTCCAATGACCACCCCTGACCTCTAGCCTCCTTCAGAAGCAGATCTGCCTATTTATTTGTTGAAATATTCCCATCCTCCCCTCTTAGCCAAAGACTTGTGGCTAAGTGGAGGTAAAACATATGCAGCCAACGTATGTAGCCCTCCATGAATTTCTCTAATCCCCTATTGAAAGCCACCTAATTCAATGCTCATTAACATTCAGGTTACTGAAAAAATATTATCGGACCCTAAAGAGAGCTTCTTATAAGATTCAAGAGGAGGAAAAGATGACTAAGTAGAGGAGGATTCTCTGACCCATTCCCCCCCTCCTTTTCATCTTTGCCTCACTACATGTCTTTCTTTGTGAGAATAATGGGAGAGTTTGGGCAGGCCATGAATACTTTTTACAAGGATCAAGTACCTGATTCATTTTATTTTTTTAAAAAACTGTCCTGCTAGACTTCATTCAAAGCAGCCCATATTCTCCAGGGTCTTTGGTGCACAAGAGAATGGAACTCGGTGTGTCCCCCCCCCCAATCAAAGCCACACAGGAGATGGGAGAGAGGTGAAACTTAAAGCTCCAGTGCTTAGAAGCAAAACTTTTAACATTTATGTGCTGGTTAGTGCCTGACCTTGTGGAAAGATACATCCATTTCTCCTGTTGCTGTAATTGCTGCCGCAGGCTTAATGGATTCCTCAGGTGAGGTTTCTGTACAAGGTTGCGGCCGATGTCACCGATTCTTAATGTGCAATCATGGCTCTTAAGTGTGAAACATGACGCGGCTGTGCAAAGAGTACTGAAGTGTGAGTTACGGATGGCTCTTTGACAAACTAAGCTTGCATTTGAAGGCAGAGCAGGGATCTAGATCGATGTTGGGTCACCAGTGGGGACATTTAATAGAGAGAGCTGTGGGTGCCAGCCACAAAATGGCTGACTTGGGGAGGGGGTGATATAATGAATGCCACATCAAAAAGAGCAGGAAAAGAGGCAGGTACACAAAAATGGTGCAGACCTGCCCCTCCCCTATCAATGGTGTGTTCAGAACCAAAAAAGCTCAACAACTCCCCCCCCCCCAAAGCTCAGCAACTTTTTGCGCCTTGAAATATGGCAACCCTAATACAGCCTATCCTGTGTTGTGGGTTTTTGAGGGGAAACCTACTGAGACCTTTAATGGGCCCTTCAGAAGGTACCGTTTGGCACACTGACACCCCTGGGCGCCATGTTCCCAACCCATGTTTAGCTATCATTTATTCCTTGTTTAACGTTTTGCATTTCTATTTCCCACCCCCCTTTCTTCCACTATGGAATGTACCTCGTTCCAAGGTTGCCTCCCTTGCAGAAGTGCCAACTTGAATAAAATATGGGGGGCAGGGGTAGGTAAGCCCTGTCCCACATAATTGATAATAACAATAATTTTATAGTTTATACCCCAGCCAGCTGACACACACACACCATTTGAATGGCAATGCCCATCGACTTTGGGGAGACCGGCCCCCTCAAATATTTTTTGAGGGAGGCCTGAAGGGACCTTGGCTCCTATTGTATTCTCCCTGGACAACACTCACAACTGAAGAAATACAGTATATGAGGATGACGCCATCTCCTCTCAGCCATGGGAAAGTTCTCCTTGTGACCACCTAATACCACAGAACCTTTGTACACAAAGAGTTATTTCCAGGAAACCAGGTATATGTTGAGTTGCAATCACATCAATCATTTTCTATGGGAGGTCGGGGAAGGCAAAGCTCAGCTTGCAACATAGCCCTGGTTCTCAGACTGCAGGGCTGTGATTGCCAACTTCTTGCCGTCATCGTAAATGAGGCTTTAGGCAATCACTGCAATTGTATGTCTGAGCCCGTAACTACCCAGGATTCCTACGACACCAGCCTTCTCTCTCTATACCTTTTGATTAATAAAGCTGCTCAACAATTAACAGCATGAGTAATGCCTCCATACCTGGTCACCAGCCATCTTGCAAAGAAAATCGCTAGAAGGGTCAATGAGCACCTACTCCAGGAACCACCCACAGCAAACGAGCTCACGCTGTTGTAAAATACCGATTGCATTAACGCAGGCCGGTGTTGTAAAAGTGTCCTGAGTGCTAAACTGCTGAGCACCATCCTAATCTAGGACTTTACACAGGGGCTAGTGGGAGTTGGTAATTTTAATTTATAAGGGCACTGAATGGATCAACCCACATCAAATAGGCAGCTTAGGGAGTGTGCCAATTCATTCCAACTGTTTACTTTTTTTTTAGCCCTCTGCAGAAATGACCACTTTTTATTTTTATTTTAAGGTGACAATTTTCGTCCAAGAGACACTCCAGTTCTTGCCATTTAAACGTGGTCATTTTTTAAAAAAATGCCCGATACCAACTTTCTACAGGCAAGTTCCTAATGCCCGTAAGTGATTGTTGCATTGTATAATCAGTCCCCGGACTTGAAATTCTAAAGCTTATAGACAGAAGTTCAGCTTGTGTTTCAAGAACACAGAATGTGAAGCAGGAACAGCTCCTGATGTTCTTCAAGAGGACTGGCCCTTCGATGCTATAGCAGGTGATGACATTAAGAGCATGTCTAACATGTTTGGAGTCTACCTAAATATGTACTAAAGGCGATCCCATGTATACTTCATAGAAGTTTTAACTGTGTCTTTTGGCTATACTGATTGTGGGCATATCCACACTTACCGTATTTTTTGCTCTATAAGACTCACCTTTTCCCTCCTAAAAAGTAAGGGGAAATGTATGTGCGTCTTATGGAGCGAATGCAGGCTGCGCAGCTATCCCAGAAGCCAGAAAAGCAAGAGGGATCGCTGCTTTCACTGCACAGCGATCCCTCTTGTTGTTCTAGCTTCTGAGATTCAGAATTTTTTTTCCTTGTTTTCCTCCTCCAAAAACTAGGTGCGTCTTATGGTCTGGTGCTTCTTATAGAGCAAAAAATACAGTGGTGCGTCTTATACAGCGAAAAATACGGTGCCTCTTACCCTGCTCTTCCCAGGCATGGCTCTGCACTTTAAAGTTCAAGTGTGTTTGTGGTGGTGGTGTTGTAGTTGCCCCAGAGCTTTCACAGGAAAACCTGCTCTTTAGCGCTCCATCCCAGCAAATATCAATTTGGATTTTCCATGGATTGCTGTTTGCTCTGATTCAGCTTTAAAGAGTGGGGTCTTGCAGGGAAAGCTACATAACAAAAAAAAAAAAGGTCTCAGACATGGAGCAGAAAAGGGTGGAGCTTGCCTGGGAAGAACAGAGGAAAGGTAAGTGTAGGTAAGTCCTCTGTCTGGCAGACAGTGGCGTAGCGTGGGTTGTCAGCACCCGGGGCAAGGCAAGTAATTTGCGCCCCCTAACCTGTGGATTTTGCACCCCCTAACCCGTGGAGCGCCCCCCCAGATGTTGTGCCTGGTGTGGGGGCGCAAGCGAGGCCCGCCTCCCGCGAAACTTCCAAGAGGTCGCCCTACGAAGCCCCTCCGGAACGCAGCCTGGAGACTAGAGCAACGAACGACGACCCCACCGGCCCAGGCAGGCGGCGGCTTTGACGGAGCTTTTCCCGCCCAGCGATGCCGACGCACCTTGAGGCTCCCCCGGGCGGCCACGTGGCCCTTGCCCGGCCCGGCGTGCTCCGGCGGCGGGCTACCGCTGCCTCCCGCTCCTCCGCCGCCCGCCTCCGCCTCGTCGGCGGCGTCGTCCTCCTCCACGTCGACTACCACGTCTTCCTCTTCGTCCTCCTCCTCCAGGGCGGCCGCCGAGCCCTCCCGCCAGGGCGGCCTCCACGAGCTTGGGCAACGGCTGCGCGGCTGACGGTGAGGCGCTAAGGCGCCGGCTCCCCAGGCTGGAGCGCTTGGCCAGGCGCCGCGCTTGCATGGCTGGCCGCGCCCAGCTTGCCTCAGCGCGGCGCGTGGGAAACAGAAGCAGTGGCGGAGACGACGACCCCCACCCCAACGAAGCCTCGATTGCTTGTCCCTTCCCTCTGGACTC
Source organism: Podarcis liolepis (assembly GCF_965112155.1). NCBI lineage: Eukaryota > Metazoa > Chordata > Lepidosauria > Squamata > Lacertidae > Podarcis > Podarcis liolepis. The sequence continues at coordinate 100,524,568 of NC_139555.1, read as the reverse complement.
GCGCCCCCCCCAAATGTTGCGCCCGGTGCGGCTGGCACCCCTGGCACCCCCCACGCTACGCCACTGCTGGCAGAGAACAATAGGAAGCATAACAACCTTCTTTCCAAAGTGTCAGTATCTGAAGTGGGTCCTGAATTATCGTAGCAGCATCAGGAGAGAGGAACTCCCTGGATTCCATATACAGCACAAAACCCTATAATGTCACACCAGAACACAAAGGCTCAATTATTTCCATATACAGTGGTACCTCAGTTTAAGTACTTACCGTAATTCGTTCCGGAGGTCGGTACTTAACCTGAAACTGTTCTTAACCTGAAGCACCACTTTAGCTAATGGGGCCTCCTGCTGCCGCCATGCTGCCGGAGCACAATTTCTGTTCTCATCTTGAAGCAAAGTTCTTAACCTGAAGCACCATTTCTGCGTTAGCGGAGTCTGTAACCTGAAGTGTATGTAACCTGAAGCGTATGTAACCCAAGGTACCACTATAATATTAAGCAACCAAGTTTTCTCTTTCAATTCTATGGCGAGGGGAAGACAGTGTTGCTAGAGGCAGGACAAGTGTTCATACCTGGCATCCTTGACAGCTGTTGGGTCCCCCTCAGAAAAAAGGGAAAAGTTGGCCTGTTACTCTAAGCAGCATCCATCAAATGGGTCGAGCCACCATTTTGGATTTCCCACAGTGCCCTAGAAAACACTAAAGCACTGTGGGAAATTGAAAAAGCTCAGGAACCAGGTGCTACTTTGGTAGGCAGAGCTCCAACAGCAGATGACAAAACCAGAGTCCCACTAACAGAAGAGGGAGGTGGCCCCAGAAGCTATTTTGTAAATGGCGCCTTCAGACCCGGAGCCAGCGCTGGCTAGAGGACATTAGCGCCAGTAATTCCATCACTGGTCTGCCATGCTGTGCCAAGCAATGTCAGCAGCTTCTAAACGCTGATCTTCAAGATCATGGATTTGGTTTGGCACAACTGCACAATTTAACAATCTGTCAGTCAAGTCACTCCACACTGGCAACGTACTCATAGCTACAAACAATGTTTTCACATAATAAGTCCTTTTCTTAGCCTTCAGCTGTAGCGCTGACCTCCTGCCTTTCCTTATTTTGCATTTGTTTGTACATTTAAGTCAGGCTTCCAACATTATTAGAACAATGAGGGGTTGTTTAAGCTTCATAATAAGCCCTTCTTAGAAGGAAGATGGGATCTCGTTCATAGCATCTCCCAAAGTCTAGTTAAAGCAATGTATCCCAATTGAAGTTAAATAAACCCAGCTCTGTATATTTCTAATTAAATATTTGTCTTGGGGCCACTCCATGACCAATAAAGCATTTACCCAAAAGTAGGCTATGAAGGAAATTCATTAATCTTCGGGCTTATCTTGTGGTGTATTTCCCCCCCAAAGATCTCACCCTTTGATCAGTTACTCAGATTAATTTTTAATTTACACAAAACAGAAAATGTATTTACAGTGAAATTAACTACCCTTGAAAGATCCTTTTAACATGGGATCCTGGCACCAGTTCAAGAATCTTTAATTTGTAGCCAAAGTTCCCAACTACCTACTATTGTCTGGGTCAGAGCTGCATCGGAAAGGTTTGGCGTCAAACATGTTAGAAAGAGTGTTTTGGGTCAGTAACATTATGCCCTAAGAAATGTCATATTATATATAATGTTTCCTCAAGCTGTATGCCCTTTAACTATGATCCCATGCTATCTAGAAAGACAAGGGTATTTCTCAAACGGGCACGTGAGAGAGAAAGAACGGGCCGATTCAATGTTTAATTTCTGAAGTGGCCTAGTCTGGAAGCAGAGACATTTTACCACCTCAAAAGCATGATTCTTTGCTGCGAAAAGCATCAGCTGTGTTTTACAAGCTTCTTGTCCAAATGTAATTTTTCTCTCTTATGCTTTCTTTTTTAAAAAATGTGTTGTATTCTTTATTAAAAAGTGTTTATAATCCACCCGTCACCCAAAAATATCTGCTCCATTTCTGAAATCTCTGAAAGAAATCTGATCGCTGCTGGAGAAGGGAGAGAGTAGAGAAAAGGACTGTTAACACTTTGCTTTCACATAGGATGCGTTGGGGCAGCAGATGGGGTCGCCCACTCTTTTGCTTACCCCGTGGGTAGAAAAAAAGGGGCCTGAGTGGTTTTCCCTTGCCCTGCTTCCAGATCCTCCAAGTGTCCCTATTTTCCAGGGTCAGTCCCAGATTTACAGAAGCCGTCCTGGTTTCTGATTTGATTCCGGAATGTCCCGCTTTTCCTTAGAACGCCCCTATTTTCATCGGAGAAATGTTGGAAAGTATGGAGTTATGTGATCCCTGAGCCAGGGAGGTAAGTAACTGTACAACCTTTAGAAGACACCTGAAGCCTGCCCTGGTAGAGGGATTTATTATTATTTTTTTATGTTTTTATATATGTTGGAAGCTGCCCAGAGTGGCTGGGGCAACCCAGTCATATGGGCAGGGTACTGTATAATAATAATAATAATAATAATAATAATAATAATAATAATAATGGAATAGGACGTCCCTATTTTCATCGGAGAAATGTTGGGACGTATGCACTTCTTTCCTAGGAAAAACCTGCTCTTTAGTGCTAAACTGGAACAAACATCAGTTCGGCAAAAACCCAAATTTCCATTTTCTCTGATAGAGCTTTGAGCAGCAGGACAAGAGTACATGAGCCCAGAGGGGGGGGGGGAGAGAGAGAGAGAGAGAGAGAGAGAGAGAGAGAGAGATATTCTGAAAATCCTTCAATTCTTGCATTCACACTGATATTCGCATGGTTGCCTGGGAGGGCATTTTACAGAAACATGGCAAAGGTGCATGCATGTATACAACCTTGCTTTGTGTTCTGTCATAATCAGAGATGCAGTCACATGGGGCAATGCAGGGCCTTTCCAGTAGCAGCACCCATTCTGGGGAACGCTGTCACCCTATGAGATTAGTATGCCCCACCCCACTACCATTGTTTAGACTTTTAAACCAAAAAGACTGTTTTAATTTTCTTTCAGATCTTTGGTCTGGAAGGATTTGTTGCTGCCCTGCTTTTCCGTTGTATGTTTAAGCGTACAGGTTGCTCTGCGCTGTGTTGTTGATGGTTTTGGTTTTTGATTTTATGTGTGTGTTGTTATTTAAAAATCTTTCAAGCAACTTAAGAGGCCTTTGGGGTGGGAAAAGTGGCCTGAAAACACAAACAGAGCCATGCATGGGTTATGTAAAAGGAAACACCCATAATCTGCTTTGCAAGTGGCTGTCTGAGCCCCTCATTCCAAAGGCATCCAGGGGTGAGCAGATCAAGGGCAACCTCACATGGAGCACTTTGCAGCTGTCTTAGCCTGGAGGTTAAGCAAACAGTTCAACAATAAATACCCTTCTATGTCAATAGTTGGTCCAACGTGAGATGTCTCAAGTGGCAGCCCCCTGCCCTTCTGGCAGATAACTCCCCATATCCATCTCATCTTCTGTTGTGCTTTTCCATTAACTCATTGGACAAGCCCAAAGGTTTCACTGAAATAACTGGAATAAAGTAGTACTTAATTATCACGATGCACAATTTATAAATGGAAATGGCTTCCATTTACAAATGGGAAAACCCACCCGCCTCACCACAAGCATCACTAAGCTCAGCTTTCTCAGAAGCGGCCTTTAATGGGAAACGCCGCGCATGAAATAAAATGACAGAAATGTATCGACTTCTTCACTTTGATGAGAAGAGAACGAGGTATAAACCAAAGGCCACCGTGAATCTCAAAGGGGAGAAACGGCCTGCTGTGATTGTCTGGAGACATGGCAAATATCGAAGGAAGAACAAGCCTCTGACTCCAGGAACATAACACAATTCAAACCAGGGGAGGGTTTCTCCCTCATGTGCATGCCACATGTTCCTAAATGAAGAAAGACAGAAAGTGTCACTATAAATCTTAACCTTCCTTGTATAATGGAGCCCCTCATTCATACCATTTGACATTAGTACAGTAGTTTCCACATTGCTGCCTCCAGCCGGTAAAATGTATGGGACATTTCAATAACAAAGCACATTAATTTCACTTGTCACTTTGAGCCGAGAGATGAGCCAATAGCCACTGTGCCCTGGGAACAAAACAAGCAAATCTGAAGACCAGGTTTTGAACTGTGTCTGCATTTTTGGATCACAGGGGTACAACTGTTCCCATGGCAGATATAGAAGAACTGATTGGATTGCCAAACATCTCTTTCATCTTAAAGGCAGAGTTAGGGAAACAGAGGACTGATCCCACCAACTAGTGCATGATGCAGATGTCTAGCTCAAGGTAGGAGAGAACAGGGAGTGGCACTCTTCTTTACACTCTCAGTTTCCCCGAGTCATACCATTGGTCCGTTGGGCCAGTGATGTTTACTCTGACTGGAAGCAGCTATGCAAGTTATTAGGGCAGATGGTTTCACTGCTACTTTGCTGAGCTCCTTTACTAATCATGGATCCCAAGGACTGGACTTGATGCCTGGTTAATACAAGGCATGGGCTGCAACACTGAGCTGTGGCCCATCTTATCCCAAGGAAGGAACTGCTGGCAGAGGAAAGGGGAGCAATCAGTGAAGGCAGCTGCATGTGAAGGTAGCTCTTGAAAGACCTACATTGGCTCCCAGTACATTTCCAAATACAATTCAAAGTGTTGGTGCTGACCTTTAAAGCCCTAAACAGCCTTGGTCCAGTATATCTGAAGGAGCGTCTCCACCCCCATCGTTCAGCCCGGACACTGAGATCCAGCGCCGAGGGCCTTCTGGCAGTTCCCTCACTGCGAGAAGTGAAGTTACAGGGAACCAGGCAGAGGGCCTTCTCAGTAGTGGCGCCCACCCTGTGGAACACCCTCCCATCAGATGTCAAAGAAACAAACACCTGACATTTAGAAGACATCTGAAGGCAGCCCTGTTTAGGGAAGTTTTTAACAACTGATGTTTTAATTTTTTTTCATCTTTTGTTGGGAGCCGCCCAGAGTGGCTGGGAAACCCAGCCAGATGGGCAATGGGCAGGGTATAAATAAATTATTATTATTATTATTATTATTATTATTATTATTATTATTATTACAAAGGAGTCACAGCCCCAGTCCAGCACTGTCTAAGGGTAGCACTTAATCTCAGTGTTGCCCTTGTGGAACTCGGCAGAGAAAAAGATGGAGACCAAACTAGAATTAGTTGGTGGCTCTGCCTGTCATTAACTCTGCCTCCACCTCCTGTTTGGGCTCCCTGTCTTCTGCCTTACATGTCCCAATGAGGACCAGCCACCACGGAGGGTATACATGTGTGTATATGGCTAGATCTGAAAACCCTTCAAGATTTCATGCTAATTTCAAATGGGAGGTACTTGAGAGATGGGCAAGTTAAGAAGGCTTGATTTCATACAATATAAGAATGGCACCCAGCAGTTACTGTTTATATAATCAGAAAATATATGCACAGTATAGCAAAAGGCTGCTAATTCACAGTCGCTACACAGAACGATCAAGCTTGCCTTTGACTTGTTCACTGAAGGAAGACGTTGCTCTGTTGGCAATGGTAGTTTATTAAAGGTTCACCACTGGATGTGTTCCTGTTGGAAGAGGAGCTACACATCGTGGCCAACCTGATTCCCATAACAAAAGTGATGAATTGGTGCAATACGATTCCTCATTAGATCAACGGTATCAGTAATTTCCACACTAAAGATGCAGACCACGACCCTAAAACCAACAAAAAAATATTGAGGAGCACTGAAGGCTAACAAATTCTAATACAGTGGTACCTCGGGTAAGAATTTAATTCATTCTGGAGGTCCGTTCTTAACCTGAAACTGTTCTTAACCTGAGGTACCACTTTAGTTAATGGGGCCTCCCACTGCTGCTGTGCTGCCGCTGCGCAATTTCTGTTCTCATCCTGAAGCAAAGTTCTTAACCCGAGGTACTATTTCTGGGTTAGCGGAGTCTGTAACCTGAAGTGTCTGTAAGCACTGTATGGTATAAGCTTTTGTGAACGTGATCCAGAGATTTATGCTGCTAGCACTGAATATGCAACTAGACTTCCCATTCGCCTTTCTCTCAGCAGCAGTGGCAGCTGAGCAGTTCAGGGGGAAATGTCCTACTCAAGAACTCTCAAGGCATCCAATATGTCTCACAGAGCTCTTGGGAGCCAATCCAAAGCACTTCAGGACTCAAGTGAACATATTCCACTCCTTGTATGCAGGCGCTCTCCCAAGTCCTGATCTATATCAGGAAATGTTCCATGAGCACAAGGGAAATGCCCATTTTGGGTGCAGAGCAGTTCCTTGTTTTTGGAAGTGCACAATGGAACCATAGTGTGGGTTGATATCGACAGCTCTTTTATCATATACCTGCACCTGGTGTATGTGTGTGAGATATATTTGCACCATCGATGTGCTTTATTGACTAATGTAAGAAAGAAACAGAACATTGATCTGGGCAGCTTCCAAAGTAAATTCCAAAATTGCCATTTAGGGTGGTGAAGAAGGAAGCACAACAGGGAGGGCCAGCTCTACCGGGAGGCAGAGTGAAGTGGGTGCCTCGTGTTGCTGATTTTGGAGGTCAGGAAAAGGCAGCAAGGGTTAGGTACCAAAACAACTTGAAACAAAACAACCTTTACTTGGACTCAGGTCAAGAGTGAGTACCAGTTGCTCTTCTTCCTCAGGCAACAAAGGCTACATACAAGCTGTGCCTTTAAAGCACATTCAAAGCACATCTCCGCCCCCGCCCCCCAAGGAATTCTGGGCACTGTATTACTATTATTATTTATTAAAAATACAATATAAAAACACAAAATACATAATAGAAAGGGTTTCTGGGGATGTTAACTGTGAGGGATAAACTACAGGGCCCAGAATTCTTTTAGGCAACCAATGTTCTTCTTCTTCCTATTATTATTTATTAAATTTATATGTACTTGAAATGTGCTGTATACGCAGTCTGTCTTTGGCAATCTCTGACGAGGGAATGAATACGGACAGGTGCAAGAAAGCCAGCTCACAGTAGTTAAGTTGTCTCAACGGGCTCTGTGCGAACTGTACCAGAAAATACTGGGAATAACTCCAAGAGCTAGTCCAAAAATGTATCCTCCAAGTTCTTCCGTATTGCTGTATTACTAAACACGTCTCTATAGAGAGGGAATTAAGTGGAGAAGTTTCTAAGCCTCCCCTGAGCCTCAAAGGTCCATTATTGCTGAATAGTATTGACCAACGTTTACAACATTGCTATGGCCAAACTGGCCTCTGGTGTCTTATCCGGAGGAAACCAGTTCCGCTTTTAAAATTGCTTTACATGCCTACTATTTCCGCCCGTGTTTTAATTAGAAATAACAAATTGCTATATTTGCTTGACATTTTAATATTTGGAACTAAATTGACTCCTGGATTTATTATTTTTGAGGTTTAATTAAGCCTCGCAAATCTACATCTGCAGTTGCAGCCAGGAGATGATGAAGTTCACTATTTTAGCAGTGCAGAGCCCATGAGGAATGCCAATGGCACCTCAGCGCATTTGGAATTGGATTCTAAGAAATGAGAATTGAGGTTCGGGGGGGGGGGGGACGGGAACCGTTTAAACATTCCCTGAAAGACCAATAAAAGCGAAGCCTTCTAAAAATACTCAGCCACAAAAACGATTCTATTGTTTTTAAACTTCTTAGGCAGGATGCATATTATATGCGGGGTAAAAATAATGTGCTAAATATTAATTATTCTGATTGCATAATCTGGGAAGGGAGGGGGAAGGCTTTCTTGGTAATATGATCTGTAGGTAGCTTGCTATTTTTAATCTGAATATTAGAGAAAAGAATAAGTTTTAACAGCAGAACTTTTTTTCAGGCGTCATTTACCAATAATCAGGCAAAATACATTCGTGTTCAAAGAAGAGAAATATCTCGCTGCCTTACAGGGTTTAATTGGGGAAAACGCTGCCAATCATGGCCCTTTCTGAAAGCTTCATCTGGAGCCCAGTTTAAATACACTCAAATGGCCGGTCCATATCACAATCATTAAATCTTCTTTCTAGCAATTGAGAAAAGGTCAGCGTTTTCATCTGTCAGAAGCCTGTACCCTCAGCATACAGATCAATCAAACTGTTCAAATGTGACTAAGGGGAAATCAATAGGACAGCTCTGCTGGAAATCCAAATATCGTTTTATAATGCATCCGCCTTCTCAGTGTCAGTTGCAAATCCAGCTTCCCCCATCACAAAATACAGGAAAGTGTTTGTTCTATAAAGAAGAGATACGGGGGAAATTATGCCGGAGACTATTATGATAACCAAGGAAGATCATGCAGGATCATGGGGGTGGATAAAAGGATAATAACAAAAGTAAAGCGATGCAGCTTAGATAAAATGAATGCTGTACTCCTTGTACTCCCCTAAAATGAAAAACCAGGACCTGAACCAATCAAAGCTAAGCACTTTTAAGTCCCATTGATTTCAGGGGGAGAGGCTGAGGTACATAGTTTCCTTTTCAACTGAAATCAGTGGAATTCATATATATTTGACTGAACTGTATATATAACTGTATATCCATGTCTACCTGTGCCCTGCATTCTCTCTCATAAAGAGTGTAAGAAAGGCCACTGGGCCACACACGGTTGCTCCTGCTGCAAATTTCAGTGGAGCGTTTGTAGTTTTAAGTAATTAGCAAAGGCATTAGGCACAATAGCAGCGGTGTTGCACATGTGATTCCTTGCTGCCTGCTCTCGCTCTTGACTCCCAACTCCATCTTCTTACCTCCCTCCCTCAGACACTACTGAGCAACTGACTTAGGGAATGAGGGAAGGACGGAGGTGAAGACACAGCCGCGCTGCTGCCAGCCGCTCCCCAAATTATCAGACCTATCATTTGCTGGGCACATCTAACTACATGTGAGCGGGGGAGGAAAACAGCAAAAGAAAAGACCAGGCCAGATAGAGCTGAACATACTAGCTCTGTCAGGTGCCAAACAGGACATCGGGCCACCCTACTGAATACACATAATTTTTATTCCCTCCGCCTTCCGCCACTCATGTGCGCCTGCAAGACGGAGCTATTTCACCAGGTCTCTGGTCGGGGTTCAGTCTGATTCTTTTCTTTCTGTATAAGAACAAGCATTGAAGAGGCTTCCTAGCCCGCTCACAGGTCCTTTAGAAGACCAGTGGTAACAGTTGGCCCTGGAGAATATTAACCACTCTCAATTTTACCAGTGGGCTGCCATCTGTCTGGATTTTAATTTGCTCTGAACTAATTTTAAGATGTATTTTAATTAATTGATTGCCTGTTTTTATGTTCTTACGTTCTTTGTATACTGTGTTCGTTTTATGATGTTAGCTGCTCTGAGCTCAGCTCCGGCCGGGGAGAGCGGGGGTACAAATAAAATAATAATAATAATAATAATAATAATAATAATAATAATAATAGTAATAAAAATGTGCAGGGAGGTAGGCAGGAGGCAAGGGAAGAAGATGGAGTTGGGAGGTGAGAGTGAGCAGCAAGGAACTGCATGTGCAACACCACTGTTGTTGTTGTTTAGTCGTTTAGTCGTGTCCGACTCTTCGTGATCCCATGGACCAGAGCACGCCAGGCACTCCTCTCTTCCACTGCCTCCCGCAGTTTGGTCAAACTCATGCTGGTAGCTTGCCTAATACCTGTAGGTCCTCCCTGCTGCTGCATATTATTATTATTATTATTATTATTATTATTATTATTATTATTATTATTATTATTTTGGCTTATGTACCACCCTTTCTCAAAAGATTCCAGGGCAGTGTACAATGTTAAGGACATGTTTTATGGAGCATCAAAAATTAAAACATAATAATAAGCCTAATAAGAAGTGTAACAACAGAAAGCATAACAATAAAATAATCATAATAACAACCCCCCCCCAGCTTTAACAGGCTGCTTGACCATTGGCCCCCAGTGCTACACCCTGCAATATTTCCATAGGAAATTTTCCGCTGCTCATGGAAGTGAGAAGCATGTTACATTTGCTTGAATGTACCATTATTCCCGAAAAACGATGAAAGGAAGCCACCTCCACCTTTCATCCTTCTCATCCTGCTGATCTGAAGTCTGCCACTATCTTCAAAGGATAAGTAAGTCAAACATAGTTGCTCAATATTTGCAGGTTGTATAAACTGCACACAAACACCCAAGGACTTATTTCTATTGCACTGTTTAGGTGGGTCGGCCATTGGGGTGGTTCAAGGAAGATTCTGCTGACTAGACTAGGCTGTTCTTCAAAGGGACAATGAGCATCTTTTAAAAGGCCTTTATTGGCTCAGGCTTTCTGTGACGGTTGGAGTTGGTTTTTGAAGGTGGACCCTGCAACTGACAACTTTGACTTGTCATTTTATTTGTTATAGTGATGGTGGGGGGGGGAGGGTATATTGTTGTAGCCTGCCCTGGAACCTTATACCAGGTTTCCTCAACCTCGGCCCTCCAGATGTTTTTGGCCTACAACTCCCATGATCCCTAGCTAGCAGGACCAGTGGTCAGGGATGATGAGAATTGTAGTCTCAAAACAACAAGGGCCGAGTTTGAGGAAGCCTGCCTTAGAGTGAAGAGCAGGCAGTGAATTGTTAGAGTAATAATAGCAATAATATTGTTTTAATACAGTGGTACCTCGGGTTACAGACGCTTCAGGTTACAGATGCTTCAGGTTACAGACTCCGCTAACCCAGAAATAGTACCTCAGGTGAAGAACTTTGCTTCAGGATGAGAATAGAAATTGTGTGCCAGCGGTGCAGCGGCAGCAGGAGGCCCCATTAGCTAAAGTGGTACCTCAGGTTAAGAACAGTTTCAGGTTAAGAATGGACCTCCAGAACGAATTTAGTTCTTAACTCGAGGTACCACTGTATATGATGGCATTATTACTCATATGGGAAGCCTGCAAGCATAACCCGAGTGCAACAGTCCTCTCCACGGACGTGAGTCTAGGCTTGCCCTTTCCTTGTTTCCAGTCTCCTTGCTAAATCCAGTGCAAGAGCTCTCCTACGAAGAAATCCCAACCATCTCAAAGACAGACGAGCTCCTGCTTCCAAATCTAGCATGCATGCTGCTGTCACTATTGATTTGCCACAGGAAGGTTAGCAAACAGGGGAGGGGAGGCACGTTCATCAAACCCTGCTCAGTATCTTGTTATGCAGTGTCAGTTTACAAAAAAAATTAAAAATGACAAAACATGACACAACAGAAGTTGACGTCTAGGGGGAAATCTTCTGTGTTCGGTGTGCGAAGAATGAGCCATGCAATTTTCATTAGCATTAATGGGAGCACAGAGATGCTTTTTCCATGCACTACTGGGGGGGAAATGTATGCCAATGAATTAGACGTTCCGAAGGCTCGGCTCTGGTCTGTTGCTTGAAGGGCTTTTCTGTGCAGGCCCAGCTTGGAGGGAATGAAGGACTGCTGCAAATAGGATTTCTCCTATACCCAAATTGGCGGAGCGGGGCATGATTTGCATGCACAGGGTTTGAAGGATCAGGTAGCAAGTGAAGCAAAAGATTTATCTAAGATCAAGAACAGCAGAGAGACAGTTGGAGTAGGACATTTTAGACTAGACAGATGCATACACAGGAAGTGAGTCTGGAGAGGCCAGGGATTCTTTTATTGAACAGTAAAAGGTAAAGGGACCCCTGACCATTAGGTCCAGTCGTGGCCAACTCTGGGGTTGTGGCGCTCATCTCCTTTAGTGGCCGAGGGAGCCGGCGTACAGCTTCCGGGTCATGTGGCCAGCATGACTAAGCCGCTTCTGGCGAACCAGAGCAGCGCACGGAAACACCGTTTACCTTCCTGCCAGAGTGGTACCTATTTATCTACTTGCACTTTGATGTGCTTTCAAACTGCTAGATTGGCAGTACCAATTATTATTGATGCTTTGCTATTTATGCATGTTCTGTTCATGTCATGTAGAATGCATTTCAAGTTATATTTTTGTGCCATTGCATTGCATATTCTCGTGCCATGTACTAATCCGTTCTGAGTGTACCCCACACTGGTCTTCCAAGGACTAACTAAGGCGATATAACCTGTAAGAGATTAACATTGTAGGCCATGACATTAAACTTCTTGTTTTTAATGGCTTTTAATGATTGCTGCCACTAAACTCTGCCTATGCACATGGGGTCATATCCAACCCTACACCTCCGATCACACAACAGATTTCCGTGCAACAGAACCTCCTCGTCTTCTCCTGTCTCTTCCAGTCCCCAATGCACCCTCAAAATTCACTGAAGGGATTTTTAAACCACTCTCATCAACTGATCCCAGGGTAGTTTACAATAATTAAAACAATAAGAAACAACAAAAGCAATAAAACTGTAAAAATCAAAACAGTAGAAAAAAAATCAAATCAAATCAACATAGTCTTTAAAATACTAAAATAAAACCCCACCCAAAACCATGTGAAATATTTTTGCCTAACACACTTAGATAGGAATTCAATGTAGTGCTAAGTTAAAGTCCCTTAGTGGTGTACAGTACAAACTGTGCTAGCAGCATATAAAACAGATACATCAATTCAGCGATGCGACTGGCATGCATTTGCAAAAGAATTTCCTGTTCCATCTGTTTTGGGGTTTTAGCACTGAAGTTGTGTGGGAGAAGTCACTCCAATAATTGGGAAACCCCATCACAACGTTGCATCTTAGATCCTTGCTTACTGGGATTGCTCCCCTCATGTTCTGTGCTTTGGGGGATGTCAAAACCACTTAAGTGGGACTCTCATGAAGCTTTCGATCCAGGAAACAAGCAGGCCTAGGCTTGCTTAGCTTTCAGAATCTAGCAGCATTAATGGGCCCAGAGTATTTTCACCTGGTGATTGAGGATCTTAAGTGGCTAATGTGCCCGTGAGATCCTTCTCGAAAACTCCATAAAACATGCACCTGACTTAGCCCGCGCATGCTTCATGCATATTCAATCCCTCATCTCCTGAAAGTCAATTGTTCTCAAAGGCATCCCCGAACAGGTGTCCATAATAAGCAAGTCTATATTACATAAATAGAACACACCACCGTGCCATCATTCATAGTCCATAAATAATTGAAATCAAAGTATTACAGGGTAGAAGTCATATATCAGAGCTCGTTCTGAGCTTCCTGATCGAACATGCTTTTCATCTACGCAGCTACGTGACAAGGGCATCAATGATCCAAACAGCTTTCCTTGGCCATCGGAAGCACAATGAAAACAGTAACGAATGCAATTCAATAAATGTCTAATGTATGAATGCTTCCTTGAAGCAGATCTGATGTGACTTAGTAGTAAACTTGCTGTAGTATAACCTATCTTTATTTCTTCGCATTTCGGTACTGTCCAGAGGCAGAAAAATGTACACAGGATGAAACTATCCCAAACCCCCAAACTTCAATACAGTGGTACCTCGGGTTACAGACGCTTCAGGTTACAGACTCTGCTAACCCAGAAATAGTACCTCAGGTTAAGAACTTTGCTTCAGGGTGAGAACAGAAATCGCACGGTGGCGGTGCAGCGACAGCGGGAGGCCCCATTAGCTAAAGTGGTACCTCAGGTTAAGAACAGTTTCAGATTAAGAATGGACCTCCAGAATGAAGAAGAAGAAGAAGAAGAAGAAGAAGAAGAAGAAGAAGAAGAAGAAGAAGAGTAGTAGTAGTAGTAGTAGTAGTAGTAGTAGTAGTAGTTTGGATCTGATATCCTGCTTTATCACTACCCTAAAGAGTCTCAAAGTGGTTAACAATCTCCTTTCCCATCCTCCCTCACAACAAACACTCTGTGAGGTGAGTGGGGCTGAGAGACTTCAGAGAAGTGTGACTGGCCCAAGGTCACCCAGCAGCTGCATGTGGAGGAGCGGAGACACGAACCCGGTTCCCCAGATTACGAGTCTACTGCTCTTAACCACTACACCACACTGGCTCTCAGAACAAATTAAGTTCTTAACCCGAGGTACCAATGTAAATGAAAGATCGGTAAGAGAAAGCGCCTACCTATGAAGGGTCAGTTGCAGCATCAAGAAAGTAGATATAGAAGATAAAGATTCTTGACCTGGCAGTCTAGATTCTTTCTGTGCCACAAAAAGCTGAATTTTGCAACCACTATAAATTACACAAATGGAGCAAATTTGCAGCACTTCTTTTGGTTTGGACAACTTATTCCACTTTCTTCATTGGAGGAAGGAACCAACACGACACTAAAGTCTCAGAGAAAGAGCTCATGCTGGACACGCAAGACAGGAGCGGCTGGCGTGGAGCGGAACTGCCATGAAACTGCCTTCCTGACCGCAGCATTGCTGCTGCATTCTGGGATGGTACAGAGGCAGGGCAGGGTGGCAGGCTCGGGGCTGTGCATGTGCACCAGTCGTAGCACCATTATTAAGTGCAGATGCAGGGGAGTGTGACTAGTGTGGTTGCACCGGGTGCTTCTGGGGTGCTGCAGCATGCGCCACAACAATGACATCCAATGGAAGGTGAAAGGCAGAGGTGCCAGATTTCAGCGTCGGACAGGGTGCTACTGGAATTTGAGACACCAAGGTCCGCCATTGCTGCCCCCCCCCCCACGCAGTTGCAACCGTGCCACTGCTCTGTTACACCCTGTGCTGGTAAGGGAAATGACATGGCTGCCAGGAGGGTGAAGGCATTGGCACACAGCTGTGGCCGCTCCTGCATGCAGAAGATTCCCATGATGAATTCTGGCACATCCTACTAAAAGGATCTTGGGTACCAGGACTGCCTTGAGGCCTGGAGGGTACTGGATATTGGATCAATTGCCTACCTCAATTTACCCCCTAGGCACAGAGCCTAGGACTTGCTGATCAGCAGGTCGGCGGTTCGAATCCCCGTGACGGGGTGAGCTCCCGTTGCTCGGTCCCTGCTCCTGCCCACCTAGCAGTTTGAAAGCACGTCAAAGTGCAAGTAGATCAATAGGTACCGCTGTGGTGGGAAGGTAAACGGCATTTCCGTGCGCTGCTCTGGTTTGCCAGAAGCGGCTTAGTCATGCTGGCCACATGACCCGGAAGCTGTACACTGGCTCCCTCGGCCAGTAAAGCGAGATGAGCGCCACAACCCCAAAGTCGGTCACGACTGGACCTAATGGTCAGGGGTCCCTTTACTTTTACCTAAGTAGTATTTGAGTGGGGCCACTTGCCTTGCTGCCTGCTTATCTGGCAACTGGTCTAAAAATGAAACAACTGGCTAGGCTGTTCTTGGCCATGCTCTGTGCTCCACCTTTAACTACAGTGGTACCTCGGGTTACAGAAGCTTCAGGTTACAGACGCTTCAGGTTACAGACTCTGCTAACCCAGAAATAGTACCTCAGGTTACGAACTTTGCTTCAGGATGAGATCAGAAATTGTACGGTGGCAGCGGGAGGCCCCATTAGCTAAAGTGGTACCTCAGGTTAAGAACAGTCCTCCAGAATGAATTAAGTTCTTAACCAGAGGTACCACTGTACTGGAGATCTCATTCAGCAACTCCTTATTCAGCAGGCCCAGCCTGAACACATTCAAGCTCATCTTCATAACCATAAGAAAAGCTAGCAGCTTTTTTTAGAATGAATGCCGAGGTTGTAAAGGAAGCTGAATCCTGAAGTCATTGCTGTATTCCTGAAGTTTTCCTGCACTCCTGTGGAATGACAGCTTGCTTTAGTTGCCGCTGCGGAATCACAGGAGTTGTAGCAGCAGCAGCAGCAATGGCATGAAATATTCGGCAAGTGTATTCCCCTATGGCTGGCCCGCTGACCACACATCTCAGGCACATTTCTGGCAGTCAACTTTCGCCATGTAAGGCTCTTTCTGGCAATCTGAAGCTTTGATTGGTCTGGGATTCCAGAGCACTAGGAATAATTGTATGCAGATCGGGCTTTTTCTCATGATTGTCAAATAAATGGATACGAGGTTGGGGGTGGTAGCAGCAGCTGGCGCATCCAAGTTTGGGGTGTGCAGCCAGTGGGTGAAATTCTGCTTCCCTCCTCCTGCATTCAGTGAAGGGGGTGGGGTACTGCCTTTATGTTAGCCACCAGTTTGCAGTGGCTTCATAGAGGACAAATTCAAACGCCCAGAGGCATCTGGGTGGCCGCTGTGAGAAGATGATGCTGGACAAGACAGGCCATTGGCCTGACCCAGCACAGTCTTTCTACCTTGTTCTTAACACAGAGTCTTTCTACCTTGCAATTTCTCTCCTTCCACTTCACACTTCTTCTGGGGCGTCAGGAACTTCTAAAACCCTAGATAGAATGATGAAAAATGTAGAGAGACTCCCCTCAATCACTTAGAAAGATGTGATGGCTTTGTTCACCGGTGCATTCGGTGTGGGGAAATAATTTTCTCACTGATTAGGCAGGCTCAGGTCTCTCAAAAGGAGTGGGGTTGTGGTGTGTGTGTGTGTGTGTGTGTGTGTGTGTTTGCTTTACCCCTCCCCCGACGACTGCGGCTTGGCTCATTTACATGAGTCATCTCAAACTCTTTGCCTTTGTAAGTACTTTCTGTTCTCTGCTTCTGGCTCTTTGCAGCCCGGATTACAGAGGGTGAAATATTCACCAGCTTCCTAAAAACAGCTCCTTGGCACCACAGTGGCTGAGGCCTGGCCTCAGCTATTCCAAACTGACTGACGATGGGGATAAACACTAGGGGATGCTAAAACAAAAAATCAAGCAGGAGAATGTAGATCACATGAATCTATGGGATGCCAGAGAGGAGCTCTTGCAGGACCTTTTTGCTTCTGCCCTGCATTTTGCTGAGCCATGGTTTAAATAAGCATGTGGTCTGAACCAGGAGTCATGATGAAGCTGTCTTTCCACGAACCATGAGCTCTAGCCAAAAACAAAACTTGGCGAGAACTCATGCTTAGCGGGGAGAGTGTTTAATCATACAGGTAAGCCTCGATTTGGATGACACAGGCGGCAGTAAGATGGACCTGGTGGGGAGGGAGAGCAAACAACTGCGAGCCCCTCTCTGTGAGCACTCATTGTTTAGTTTAGCCATGATGCATGAACCAGGCCAGTGAATGTGTGTTCAAATACAGTTCTACGATACTTCAGAACAGATGTTCGGTTTCACCTTAAGCCCCTGGGGTTTTGCACCGATAGCCTCTATTGTGCCAGCAATGTTAGAGCAGTTAGCTCCTAGCATTGCAAAAGAGGGCTGTATTGCCCACTGTTCCTGGGACGCTGGACCTCCATCCTGAGGACAGCTGCTCACTGATGCCCTACAAGTGGAGCAAGGCCAGTTAAAGTCTTCCTGACACTGACCCTATTTTCCAGGGACACTTCCAGGGATTTACAGAAGCCATACCAGTTTCTGATTTGATCCCAGAATGTCCCACTTTTCCTTAGGACGTTCCTATTTTCATTGGGGAAATGTTGGCAGGTATGGAGTTATGTGACCCCTGAGATTAGTAACTATACAACCTTTAGAAGACATCTGAAGGCAGCCCAGTATAGAGAAGGCTTTTTTGAATGTTTAATGCTTTATTATGTTTTTGTATATGTTAGAAGCCACCCAGAGTAGCTGGGGCAACCCAGTCAGATGGGCGGGGTATAAATAGTAAAATTGTTGTTGTTGTTAGGACATCCTTATTTTCAATGGAGGAATGTTGGAGGGTGTGTTGACATTAGAGCACATCTTCTAATGCAGCAATGAATGCTCCACCTCTTGGCTATCTAGGACCCTTTGGCACACAATGTGAGACATAATTGTAAAACAACAAAAGAAGTGAGCCTTTCCCCGTGCCATCTGGTAGGCCAAAAGTCTTTCAAAGTGAGCGGCTGGCCATCCTTGCCTCCCCTCGGTTTTGCATAACTTTTCTCCAATCATCTGCAGTCGTGCTTCATGCTCCTTTTGTATCCTTCCGAGACAATCCGGAGAGGCCTCAAGTTCACGGCCTCTCCCTCAATCTTGAATAATTAAATCAGCAAGTCCTTTTTCAGAACGGGAAGCTAAGCGGGGCAGCTGCGACTCTTCAGGCATCACCTACAAGTGCAAATACACAGTTCCTGGGGTGCTCTTGTACATGGTTTCCTAGGCATCACAATGTATATATCCACAAATATGGTGACATCTGGGCCCAAACAAACTAGCTTGCTGAAAAATATACAACAAAGAGCACAGTTAGGTCTTTGTTTCTGGATACCTTGCATACATGCACTGAAGTGGCTGCATGCCTTTCTGTGCAAGGAGAGAACCACCGGGTTAGAACGAACATCCAAGGTTATGTAGTCCAACCCCATGTCAATTTAGGAAAACCCTCTGTTACACCATTCTTGACACATGGCCATCTGGCCTCTGCTAAAAACTTCTAGCAAAGGAAAGCCCACCACCTCCCGTTCTGCAACACTTGGATTTTCATCTAGCCAGGCTCTCGGCTGGACAGGCATGGGTAGAATCCAATGTGGTGCTAACTGGACTTTGTGCATGGGGTCCACTCGCAAAATGGGACTTCACCCCCTTTCCTCCCCACCATTTGCAACCTAAACCTGCTCTCGGAGTTGCCCCAACCCCCCAGAATAGATTAAAAGAGGCTGAGAAGGAGAGTGTAAGTCACCCACCCACTGCTGCCTGCTCTGAATCTGTCGCAAATTCTTCCCTCCCTCTGTTCAATAACAAGCTAAGTTTCCAATGCTCAGATCTGCCGTCTGACACCTACTTTGCCTTACAGTCTTCCAGAGGTGGATCAAAAGTGACCAGTGTCATTCCCATTTTGACACTGACAGTACAGAGGGGAGTATAGTTAGTTGAGACTCCTGCATTGGACTGGATGACTCCCAGCGTCCCTTCCAACTCAAAATCTTATGATTCTATGAAGAGCTAAGGGGAATAGGCACGAGGCGTTCTGCCAGTGCTGACAGTGGTGTTTACTAGTTTAGTTGGTACATTGTGTTTGAAATGTCAACCTACTTTGCTGGTGCATCATTTATCTTAGGGATGGCTGACCTGTGGAACTCACAATGCCCAACAGCTCCAGCCATAATAATAATAATAATAATAATAATAATAATAATAATAATAATAATAATTTATTTATACCCCACCCATCTGGCTAGGTTTCCCCAGCTACTCTGGGCAGCTTCCAACCAAATATTAAAAACAATACATGACCAATGCTCAGGGGTCATGGGAGCTGTGGTCCAACAAAATCTAGCAGGCCACAAGTTAACCACCCCAAACTAAATGGAGAAGCTGCTTTTGAGTGATACAGGGCAATGCCAAAACAGTGGCACAATGTAGTGGCACAGGAAGATGCTGAACCCTATGGTTTCCCTTGCCCAGTTTTCTGTTGAAAGTCCTCCCTCATTTTCATTTTGCTAACGATACACCCACTAGGAGCAAGGAGACCAGTAAACAATACCGGCATTATTCCCTTCGCTGCCCAACACTCTCCTAATGCAAATACTATAAACGCTCCAAACAGAACCCCCTGTGTGTTTGCTGGGTAATATGGGAGCCCTTTAAATTGCTCTTGTTTACTTGAATAAGGAGAAGGTCGACTTCTCAAAAAGGAAAAAGAAGGGGGGCAGAAGTTTAGAATGAGTGCCTTTTCTTCCCATACACCAATAAAATAAGCTCCTTGAAGATATATAGTTCAATCAGGCAGCTATTTAAGGAAACAACTTGATCACTTGATAAACATCATTAGGGGAAAATTAGAAAGTTGCAGCAAGAAGTTAAGAAATCTGTTTGCATAACCAAAAAGCAGAGGAAGGCCTGGTTTGTCTATAGCCAGCAAAGCGCAGACAGATTGCTTCGTAACAGAGCTTTCTTGTAATACACCAGAAAGCTGTGTGCCAGCTGAGGCTGATTCAGGAAAATGCTGAAATCTCCTCCTGGTAATTTCCTGCAGACACAGCATTTAATCATCCCCAAGCCCACACCGCAAAAATCCGAGTCAGTGATTCACACTTTCAAAGGAATTTTTGCTTTGAGACAAGAGCACTTCTCCCTGGTCTTAAGGACGCCAGTGACTCTTTTGTGATTGCAAAACATATAATCCTATTCTTTTTCCTGAAATAAAAAATCAAGCCAGCATGGCCAGGCAGGTTTCTTTTTTTGGCATTCCTACAGTGAAGTCTTTTTTTAGCCAGCTTTCCCCCATTACTGGGGCCACAGGCAGCTTAAATTTGCCAAACCACATGCATTTAAAAGGGTGTCATTCTAAAATGGAGATCTCTTTTTTTGTATTTGTCCTATAGATCCCAACAGGTATCTCGAAATCGAGCACTTCGTAGTTCCGTAAAATATAGTGCAGACCCCATATTTTATCAATCACAGCTACAACGGCTTCTTATTTTGGCAATCCTATCCCCTTTCAATATAAATATCCTCAGGACTGCTTACATAATGAAAGATAAAATGAATATTACAGCAAAAACTATATAGATACACGCATACCAGGTTAAAAAAAAATCCAAGTGCACTGAAATCACAAAGGTTTAGCAAAAAAGCTGGGAAAATAGCAGTATAAAAATAGCAAAGAAGGTGTGAGGCACACCATCCTGTGGAGGAAATTCCACAAACTACGTGCCACCATTGAGAAGCCCCTTCCCAGTTTTAACTGTCTTGCTTCTGATGGAACAGTCCTTGGAAGGAGAATCTCTGAAGATGATCTTGGCAAAATGATGTGGGCACAGCTCTTGGTCTCAAGCTGTCTAAGGTTCTAATAGATATGTACCAGGACTTTGAATTGTGTTCAGGAACTGACTGGTACATAGTGAAGGGGTGTTGAGAGGTAGCCCCACCTTATTGGTCCTGCAAGTCTGACTGCAAGATATTTCATTTTACCTGCTCCTGGTAGGATGGTGGAGGAGAAAGGCGTCTGCAGAGCATCTACATTGCATTCAGAAGCTCCCAGGTTCATAGCTGTCAACCGTCCCTTATTTGGCGGGAAAGTCCCTTATCCCAGTGCCATGTCCTGCTGCTATCCCTTATTGATGATGTCCCTTAAATTTCCTGGGTTTCAAAGGAAGCAGCTCCTCTCCCTCCCTCCCTCCCTGCCGGCCAGGGAGGAGGGAGGCTTCAACATTGTTGCTCACCCAATAAGGAGTCTAAGAACGACTGGGGGGGGTGGAGCTTGCATGCCTTGTGCCGATCAAATTGGCCGCGTTGCCTGGGGACTTGCCTTTGCTCAGCGCTTCCCAGTGGAGAGGGGACAGTGGTTTTTCTTGCTGCATCCCCTTTGCCGGGTTGCTGCGCTGTGGGAACCACCATTTGAGGCTTCGTTGGGCTGCTGGCTGGGCTTTCTGCCTTTGGCTCGGAGGGGCTCAGAGGTTGAACATAGCTGTGTTCGAAAAATCCCTTATTTTGGCTGCTGATCCCTTATTTTTGAGCCTGCTGGTCCCTTATTTTCAAATCTGTAAGTTGAAAGCTATGCCCAGGTTCAATTCATGGCATCTGCAGGTAGAACTGTGAATGTCCACTGTTTGGAACCCTTGAGAACTGCTATAAGTCAGTTAGATGGACCAATGGTCCCTGACTCAACATAAGATAGCATCCTGGGCTCCATTTTTGGCAGGGACGACGACAATAGACCTCTGTCCTATAGCTTGGGTACAACAAAATGTGATGTAGCAATAGGAGGGAGAAGCATGGTCTGCAACTCAGTGGGTTCTGTGGCCTTTGCTGTTTCTCCATATAATAGGAAGCCACACCAGTGGTTCGCATGAATTATCTGTGGACACATCTACAGCTGTAGCTAAGAATCATCTTGAAAACTACTCTGTGAGACATGCCCCTTACTGGGAACAGAACTTCCTAACCACTGCCGTCATTTCAGCAAGGCGCATTTTGGAAGCTGCAGGCTTGTGACAGCATACATACCATATTCCTTGGATCTAACAACCTTGTATTAAACATAGATAAACAAAAAAATATTATTTATACCCCGCCTATTTGGCTGGGTTTCCCCAGACACTCTGGGTGGCTTACAGCACACATATTCAGCATCTCTTAATGAGAATGGCTTACCTTGAATCACCCTTTATCCTCATACTCACAATTGCAATGGTTGAAAAATTTTGGTTCCCCCCATCCTTTCTGCAAATGTTTATGAGTGGGGCATATAAAATTTGTTGGTGGTTGTGACTATGAAATTGAAGACTAGCTGTGATTCTAGATTATTTGATGAAGCCTGTGTATATGAGCACATGAGCTCATTTTTCAGTCTCTCTGTCTCACTTGTCCTCTGTGATAATTCAGAATAACCAACATACCTGCCTCCCTAACTGACAACTACCAATTCAGATGATGAACCTTTCTAAATCCATAAGCGTCAGAGCAAAAACTGATCCAAATATTCCTTAGCCGCCTTAACAATTGGCAGAGCAAGCTGGTTAAAGGGCATTAAGGAGTAGTAAATACCATACACAGCAATGCAACAGGAGTAATACTCCCTTCAGACAGTCTGGCCTAGGCTAAGCTGAAAGAACATGATCTCCACTAGTGGGCACCATGCTCTCGGTCTGGTGACCCTCACAACATCAGTCGCTCACACAGCTACTGAGTCAATCAACCAATCCATATCTATTTATCTTTGTAGGTAATGGGATCTGAAGACGCCGATGCTATATAAGTTTCAGGGGAATATGGGGATGGACTGGGGGAAAGCAGCCCTCCCCCGCCTCCCACTCTTGAATGAAGAAGAGGAAAACAACCGGCTGAGGCAAAAGGTGGAGCCCACCCCCTGGTCCCAATATTCGCCAACTTTGATGAAGATTTCTAAAACCTCTTCCCCATAAACTTTCTAAAACTGCCCAATAAGAAATAGCTTGCGGCATACTTAAAAATAATTAGAAATTTATAAATAAACAAACCACCTGTCTCGACTCACATGACATCTGCACCATGCCCCCATGTACCTCCAATAAATTAGGATAAGAGAAAACGTAAAAATTCTCTCTTCCCCCTAGCATATCCCTAAAAGTTACAGTTTACTATGTCTGTGGACATATGGCCATTCTGCTCACTGCAGTTGCAGAAATCAAAACATCTGTTTTCAGATAAAGAAGGAATGTCTAGGCATATAAGTTATTTACAAACCAAGGGTGGTGTCACGCCAAGTCAACAAGTGAAAACATAGAGATGCTCATTCTTTGTAAATTAGATGGTGGTTTGTAATTGGCTTGAAACTTCTTCCCCTCACCCCCAACCCAAATGTGTTGCTTATTTCTAACTGGTGAACTTCTGAAATGTGCCCTTAAAATATGTAATGATTTTAAACCTATTGCATTTAAACAAATATCACTAGTACTACTTTCAGCCTGGGTTCCTTTGGGAGGAGAGGTGAGATATAACTTGAATTAATAATAATAAAGATAGCAAATACTTATTTAAATAAAAGACACACAACACATTACAGTGATCTTTGGAAGCAATGCTGATTTTAATTATTAAGAAATTCAAGAAAACATTTTTTGCCCACATGAGAAGCAGCTGTCAAAAGGTTCAGTGAGGCTTGAGGTCTGTCATTCCACAGAAATCCCCACAGCAGCTGAGATGACAAGGGCTGCCTTTTCCCCCTTCCTTTTTTGAAACCAGAGGCCCAAGAATGAGAGAAGCTTCAGTGGCCCAAATTTTTAAGATGGTACAGAAAGATTTTTGATGGATAAAAGATTTCAGCCACCACCACCACCACATAAAGAGGTATCTTACAGATTGACATATACTGCATAAGGCTTAATACAGGAGTCACAAATCAACACCATATCATCCCAGGCTGTAATATGGCTGCCACCATTACTCCCTTGTGATGAATAAACTGCCTCCTTCTACTCTGTCATTTGGAAACAGTATTAAAAAGAGGATTACAATCTGCATACTTTTCTTTTTGCAAAGTATTTGACTCCCTGTTTCCCAGGAAAAATCACTGCAGCATTTCCAGACAGAGGCAGAATATTGCAACTGAACAAGCCAATGCCTGCACTGATAAACATCAGTTTTAAAATTCAATTCTTTTTCCTCCCCCCTTTTTTTGTATCTTTGCAGAAGTCAAAATTCTGCTATTTACCCAGGCTAAATTAGGATTTAATTTGACAGGCAGGGAACGGAAAGGAAAGGGAGGTAGCTATGCAAAACACACACACACACACACACACACACACACACACACACACACACACTGAACACCTCCCTGGGCACCAAGAGGGGTGTTGGCGGCAGTTGGGGCAGGGAGATGAGATGAAGGAGAGGGGGTGAAAAGTCTCTGGAAGATCTTAATGAGAAAAGTGTGGTGACTGAAGCAAAGGAGCAAATGCTTACTGAAGCCCTCTGCGGTAAGTAGTAAAAGGTGGAGAAGCATCTTTTCAGAGACTGAAACCATTGACACTTAGAGGGATAGCTTAGCACATACATCACAGCAGCAGAGCCCCAGTGACAACCTTACATAGACATTAGGAGTGTGTGTGTGTTGGGAATGCGGCTGTATACGAAACAGCTTTAAATTAACAGCAGTGATCTATCCTAATTTCAGGGGTGTGGCTTTGAGGACCAAATTGAGTACACGAGATGCAAACTGCTTAGGGGCCATTCTAATCATCTATGCAACATTCACATTTTTGTATATGTATTGTCGAAGTGAGTAAAGGGGACGTTTTGTGGCATAAACCCTGTCTGGTTTGAGTATTTTGCAGTGGTTAGTGTTGGATAAAGAAACCCTGGGAGACTAGGCTTCAAATCCTCACTCAGCCATGAAGCTCACTGGGTAAGCCACCACCTAAACATTAGGAAGAACTTCCTGACAGTAAGAGCTGTTCGACAGTGGAATTTGCTGCCAAGGAGTGTGGTGGAGTCTCCTTCTTTGGAGGTCTTTAAGCAGAGGCTTGACAACCATATGTCAGGAGTGCTCTGATGGTGTTTCCTGCTTGGCAGGGGGTTGGACTCGATGGCCCTTGTGGTCTCTTCCAACTCTATGATTCTATGATTCTATGATTCTACCCCAACCAGCAACGCCCCCCACCCTGACCACCATGTTCCTACAATACATGGGGTTTGTGCTGCTAAACAATTGCAAAATGTTGGCACCAGTTTGGAGGGGACCCTAAATTTGGGGGGGTTGTAGCCAAAGAGTGCCCAAGAGTGCAGCCTTAAAAGAATTCTGTTTGCATGTTCCAAATTAGGGGATCCATCTGAGGGTGCCATCACGCCCAAAGTCCCCTCAAATCCTGAGCTCAGCTCTGGTCTTGCCTACCCAACACAGCAGAGCTGTCTGGCAAATACACTATTTCTTTAAGCCTTTTTCCCTGAAACGGTTTTCCTTCCCTGCACCGAACAAAGAAGGCACATTTAAATACAAACCAAATCCCTGTAGTTTTATCTCCTCCCTACTTTTTGCAACTCCCCTTGCGGTGAATGGGCAGTGAGCAATCTACAATTGCAAGGGCAGCATCTGTAACTTTTTTCAGAAGACTCCTCTGCCCCCCGTGGGTTCTCCCTTCAATTAGCTCTTCAGAGACTCCTGGGTTTTGGCTACTTCAACATCCCATTAATTCCTATTTTGATTATCAGGTCAAGTCTCCCAACATTGCCAGCAGGCAGAGTTCAGAAGTGCAACCATGTCAAAAATTATCTATGCAAACCAAAGAGGGAGTAATTATGCAAAAGCAAGTCTTGCCAAGACTTATCAGCTCTCTACCCTGGGCCGCTGCTGGCTTTTTTTTTCTTCTGTTGTTGCTTAAGAGATTGGGAGAACGAGAAGATTGCACAGCACTGGCCCTAAGCCTGATTGCTCCATGCCGCCCTGTATCCAGAGATAGACAGATGCTTCCTTCGCGACAGCGGGCAAGACGCTGATTAGAAACCTGCAGGGGCAGCCACTTCAAGGTCAGGAGCAGGAAGGCAAAGTTAGAGGAACTCTCCCAAGCTTCCCCAATGCAAATGCCTCCCTTGGGGTTGGAGATGCAATTTGCATGGCTCACAACAGATCCAGGAGGGAAGGAGGTTGAAGCAGCATTGGAAAGCAAGAAACACACACACACACACACAAACACACACACACACACACACACACACACACAGTTATATCAGCAGTAAAGGAGAAGTGTAGTGAGAAAAATAAAATAAAATAGGGAGTTGCCAAGTGATTAGGACACTTGATGCCTGTTTGCATGATCAAGGGTCTCTGACAATGCTAGCTTGTGGCCGTTGTTTGGGATATCAACCCCTGTTGACTTGACCAAGGAATGGCCAGATGTTTCATCTGCATGCCCCACTCTCTTAAGTTACTCATGGTCTGCAGTAGATTTGAGGGGAAATTCCATCTTCTGCAGCATACCAGAAAGAGAGAGAGAATGCACAAACCTGCTTTTGTTTACATGATCGCTGATCCTAGGCTGGAGAGTCAAGAAACCCAGATTTCACCAACGGCTCCTTTCCACTGACTGCGAGAGTTTTATTTACCATTTGAACATCTAAACATGTTAAAGGTTTAAAGTAAGCAGAAGGGTTGTCATCACAGGATGAATTATATGTAAATAAGCTCTTGAAAAATCCATGTGATATTTACATGTCCAGGAGGCCTCCTTATATTAAGATGGCCCTGCTATAAAATGGATGCCTCAGCTAAGATTTTGGGAGGGAGGGGTGACATTAAAAAGCAGTATGCCATTTAGTTTCTGATTACAGTGGTACCTCGGGTTACAAACGCTTCAGGTTACAGACGCCGCTAACCCAGAAATATTACCTCAAGTTAAAAACTTTGCTTCAGGATGAGAACAGAAATCTTGCAGCAGCAGTGCAGCAGCAGCAGGAGGCCCCATTAGCTAAAGTGGTGCCTCGGGTTCAGAACAGTTTCAGGTTAAGAACGGACCTCCAGAACGAATTGAGTTCTTAATCCGAGGTACCACTGTATATTTTGTCCAGCTTTGAACAGGATTCCTTTCTGTTGCTAGGCATTTATCATTTGCTTACAAGCATTACCAAAACTGAATTCATTTCAGATCCTATCTATCTATGTACCTTGGGTTAGAGGACTGTTTGCCAACCTGGCGCCCTTCCAGTGTTTTAGACTACAACTCCCATCAACCCCAGCCAGCAGGTTGAGCTAGGGCAAAGGCAGAATTCCTTATTTTCCCCCCACTGGGCTCTTTACTATGCAGAATAAGCAAGAGATGCTCTCACCTATTTGCTCACTGTTCTTTACAGGTCTGCCTACAGAACAGTATTGTGGAGCAGTTTGGAAAACACTTCTTCATTCCCTTCTTACACTGGATGGATGCTGAATTTATGATGAAAAGCATCTTAAAATAGACTCCTTCTCTCCCCTACCCCCCAACCTCTCTCTTTAAAGCAACAACCCACCATTTGTCTTCCGTACGCACTTGTGCATAATGCTGTTGAGAGTTTCTGTTCTTTTTCAACCTCCAATGACTTTGCACAGTTCCAAAGAATCCTTGTTTGGTCCTTACCTTTTTATGCCACATTCCTAAGCCCTTAGTAAGGAGTAAGTCCCATTTGACCCAGTGGTACTTATCCTCTAAGGAAATGTGCCCAGGATTGTTCTGCTAGTTAACATTGTCCTCTTACAGATGCTTAACAGAATAATTGGGATAAACATGGCAAAGGGGATGGGGGAATGGGGGCAAGAGTAGGGGGGGGTTATATAACTTCTGTGCCTGGGGCGTCTCAAAACCTCAAAATGACCGTGCGTCACCTCTGCTCGCTTTAATAGGTATCATTAATCAACGGTACTAACCCTGGAGAGGCAGATGGAGATAAAAGGTAGCCAGGAACAGTCATAAAATACTCATCAAA
The DNA here is from genome assembly GCF_965112155.1 of Podarcis liolepis. NCBI lineage: Eukaryota > Metazoa > Chordata > Lepidosauria > Squamata > Lacertidae > Podarcis > Podarcis liolepis. The sequence goes on along the minus strand of NC_139555.1, from coordinate 100,496,881 downwards.
ATGCTTAAGATCTTAATTCCTTTGAAGCTATCTCCAGCTTTCCTACATTTGGTCTTTTCATTTGTCTTTGAGAAGGTTTCTTTCTTTCCCTTTTCCTTTTTTAAAAAAGTTATCTGCTGCATATGTTTACGGAGATACCCAAGTGCATCTTTGTTCTACAGGGCAAGTCACTGGTGGATAAGCAAAATAAATGGGCCAGTCAAAAGACAAAACAAGCTACTGCAGATAAAATCTATTCCAGCGTTCCTTCGGGTTTATGAGCTCCTAATTCGTCAACATTAGCATCAGGAAGATATTTGCCACGAGATTCAGGGGTAACTTCTATACCAGAATGGTTTCATTTGAACGTCCTAGGCACCCAACCAGCAAAAGCAGCAAGCTTTTTGCCAAAGCACCAATCCCAGTTATTGTGTAAATGAGAAACTGTCAGCAGCCCGCTCCTAAAAAATGATTTTTGTTGTCATGATGCAAAGCAGCACATTATATAATTGGCACATATGGAAATGGTCTCATCCTGAGATGGATTATTGTGCCACCTAGCCTAAAATAGTCCACTCTGACTGGCAGCAGCTCCCCAAGGTCTCAGTTTGAGGAGGCCTCGACTAGGCCTGCTACCCAAGGTGTGACAACCCAGTGTTGTTCAGTGGTTAGAGCACTGGACTAGAACCAGGGAAATCCACATTCAGTCTTCACTTAGCTCTCATGTGGGCCAGCCACTATTTCTCAGCCTAACCCCAGAGAGTCGCTATGTAGAAGAGAAGAAGAGTTTGGATTTGATATCCCACTTTATCACTACCCAAAGGAGTCTCAAAGCGGCTAACAGTCTCCTTTCCCTTCCTCCCCCACAACAAACACTCTGTGAGGTGAGTGGGGCTGAGAGACTTCAGAGAAGTGTGACTGGCCCAAGGTCACCCAGCAGCTGCATGTGGAGGAGCGGGGAATCAAACCCGGTTCACCAGATTATGAGTCCGCCGCTGTTAACCATTACACCAAGCTGACTCCCCACCAAGCCATGTAGGGGGATGATTATGCATGCAGCGATAGAGCTCCTTAGAGCACAGGTGGGAAATCTCCAACTCACAGCCCTGATATGGCGTTAGATGTGGGGCAGCAACAAAGGAGAGTTTGGGAACATTACAGGCACATGCCTTGTGCTCTTTTAAATTTGGCACCAAAATGCAAACTGTACTGGGATTAGCTGCACTCAGTAAGAAGCTCCTGACTGGAGAATTCTGCAGCACCATTGCTGAGAGCAGTGAGGCCTTGTCAGCATAGAACACCTGTGCTCAGAGATCTGCACTGGATACGCTACACCCACAGCATTCTGCTGATCCACCGTTTGTCTCTGTGTCATCTATTTCACGCATCGCAGGGCTGAACTCTACCAATTCAAATCAGTTTCCAAGGCGGAGGCCGGCTTTTCATGAAAACTTATTCGTGCAGATATCAGAAATCAGCCTGACCAGTGAGGCGGCTTGATAGCTTCCTAACACTCAGCAACTTTTGCTGCATATTGTCTAAAATGTGGTTACCGAGGGAGAGGATCCGCTGAGTTGTGTTGATTAACTATGCCACTGTTTTCTGCTTGCACTCGATACAGTATGGAGGGGCTTCTGAAGGCACATTAATCTGCGCATTGGAGCCTTTTCTCCCTTCGGTATCCAAGCATTCTCCCTCCAACTCAAGCAAGAGAGAGAGAGAGAACCGTTTCGCTTTAATGGCGCTACACTCCCCCTCTACTTGCTGTTATTTTTATTTTTCACACCTCGCCCCCACCAAGCCATGCGTTCGCATACAGTATATCCTGCAGCGTGAACACACAGACAGATAAATTAGACAGCTAGCGCTGTCACATACGCAACGAGAAGATTGCATTTATGAAGCATCAAATTACCAAATGTATTACTGTCGGCATTCCAGTACAGGGCACACATTACTTATCTCTCTCTCTCTCTTTCTTTCTGCCTCCCTCCTCCCCTCAGTTATTTCAATTGACTGGGAGCTTGCGCTGACAGGAGCTGCGGCTTGAATTAGAGCCTGCCGAAAATGAAATATTGACCCACTCTCGGTTTGTTGGGATTATTGGAACATGTTTTAGAAATAACAGCCTCTCTGTTGCGGTGCACGAAACCTGTCACATATAGTCTGCCATGTACATGCACTGAGGTCACAGACTCCCAGTGTGTGCACGTGCATGCGCGCGCGCACACACACACACGTACACACACACACACACACAGGATCATTTCACAGTAACAATCTACATGTGACAGTTGTACAATTTCCTGCAACCAGATGTTTTCCATGTAGGCTTTCTGTAACGTCTGCAGAGTCTCCCCCCTGTTTTCTCACTTTAAGCTGTAAGCCTCGGCTCTAGTGTTCAGCAGAAATGTGGAAAACATTTCTGCTGAATCCAAGAGGCAAGCTGTAGAGATGTGAATCGCTGAATGCATAGGATAGGTCAGTTGATGGATATGTTGGCAGCCTTTGGGGTGCAAATGGTTAGAATGTCAAGACTAAGGGCCTGAGATACCTGGGTTCAAACTGGACACACTCCCCTGGTCTCCTCTGAAGGAAAAGTGAGGAAATGCCATAAATATCACTGAATTAATCAATTAAATACCGGACGCTTCTGCCCCAGAGCTATAACCCTTCCTGTCCCCAATTCCCAGCCAACCACACCACCTGCCTATATACTTGCCCCAACAGCAGGAACCCTAAGCTGCATTGAGGCATTTATAGGAATTCTGTACCTGTGGCACTGCAATCTTTTGGGACGAGGCAGGATCTTCAGCTTCCAGCTCTCTTGCTGACAGGAAGGTGTTTTCAGAGCCCTTTATTAAAATATGCACTCTCCCCATCTGCTCACAAGGCTGATCCCTATTCTTGTACTCCCTCGGCAGATATCCTTTTGATAATAAACTGCTTTATTCCACACCTTAAGCCCAGCAGGCTAAGCAAAACCTTCAGTATATTTGGGTTGCAAAAAAAAAAAAAAAAAAAAAGAACTCAGACACTATTATCTACATACTTTATGCAAAATTCATGAGGGCCTCTGGCACCCAATGTAAACATTACAAGTGGTTGTAGGGGGGGGGGAGAGATCAAGATTGGAGGGAGGAATGTTTCTTTCTTTTTTTTTATCTCGATAGACATGGCCTCAGAGTGCTGCTGCGGTTGGCTGTTTCATGCAAAGCCACTCTTGTCGTTTGATCATTTTTTCATGTAGCAGTGGATGTGAAAGCATAGTTGTTATTGCAAAAAGAAACATCGCCAAAAAAACACAAGGACTAAACATACCACAGAGAGTTCTTTTTAAATGGGATGTTTGTGTACATGGGTTTGTTTTTTTCTAGACAGGAGGGGTCGGCTTTGCTTTTTTAGTAGTTGTTCCTTGGTCGTTTTGTGGGATTCAGGCTGCAATCCAAAACACACCCTGCTACAAGACACACTGCAACTTACTTCCAAGTAAACACGCACAGGATTGTACTGACTGACCTCTTCCTCTTGGTTGCAGAAATAGAAATGGGGAAACCATGTTCTCCCTGCTGGGCCTTGCGCAACACATTTCGCTGCCTGAGATGAAGGACAAAATGGCGCCACTCCCTTCCATTCCATGTATTGTCCAATTGGGATTTGAATCTTTCTTCAACAATGAGGAATGGATGGCTATGTACACATTGTACCTTTAAATCACATGAGCTACAATTCAGAGTGGTTCAACGACCAATCCTTCTTCATGGGGGACTCAGGGAATTGTAGCTCTGTGAGGGAATAGGGGTCTCTTAACAACTCTTGGCACCCTTAACAAATTGCAATTCCCAAGATTCTTTGGGTGAAGTCACAAGTGTTTAAAGTGGAACCCTTTGGATTTGGATTTGATATCCCGCTTTATCACTACCCTAAGGAGTCTCAAAGTGGCTAACAATCTCCTTTTCCCTTCCTCCCCCACAACAAACACTCTGTGAGGTGAGTGGGGCTGAGAGACTTCAGAGAAGTGTGACTGGCCCAAGGTCACCCAGCAGCTGCATGTGGGGACACAAACCCGGTTCACCAGATTATGAGTCCACTGCTCTTAACCACTACACCACACTGGCTCTAAATGTATGGGGTGAAAGCGGCCATAGTAGAGAGGCTATAGTGACGAAGTACATCGTCTTATAATTTGGGCGAAAGGGATAGGTGCAGACAGCTAGAAGTGAGATAATACTGACAATGCAGGGGTACAGAGACTGCCTATCCATGCACTTCTTACTTTATTTGCTCCAAGCAGCCTCAAAATAAGAAATTAAAATTGAGAAACCAATTGGTTGCTTGGTGCAAATCATGCTTAATTACCAGTCTTCATTAGGCATTCACAGGCAGCTTCCAAACATTTAAATGTTTTTGAACAGTGGGGGAGTTGTGATTGGCACGCTAATGAGATCTTTAACGCTTCCTAATGTACTTGTTTAAAAATAAAATAGCTTGCATCCATACAAGCCTAATGGTACCACTGTGTACAGCAAACAGCTCCCGATCTGCTCCACATGGTGCTGGTGTGTTTGTTTTCAAATCCTCTGGTATCTTAAGACTATGGGTCGGTGAATCTTGGATTGCTAGGGGGCTGAAGAGTAAAAAATTAAATAAAATAAATAAAAAAGCCTTGTGACCTGCCCGTCTTTTAGGAAGCAGCAAGAGACATCAGCTGTGCTTGAGATGCTAACTCAGAGTGTGTCTTTATGCTATACTCTGGTCATTTCTGATAAAAAAAAAAAACCTTCTTTCCCTCGCACTGCAATTGTGTCTCTGTCTCTCCCTTTCCCCCCGCCAGACTCCGCATAAGCCTGGAGCTTCTATTCTTCACACTGATGGCTCCGTACCTCTCGACACAGCAACCCACTGCCAGTTCCACAGGCAAAAAAGAGATCCCAGGCAAGATAATGGCGTTGCTTCCCCCAGGAAACATCCGATTCTGTCAGACATCCCTGGGCCTCACGCAGAAGTGCAATTTCTCCATTGGTGAGCATGAGGCACGCGCAGCAGACATGCTCCCCCCGCCCCTCTCCCTTATCTCCTCTCTCCTTATTCCCAGCTATCTGTGCAGAAGAATGATGGCACCTTAGAGGGTGAATGTGCCTGTGGAAAGAGAGGACCTGCTGAAACTCCTTAGTAACAGCGTCGCTAACAGCATGGGCATGAACTGAATCACGGCCTGCAGTCAAGCAGCTCCAAATCCTGCTTGGAAAGGGAGGGTTTGGATGCTAGCGGTACCTGCTCTTGCTACTCTTGATGCCTCTTTCCATGCTGTTAGTTCGCCACCTTATGCATGTTAAGCCAACACACACACACACACACACACACTCTTCTACCTGTAAAACTGCCCTTGGGGCTCACTACCCCCTCTCCACACCCAACCCCTAACTCCTATTCTGCTTTGTGGGAACTGCAAAAGAGCCAGGACACACAAACGTCCTGCATAAAGTGCAAATTTTTGTAACCCTCTACATTGCCTCACGTACCTAGAATGGCCATGCGCCCTCATTTACAGCGGACCCTGCAAGAGGGCAGTGTTAAGTTGTGGGTGAACATATCAGACGACACAGCGATTCTTCAGACAGCTCTTGTTTATTCACAGGCCAGAACAGAACTGAGCTGAAGGGTTCAGCCAACCTGTTTATATAGAGCTCAACTACAAAGCAACAGCAACAACTTTCTGTAACTATCCAATCACTGAACGTCACTTCCAATTCCTTATTTGCATATGTTGACCTGAGTGAAAACTATCTACAGTATCCCCCTGCTGGCCCAGGGTGAGAACCTCAGTATATAACAGGCAGTCTTCTGCTTAGAGTGCTGTCTTGTTCTCAAGCCTAGTTTAAAATCTCTGCCATTGTTACAAAAATCCATTAAACCTTTTTTGTGGGGGGAAGTAAAGAATGGTTGGAAACTCACTGATCTGCTTTGATACGCCTTGTTAATACAGTAATCTCAGAGCCTACTTGGTTGCACCTCATTATTTGGTAAGCTCTCTCACTCTCTCTTGGTGATCACTTGTGGCCAAGTAAGACAGTCTTCCATGAACACAGGATTAACAGTGAGTCCATAAGTGACTGTGGAGGCCAACTCTGGAACCACACATCCTTCCACAGTGGGGATATAGGTTTCTGGGTGGGAGCTGATCATGGTGAGGATTTGCCAAACGTGCCTTCCTCTTAGCTCATTTCTCCCTTTCATCCTGAATTTGTGCTTCTTCAAAATCCACGATGCCTTTAGTAGAGGCTATTTTCCAACTGGGGCGCATTACATTTTTAAAAGATCTGCCTTGGGAGCATTTTAAAATCTCTTTTGTTGCCCACCAGTATTACACTTTCCATTCTTAAGCTTGTACAAGAGTAGTTGCTTTGGAAGACACACAAAGTTGATACAAACCCCTAATATTAGTCCAAATGAGGGTTACTTTTAAAAACTCTTCTATATCTTAAGAGCCATTATTTTCTAAAATATTGCAATACTCTGTGAAGAGAAAGACCTACCGGTACTTATTGCTAAACAAACAGTGCCATCATTTCATATTTCTCCATCTGTCACAAACTCATATTTTCCTAAATCTTTGGAAAATAATGCAATTATAGCTAACAGTCCCTCTGGGGACACCACCATACACAGCTTTAACGTACCTTGAATGTTCTTAAGTACATATGTATACCACTTGGCTAGCCAGGTGCTCTTTACAGATTGGGAATCCATTTTAACTGGCACCAAAGAAAGGAAAATATTTCATTTTTGGCTGATATTATTTGAAGGAACAAAAATAGGGCATTAACATTTCCCAGTACGAAAGAAAAATAATACTGCTCTATCTGAACGAAGCCTAAAAATAAATCCATCTATTAAACTGTTGTAAAACCTGTCTTCCCATATCGTGTAACTTGGAGAATAAAGCAACAACTGAATTTTGAATAGTGTCCTTGTTGAAAAGTTCCAATACAGTATCCAAAATATACTAATTAGTGAAATACAATATATGAAAACCAGCTGAGAATTTCTACTGCATGTGGAAAAGCAATTTATAGCAAGACATGAGTAATAATGATAGACCTAAAGCTGGGAACAAAAAGCTGAAATCCTTAGGCAGCCTCATGTTAGCGCTCTCTCTCACTCTCTTCCTCTCTCCTTTTCTTTTCTTCTCTTTTTTATTGTCCACCAATTTGGGACGTAACACAATTTATATGAATTTTATGGACACCACCAAACATGGGTTCCTTTAATATAGCTAACTGGTACAATTAGTCACCAATTTTCTGATTATAGTACTTACTCTAGGCATTGGTGAAAGGCAGCTTCTTCAATGGAAAATTAATTACATTAGCTTCAAGAACCAATTGGATTTTCACTCATGAGTTGTGGTCACCTTCGAAATTTTGCAGTACAAAGAATGTGATACTGAGCTGGAAGAGAATGCTTAGAATTCTTCAGTTAGCTACTAGGGCCACATTCTCCAAGGAATGTCACAAATTAGTACTCTTAAATGTAAACCACATTGTCCATTGTTAAGAGGCAGGTCTAAAGGCCATGCTAAATCTGACATTTGGTATAGTTTGGTGCTTAGTACTTGCTTTTTCTCTCATGGATAGTTGGCGGGGTGGGTGGGAATTCAAACCATGGCATGTGGGGAGGGGCATTAACCCATCCCTCCACTCTGCACACCTGGTTAGAATCCCCCTCCGCAGCTGCTATTTGCAATAGAAAGAAAGCCCCTATGACATAGATCAATATGGCATGTGTACCAATTTCTCACATATGGGAAGCAGGGAGACAGTCTCTCCTGGACAGGGTTCTGCTTCTGTAACTTGGGGTGCTCCTGGATTCAACCCTTTACTGGAGGCTCAGGTGGCCTTGGTGGCTAGGAATGGCTTTTTCCAGCTGTGACTGCTTTGCCAGCTGTGGCCCCTCTAGGGCACATATTCCATTGTTGTGGTAACTTCCATATGGAACCACTGCAAAGCACTCTATGTGGAGCTGCCCTTGAAGATGACTTGGGAATTTCAGTTCTTCCAAAACTGCTGGCTGAGTTCCATTTAGATCACATATTGCCAGATTTAAAACAATTGCATTGGTTGCCAGTTTGTTCCCAGGCCCAGTTCAAGGTGCTCAAGTCATACCTGCCAAGTGCCCTGGAAAAAAAGGGACATCGTGGTTTTTTATGTGAGATCGCGGCCACCATTTTGGGTGCCGCAATCTCACTCTCTGCTCTTGCCCCAAGAAAAGCAGCCTGGAAGACGCGTCCTGGTTTTGGGTCTGAAAAAGTTGGATGGTATGTCAAGCTAGTGCTTGACTTAGGCCCCCAATATCCTAGACACCACCTCCTTCCTGACAAATCTTCAGAAGAGGGAGCCGTCTTGGTAGCTCTGCCACTTGGGAGAGGAGGATGACTGGGAGAAAGCCGCCCCTAAGTTGTGGCACTTAGGTGTGTCTGACATGTTCATTATACAGATGATGAACATTTGCACAGAGGTTCCATTCCCGGGCATGGTGCATGTTGGCAGAACATGTCCTGCCCTGTCCCCACCCTTTATGTGAAGTTTTTTTTGTGATGCTTCTGGTATCTTATGCATTTTGGGTGAATACTGAATACTGAAATCTTAAAAAGCAGAGACATCACCTTGCCAACAAAGGTCCGTATAGTTAAAGCTATGGTTTTCCCAGTAGTGACGTATGGAAGTGAGAGCTGGACCATAAAGAAGGCTGATTGCCGAAGAATTGGTGCTTTTGAATTATGGTGCTGGAGGAGACTCTTGAGAGTCCCATGGACTGCAAGAAGATCAAACCTATCCATTCTGAAGGAAATCAGCCCTGAGTGCTCACTGGAAGGACAGATCGTGAAGCTGAGGCTCCAATACTTTGGCCACCTCATGAGAAGAAAAGACTCCCTGGAAAAGACCCTGATGTTGGGAAAGATGGAGGGCACAAGGATAAGGGGATGGCAGAGGACGAGATGGTTGGACAGTGTTCTCGAAGCTACCAGCATGAGTCTGACCAAACTTCCGGAGGCAGTGGAAGACAGGAGTGCCTGGCATGCTCTGGTCCATGGGGTCACAAAGAGTCAGACACGACTAAATGACTAAACAACAACAACTGAATGCTGAATATGAACCTCCAAACCCTTGCCTTGATACCTGAGATTTTCAGGACCCACCCTATTTTTTAATGACTGCATTGCTTATCATTGTGTTTTTTAAAAACTGTTTTTAGTGTTCCATTTCAAATGGCTGTGACCCACCCTGGGACCTTAGGGTGAAGGGCAGATGATGAATTAAAATGATAACGATAACCTCCAAGCCACAATCACAAAGGAAAATGGAAGAGCAGGGAGCGACCAACAAGTCTGGCAGATAGAGTGTCCGTTCTATGCTGCTCTATGTGCATGTTCTCTGTGGTTGGACTGCAGGCAGACGGGTGCTTCCACAACCCTCAGCCACAAAGGGCAGTGTACTTCGGCACACATGCACTTCATTGCCTTCGTGCCAGGTCTTCAGTTTCTCCTGCCAGGTCTTCTTTTCCTTTTTTAATTTTTTTTTTAAAAAAATTGGTCATGGCATATGTGACACTCACTGTGGAAGCACAATGGTCCAGGGGTGGATAGAGGGAGACTGACAGAACTGGGCGGACAGAGAATCAGGGACATTGAGGCTGCTGGTGTCTGATCATGGGAACTTCCTTTCTGCTTCAGGTTTATGCTGAGTTTAGCTGCTAGGGTTGCGCTTTAGAAGAAGAAGAAGAAGAAGAAGAAGAAGAAGAAGAAGAAGAAGAAGAACCACTACACCACACTGGCTTTAGCCACTTAGAATAGCTGAGCCGTCTGTTTCCATAACCTGGGAATTGACCTTCTCTGCTAGGACAATAAAACAAACAAAAAAAATTCACTAAATGATGGGGATGCCCATATCAAAAGGTGGCAGAACTAATAGCTTGGCCCTAACATCTTATTTACATATAATGAATATAGCCTAAAAAGGTACGGACCCATCCTCATGTGATCTCATGCAAAAAAAAACACAGGATGTCCCATTTTTCCCAGGACGCTTGGCAGGTATGCCATTGTCTCCCGAGACAGACAGATGCCATCCTTCAGAAAATGGGGAGAAACCTCAATCGCTCCCATACCCCATTGCCTTTGCATCTAACAAAGGGACTGATAAATATTATACAAAACAAAATATTTTCACAGGTTTCTTAGTCATATCTTTGATAACCACAAGTATTATGGGAAGAGACTTGGATAACCCAAAGTAGCATTTAAGTTGATTTTCTCACACATGCATCAATTTTTACCTGAAAGCCTGAAGAGTTCTGCTATAGAGACTTGATTTTAAGCAAGCAATTTTGGCTACAACCCAAGGGACTTAAGAGTTTTAAATTCAACCGTCTGGTCAGGACTATAAACTTTCAGCAAGAGGCCACAGTGACCAAAAAAAGAGTTGCCAAAAAAACACTCTGTTTCTTCTTGTGTGGATACGCCTAGGATATGTAAACAGATTTCCCCAAGACTGTGCTTTGGGTTTCAGGCTGATTATTATTAAAACAGCGAACAAAAAGGGGATTACCTCCCTGTGAAAGATTTCCATTGAAATGAAACTTCTTGGATTTAATTTCAGCTGGTCTGAGGCCAGAGTGAGATGCGTCATGGGAAATAATGTTCAGAACAACTTAAGATGCAGAGGCCTGATTTTCCTCTGGAAGGAATATATATATATGGAGAAAAAATGCTTCATTTTGAAGAATCCACCCCACCCCCCTTCCATTTTGTTCTCTTTGAAAAATAAGGGGTGAGCTTCAAGGTCCAACAGCTTCAGTACTCCAGCCATTTCCCTACATTGGACAAAAGCAGTATCTCTGAATGAAAATGCATGCTATATAAAATCCTCATGACTTAAAAAGTTATTTTAAAGGCAGTTATTCTGAAGCTCAAAGGATGAAGGTCAAAAATGCTTTCAGGTATTCATAGCAAAGTGTTGTGCAAACTGGGTCAAACGAATTGAACAATGTTTTCTACCCACCCTTCACCCCCCAGCTTCAACTCATGTTAATCAGCACAATTGATGGCTCAAATCTCTACCACCCCAACCCCTGCTTCATCATTAGGACAGCGGTACTCTAGTATATCGTGAAAGAGTGGGATCTACTTTTGCTTTTTATTAGAAACCGGAGGTCCACCTTGAGGGGCAAAATACAGTGGTACCTCGGGTTACATACGCTTCAGGTTACATACGCTTCAGGTTACAGACTCCGCTAACCCAGAAATAGTACCTCAGGTTAAGAACTTTGCTTCAGGATGAGAACAGAAATCATGTCCCGGCGCCGCGGCAGCAGCAGGAGGTCCCATTAGCTAAAGTGGTACCTCAGGTTAAGAACAGACCTCCAGAACGAATTAAGTACTTAACCCGAGGTACCACTGTAGTGGCTTAGCACATGTTTGGCATAAGAAATTAAGACCAGTACCAGAGCTGAGCTTACAATCCCTTCCACATAAAAAAAAAAAAAACATTCCTGGTTTTCTTCCCAAGTCATATTTTTCAGCAACTGAGGGCAGATCCACCCTATACATTTAAAGTATATTCAGTGTACATTTAAAGCACGTGGAATCATAGAGTTGTGGAGCTGGAAGAGACCAAGAGAGTCATCTAGTCCAACCCCCTGCAATGCAGGAATTGTTTTGTCCAGTGTGGGGCACAACTCTGAGATTGAGAGTCTCATACTCTATCAGTTGAGCTATCCCATGACTTTCCCCAAAGAATCCTGGGAACTGGATTTCCCCTTCCACAAAACTACCATTTGCAGCACCCTGAAGAAACTACAGTTCCCAGGATTCTTTGGGGGAAGTCCACCAATGAGTTGGGAGAGAATCTTCTCTGAAATTCACAAAAACCACACTGCCAGCCAGTTTGTAGACTGGGCTAAATGGACCAATGGCCTGACTCTTGTATAGGGCAGATTCCTGTTTTCCTATGCTGCTCATGAGCAACTCTAAGATCTCAGAAAGGGAACAGAAATGAAAAGGAACCTGGCCATGTTTTAAAAGCTTGTGTCAAACCAGCAATCCATCATCATCCATTGACTCTGATCATTGATCATTAGTACTAGCTCCTTCTCTTCCTCCTCACCTTAACTTTGTAGATTGGATTTCCATTGACTTTCAAGCTTGCCCTATTTTCATGAGAAACGCCTACGGTGTTTTTGATCCCATAACCTAGATATTTGCTTCAGAGTATTGTCTCCATATATAGTCTGCTATAGCTAAGTTTTAATGCTGTTTGGAATGTTTAACTTTGCACTGCTACTGGTTAATCCTTTTTAAAAGTACTGGTTTGTTATTTTGAATTCTGTTTATATTTTTTGCTCTGGTGAATTTTCTGTTGTACAAGTGGAATATAGATATCAAACTAAACTAACCTCCTGCTACATGTCAACTTGGCTTGCTTGATAATATGCTCACCCAACGACTCCTAGCTTATCCCAATCTTAGGTTAATGTTCTTCTTACTGGCTCTGATCCCAGTAAGACCCTCCTGAACCATGATCCTGCATAGCCACACATGACCCAGGTCATTAGCTAAACACACTGGGAAATATGGTCTTGCATGTTTCAAAAGCAGCTGGTTGCCTAAAGAGAACCAGTGATCAATGTGCCTACATAAAAAGGAGGCTCGATGAGACAAGTAATAAAATCTGCCCTCCCTTGATCATCCTCTGTCCCTGAACCCAAGCGATGAAAGTTTGTAGATCTTTGATTCAGCACACAAATATCACCTTGGGAAATAGACCCTGTTATCCTTTCGCAGGCGGCATGAAAGGTCAGCCAGCAAACAAAGACTGGGCTGTAACAGGTTGCGTGTCCCATATTTATTATGGATAACAATGCTGTACTGGGGTGCTTTTTTCTTTCTTGCTTTGCTGATACAATCAATTCTCAGGCCCTTAAAAAGGCAACTGGTCTTTCAAAAACATTCCCTTCCCACAAACATATTGTACAAGAATCGCCTCATTGATTTAACACACAATGTAATAGGAGGAAGATGATCAGCAAAACATTTCAGACACTTCACAGTGATAAAGCTTTCATATTGCTCACTTACAAAGTGATGCTATGCTTGAACTGCACTCATTCTTACACCTTCTTATGGCAGCAGGGCACCATGCTATGTTGTTGTCGGAATCGGGGCAATGATGCCTATGAAGCGATACCTTTCTGCTCATAGATGGTAGGGTAAAAAGTGAGCAGGGAAGCAGTGTGATACAAGGGCAGTAGAATGAAGGAAGAATCCTGTGTTCTATTAGGACTATTCCACACAGTTATGCCTTCAATAGAGGTTCCATCAATTTAAATGCTCCCACTGAATTCATATTGTGAATGGACCATGATGAAGTTTATTTTATTTAGTGGTAAACAAACAAAAAAAGAAATCCTGTACCTATCATTGGTCTTTCTAGTATTGTATTGTCTACTATGACTGATGGCTGCTTTCTAAGTTCTCAGAAATATATTTTTCCAATCACTGCTCTTTTTAACAGAAGATTCCAGGAACAGAACCTGGGACCTTCTGTATGAAATGCATAAACTTTGCCATTGAGCTATGGCCTCTATAATCTCCCAAGTGTGTGGTGCAATATGAACTTCAATAGACCTAATATCCCTAATATTCATAAACTTAATATCCCTTAATATCCCTAACAATATCCCTAATATTGCCAACAAAGGTCCATATAGTTAAAGCTATGGTTTTCCCAGTTGTGATGTATGGAAGTGAGAGCTGGACCATAAAGAAGGCTGATCGCCAAAGAATTGATGCTTTTGAATTATGGTGCTGGAGGAGACTCTTGAGAGTCCCATGGACTGCAAGAAGATCAAACTTATCCATTCTTAAGGAAATCAGCCCTGAGTGCTCACTGGGAGGACAGATTGTGAAGCTGAGGCTCCAGTACTTTGGCCACCTCATGAGAAGAGAAGACTCCCTGGAAAAGACCCTGATGTTGGGAAAGATGGAGGGCACAAGGAGAAGGGGACGACAGAGGACGAGATGGTTGGACAGTGTTCTTGAAGATACAAACATGAGTTTGACCAAACTGCGGGAGGCAGTGGAAGACAGAAGTGCCTGGCGTGCTCTGATCCATGGGGTCATGAAGAGTCGGACATGACTAAATGACTAAACAACAACAATATCCCTTAAAAGAGTTCAAGCACATTGGCATCGGGTTGTTGGCTAGAGATGCACCCCAGGAGGAATACACACACGCAGCGTGCCTCTAAAATCTAGACCAGGGATGTCCAGCAGGTCGATTACGGGATGTCCCTGGTCGATCCTGGTCAGTCGCGTGATCCTGATGCCCCACAACTTTGGCTCATCCTCTCCAAACAAAAGCTCCACAACTTTGATTAAGTTTTCCCAAAAAAAGCTCAGCAACTCTGGTCAATCCAATGGGTAGATCATTGGCCATTTTTTAAATAGTAGGAGTAGATCACAGTCTCTTGGAAGTTGGACAGCCCTGGTCTAGACAGTTAATATTTTGCATGAAGGATCCAAGCACCTTCTGTAAAATTAGACGTATGCAATTCCAGTGGGACTCTGTCACCCTAGTGCAACAAGTTAGACTTTTAAAAAGAACCAGATTTTTTGCAGTTAGGAAAGTGATAGGGAAATGCATTCCAAGGTGGGGCGTGAATGAATGCTTTAATGGGAAAACATCAATCCTCTACAAGCAAATCAGAAAGAATGCAGGATGGATGCTCATTCTCAAATAACAAATCAGAACAAATACAGTTTGCCCCACAAACAGATCAGAATGAATACTCCACAACAACCAATATGGTTAGTCTCCATGTAAAAACTATGTAAGTAAATCAGGGATGAATGCTATATACATACATACATACATACATACATACATACATACATATGTTGTCTGGTGGAGCCTACAGAATTTCATGGCACTTAAAAGTTGGGTAGGGCAATTCTAATCACAGGAAACCAGAGAAAGTTCTGCCACCTGAGGTTGAAGGAGTTTCACAAGTGCATCTCCAGCTTAACTGGGATGAGGATTGTGCTGTAAAATGTTCTCAGTGGTGTAGCATCAGTTGCTGATGCCCGGATGGGGTGTGTGTGTGTGTGTGTGTGTGTGCACGGGGGGGGGCACAAGTCGGGTAGGGGGCCCTAGCCCAGCTCTTACCACCTATACCACTGAAGTAACCTCACTCCCACTGGAAAAGCAAAGCAGGGCCATGCTGAGCCACCTGCCTGCCCATGCAGGGGGAAGCGCAGTTGGCCAACACGGCCCTTGGCAAGCAAATAGGAGAACCAAGTCAGGCCACACTGGGGGTGCCTGCGTGGAAGCGCCTAGTTCACACCCCCTCAAAAATTGTGCACCCAGGGCCAGGGCCCACCTGACACACACACCCCACAATGGCCCTGCATGTACTACAGTATAAAAATTGGCATAAACCTGGTCCCTGGATTAATCAAACTTTATCAGCACTGGTGCTTTATAACTGTTTTTAAACAATATATATATATATATAACTTTTCACAAATACATGATGGTCTCTCGTGTGTGTGTGTGTGTGTGTGTGTGTGTGTATGCTGTGGTCTACTCTAAACCACTGTGGCTCTTGGGCTTGCCGATCAGAAGGTCGGCAGTTCTAATCCCCATGACACAGTGAGCTCCCGTTGCTCGGTCCCAGCTCCTGC
Source organism: Podarcis liolepis (assembly GCF_965112155.1). Taxonomy (NCBI): domain Eukaryota; kingdom Metazoa; phylum Chordata; class Lepidosauria; order Squamata; family Lacertidae; genus Podarcis; species Podarcis liolepis. The sequence continues at coordinate 100,481,160 of NC_139555.1, read as the reverse complement.
CAACCTAGCAGTTCGAAAGCATGCCAGTGCAAGTAGATAAATAGGTACTGCTGTGGCGGCAAGGTAAACGGCGTATCTGTGCGCTCTGGTTTCCGTCATGGTGTTCCGTTGTGCCAGAAGCGGTTTAGTCATGCTGGCCACATGACCCGGAACGTTGCCTGCAGACAAACACTGGCTCCCTTAGCCTGAAAGTGAGATGAGCACCGCAAGTCCATCGTCACCTTTGACTGAACTTAACCATCCAGGGGTCCTTTACCTTTACGTGTGTGTGTGTGTGTGTGTGTGTGTGTGTGTGTGTGTATCCCAGCATGCACTAAATTTACCTGTAAATAAGAAAAGTAGCCTATGTCTCCAGAAGTCCAGGAATGGTGTGCAGTTTCAGAAGGGATCAGGACAGAAAGGCAAGCATCAAGAGTCGACTTGAGAGAAAAGAATGTGACAACTAATTTCTGAAGCGCTTTCCCCGGTAACTGGAAAACCAAAGTACTTTAGTCAGCTGACTCACAGAACAACACTGGGACACGGCTAGTTACCTGGATACCTGTTGCTGAAGGAAACACACAAACAATGCCGTGAGGAGGGATGACATCGGCTACGGAGGGGGAAATATCCCAACATGTCATGGGGATGCAACTTGAGTGGGGTGAGCGAGAACGCAAAGAAAAAGGATCACTAAGTAATGCAAACTAAGGTTGCCAAATGTAACCAAAGCTACCCTGTAGCCTTAGCAATTGGCCATGTCGTATTTTGAAGCTGGAAATATACTTAAAGCAGGGTGTTGCGTTAATCTCGCTCCTTCCTGAAGAAAAAGGGAATTGCTCATTTATCAACATCATCCTACTTGGAAGTCTGCACCAAAAGCAGGCAGGGGGAGGGCTTCTCAGGCGCCACCAAGGCTAGAACCAGAAATATTTCATTCTGTGTTCAGCTGCCCCTTGCGCTGACCGGTCAGCCCTGCAACCAAAAATGTTTTCACAGGATGTGGACTGGCTTCACCCACCCACACGGGGCCCTCTCAGAAAGGGAAAAAACTCTGTTCAAATCATGCATGTTGCCAACGACAGAAATGCAACAGGGAATTGAGAGGCATGTAACTGCATCAGCAACATATGCCCTGGCTTTAAGATCTAAGTGTGCGCTCCACTTATTGCTGTGCAGATGAAACTAAATGATGACAAGGGCCACTTAATCTCCTATGAAACATTAGCCTTCCCGTAAATATTCAGGTGACGTAAGTGTGATGCTGTTAACATAGTTATCACGGTTAGCTTTTTGCTTTTCCAAAACTGGGGCCTTTTAAAAATGGGAAGGAGAAGACAAAAACTAGGGTGGTGTTTCATTTTGTTTCTTGCATATACTGTAGAGGCATTAATAGTTTGAATCAAGGTGACATGGCCCAGATATATGAGGAAATCATTTTAATCCATGAAACAGGAGGCTAGATCAATCACATTTCAGACGAATGAAAAAGGAAGCAGTTCCAGTGGTAACTTACGGATGGGGTACCTCCTGTGGCCCTCCAGATGTTGCTGGAATCCCATCAGCCCCAGCCAGCAGGGATGATGAGCACCATACTCCATCAACATCTGGAAGGAAGCAGATTCCCCAACCTTGGCACACCCAAGGTTCTTCATAACCAACCCACCCACACATTTTATCCTCATAAATGCCCTATAAAGCAGGTTAGATCGAAAGAGTCATTGACCCAAAGTCACCCATTGAGCTTTCTGGATGGGCAGAATTTGAGCCCAGCTCCTCTTGGTTGCTTGGACTTTTCCAACAATTAATTAATTGCATTTATTTATTTGTTTGTTTGTATCAACTGTCTATATTTTACTAAATTATTTATTTTATTTATTAAATTTCTATGCCGCCATTTATCCGAGGACCGTGGGTTGGTTTACAATATACAAACATGATAATACCATAGTAACAAACAAAAACAACAACACCCACCGGTTTGAAAAGGCCACAGATTGTTTAATTAACCAAAGGCCTGGGAGGGGGAGGAGGAGGAGGAGAAGAAGAAGAGTTTGGATTTGATATCCTGCTTTATCACTACCCGAAGGAGTCTCAAAGCGGCTAACAGTCTCCTTTCCCTTCCTCCCCCACAACAAACACTCTGTGAGGTGAGTGAGGCTGAGAGACTTCAGAGAAGTGTGACTAGCCCAAGGTCACCCAGCAGCTGCATGTGGAGGAGCGGGGAAGCGAACCCAGTTCACCAGATTAAGAGTCCACTGCTCTGAACCACTACACCACACTGAAATGTTCTTGCCTGCCGCTGAAAGATATGTAACAAAGGAGCCTGGGGAGAGCATTCCACAAGCAGGGAACCACTGCAAAAAAAAATGTGGGGAAGGCACATTAAGAAAGGTCTCAGATGATTACCACAGAGTACAGGTCAGTTCCTATGGGGAGAGGTGGTCCTTGAGGTATTGCGGTCCTGAGCTGTTTAAGGCTTTATGGGTCAAAACCCATAAACTAAATAGCATCCAGTGCAGTTGGGCCATAACATCAGTAACATCTGGGCCCAGCTGCCAACCAGTGCTACCTAGCCTGGTCTTGATAGATGGACGATCACACTTCCCAACCTGACATTTAAAAGTAAAGGGACCCCTAACCATTAGGTCCAGTCGTGGCCGACTCTGGGGTTGCGGCGCTCATCTCGCTTTATTGGCTGAGGGAGCCAGGGTTCAGCTTCCGGGTCATGTGGCCAGCATGACTAAGATGCTTCTGGAGAACCAGAGCAGCGCACGGAAACGCCGTTTACCTTCCCGCCAGAGTGGTACCTATTTATCTACTTGCACTTTGACGTGCTTTCGAACTGCTAGGTTGGCAGGAGCAGTGACCGAGCAACGGGAGCTCACCCCGTGGCGGGGATTCAAACCGCCAACCTTCTGATCGGCAAGCCCTAGGCTCTGTGGTTTAGACCACAGAGCCACCCACGTCCCTAGGACTACTACTACTTATTACTAGAATATATATCCCACCCAAAGGGGACGTGGGTGGCGCTGTGGGTAAAACCTCAGCGCCTAGGACTTGCCAATCGCATGGTCGGCGGTTCGAATCCCTGCGGCGGGGTGCGCTCCCGTCGTTCGGTCCCAGCGCCTGCCAACCTAGCAGTTCGAAAGCACCCCCGGGTGCAAGTAGAAAAATGGGGACCGCTTACCAGCGGGAAGGTAAACAGCGTTCCGTGTGCTGCGCTGGCTCGCCAGATGCAGCTTGTCACGCTGGCCACGTGACCCGGAAGTGTCTGCGGACAGCGCTGGCTCCCGGCCTCTAGAGTGAGATGAGCGCACAACCCTAGAGTCTGGCAAGACTGGCCTGTACGGGCAGGGGTACCTTTACTTTTACCTTATATCCCACCCTTCCTCCCAAAGGCACCCAAATGGTCTTCCTTCTGATCGGCAAGTCCTAGGTTCTGTGGTTTAACCCACCCACGTCCCAACCTGACATTTACTGCATTTATTTATTAAAATGTTGTGCAATGCAGTAAACTGGCAGCATCTCTCCAGGGCTTCAGGCAGAGGCCTATCCTAACCCTACCTGGAGAAGCTGGGAATTGATTTTTGATTGGATTTTGATCCTAGATTTTTGAATTTAGAGTTCTGGAACGGTGTATCTTGTGAATTTTTAAGATGAGATCCTGCAATATTATGAAAAATATACACTGGAAAGCAGTAGTTTTCTCTCTCCCTCTCTCTTTATACGGAAACACACACTCTCTCTTTTTATGGTGCTAAGTAATAATAAAAATAAATAATACAATTTCCCCCTGGTTTTTTCTACCCCTAGAATACTCAGAAGGGCTTACATACGAAAAAAAGAAACATGAAAAAGAAACTTTTTTCACTATGAAAAAACACAACTTTCAAGTGTCAGTAGGTCCCTATATCTATAGTGTTAAATATCTCTTCTGCTGTAATATAACACAATAGATATGTTAGTTAAGACTAAAGGATGAGCTCCTTTGTGTTTGTGGGTGGGGAAGAGAAAAGCTTTAGCTAAAAGCAAATCCCAGTAACATTTATTCATTTTAATCAAGAATTAATTATTTCATTTCTTACCTTAGTGCTCAAAATGTCACTACATAATTGGCTTTATGGTTTAGTGCCTCACTTTGTCAGTACTTTATGAAATATTAAAAGTGCTGGAGATAATTTGTTCTGTAACTCTAATCAGAGCCTCAGAGACCTCTTATAAAGTGACCACAAGCTAAGATGCCATAATGATCCCCTGGCTGAGCAACAGAGTAAGACAAGTGTCAGGGAACTGCCATCGGAGCCAGAGGGAGAGGGAGGGCTCCAGAGGGATTCCGGGAGGGAGAGAAGCAGCACATCTTCTGGGGAAGGAAATCAGCGTAGCACCAGTGGAGAAGGGGGGCAGATGGGGGAATCGGCGAGGTGACTCCAAGACTCCTCGCCGGGGACCAGCGGGGAGAGCACGGGTCCTCCGATGCCCACACCCTCCCTGCGCAGAAGGCTTCTGCGCAGGGTGAGTAGGCGGAGACTAGGCATCAAAGAACTTCTTTGCTGGAAGAAGTTCAAGAAACGCCCACTAACGGATTCTGCCAGCGATTGAGACAGCCAGGGGCGAGTCGCTGTCCAGACAGAAAGGGTTCACTCAGGCAACCCAGCCAGGTGTGGCGCCGATTTACGCACGAGCAACCCCTAGAACCATTACAACAAGTAAGACAGATTCTTTCAATTCAGGTCTTGGAGTGGCTAAAATAGATCACCGAGCAAAGCTGAATTTTCTCCAGTGAATAGTCATGGTGTAGAACTGTTATAATTTAAGGACATCTGGCCTTGATCAGTGTCTTTGATGAGAAGATCACAGGGATTCTCATGTAGGAGTAGGAGATAATATATATCTATCTATATACATGGACTTAAAAACATGCAAGAGCACATTCTTTCATGGAATGCATTTGAATTCTGTGGGTTAAAATGTGTGTTTTGGGGAAACTTGTGCTTTAAAGGAGCTTTCGACTGTATGGTGTGTACTTTGCCTGTGTGAGCATGGAGATATTTTATCTTTATCAGATATCTTAAACCTTCAAACTTATTGTTACCCCAACATTATTTCTTCCCATGACTTCCAAAGAAACACGATTATGCCACTTCTTACATTTCTTACATTGCCATTCGAAATAAAAACAAAAATTTGCAAGATGGTACATCGGTCAAGGGTATTTTGTGGGCGATTCTAGATTTATTCCTTTCTATTCCTGTGTATATCATTAATGAATTAGGACGGCGACAGTAGTCCATTTGTGCAAAGGAAATGATGCCATCAATTTTCAGGCAAAGACGAATTTCATCTTAGGTATTAGGATGTGCAACGCAAGCACTTTTATTATTCATGCTTCAAGCCAAAACATCAAACTATTGAAAGACCCAAACCATTTTAGCATGGGAGAGAAATATTGTAAACGTTTCAGGGGAATTTTTAAAAAATTAATAAAGCAAAATATTATATCCATATCATAGCTGTCAACATTTCCCTTTTTTAAGGGAAATTCCCTTATTCCGAACAGGATTCCTTGCAAGAAAAGGGAAAAGTTGACAGCTATGATCCATATTCCGAACTGAAGTATGGCAGTAACCCTAAGAAATGTACTGCTTTGCATCAACTGAGTTTAGAAAGCGTGGCTCAGTGAGATAAGTATGATATGTTTGTTGGGTTAGGCCTCACAAGGTCACAGAACGCCAATCTGTTGGGGTCCAGCCTTTCATCTTCTTAGTAGGGATAGGCTGCAGTTCAGTGACGTAGAACAGCCTTGCAAAAGAACCTGGGTTCAGTCCATGGCATCCCCTACAGGGCTCAGAAAGACTCTGAAACTCTGGAGAACCATTGCTAAGTCACACTAGACTACAGCGGTACCTCGGGTTATAGAAGCTTCGGGTTACAGACTCCACTTGTCACGGTCCGGTTCACAGGCGATTAAAGTCCATATAGGGGATGTCAGGACCAGGGGCAAGAAGGCGGGGTGGGAGCAAAAACGGGGGTCCAGAAGCCAGGAGTCAAGAAGCCAAGGATCCGAGGGTCAAGAAGCAAGAAGTCAAGGGTCCGAGGGTCAAGAAGCAAGAAGTCAAGGGTCCGAGGGTCAAGAAGCAGGGATTCAAGAAGCTGAGGTTCAAGGATCAGGAAGCAAGAATCCGAAGGCAGGGAGCATGTTGCTGTGGCAAAGAGCTGAAGGGAAATGCTGAGCTTACATCCCTTCCCAGCTCTTGCCCCCAGATGCTGTGAGTTACCAATCGGCCTCAACTGTGAGGCCGCGCCTTGCCTCTTCAGAACAAACTTAGGAAGGCCCCAGTCCTGCAAAGTCCTATTGGTCACAGGGCCTGGCTCCTGCACACACACTTGACACCACTAACCAAGACATAGTACCTTGGGTTAAGAACTTTGCTTCAGGATGAGAACAGAAATCGTCCGGCGGCAGCAGGAGGCCCCATTAGCTAAAGTGGTACTTCAGGTTAAGAACAGTTTCAAGTTAAGAACGGACCTCTAGAATGAATTGAGTTCTTAACCTGAGGTACCACTGTATACTGACCTAAATGGAGCAATGGTCAGACTTGGTATAAAGTGGGTTTAGGATTATGGCTCAGTGGTAGCACATATATTCCGCATGCAGAAGGTCCCCAGTTCACATACCCTCCAAAGTTTTGAAGCAAAAATCTGGGACACCATCTTCCCGGTGCCATCTTCCCATTTTTTATCAAGAGAAGACAACAGCCATTTTGGTTGCTGTGATCTCGCATGCTTTGCACTGTGCTTCACCCCCACCACCAAGCACTTTTCTGGGCACTGCACAAGATCGCGCCACGAAATCGCACAAGATCACAGCAACAAAAATTGCTCTCATGAAACAAAACGGGGTGTCCTGTTTTTCCAGGACACTTGTGGGGTATGGGTTCAATCCCCATCTTATCCAGGCAGCGGCTGGGAGAGTACCCTCTCTGAAACTCTAGTCCTTGTAGACAATACTAAGGTAGATTGCCCAATGTGCTTGAGTACAAGGCAGTTTCCTAGGTTACATAGTATACTGCTGTATACTGAGTCAGACCATAGGTTCATCTAGCTTAATACAGTGGTACCTCAGGTTACATACGCTTCAGGTTACAGTCTCCGCTAACACAGAAATATTACCTTGGGTTAAGAACTTTGCCTCAGGATGAGAACAGAAATCGTGCTCCGGCAGCGCAACAGCAGCAGGAGGCGCCATTAACTAAAGTGGTGCTTCAGGTTAAGAACAGTTTCAGGTTAAGAACGGACCTCTGGAACAAATTAAGTACTTAACCCGAGGTACCACTGTACAGTCATACCTTGGTTGACAAATGCCTTAGCAGTCAAACGTTTTGGCTCCCGAATGCCAAAGTAAGTGTTCCGGTTTGCAAACGTTCTTTGGAAGCCGAACATCCGGCGGGCCTACCGCGGCTTCCGATTGGCTGCAGGAGCCTCCTGTTTTGGAAGTCGAATGGACTTCCAGGACAGATTCTGTCCGGCTTCCAAGTTACGACTGCATTGTACAATGACTGGCAGTAGCTTTTTAAAGTTTCAGGCAGGAATCCTTGCCCGCCCTGCCTGGTGATGGCGGATAAGGAACCTGGGACCTTTGGAGCAGGCTGGTAGTAAACAGCACCTTCATATGTATAAGTTCACAGATACAAAAGCAAGGCACACAGCCCTGAGCAACTTTTACAGAAATGTGCGTACGCTCCCACTTTGCTGATGATGTGAGAAAGATTGCCTTCGCATGCAAAGAAGGGAGTTCAAGGAATGCAGGGCAGTGTTTATTTTTAGGAAGAAAAGCCAAAAACGAATACAACACGGCCCTCACGTTGAGGCACCACTTTACTTGCTGCTTTTAGATGACACATGGGGCTGCACGCTCCCTGCCTGGAAACATCTGTAAAACTGTAGGAAATGTAACATTTCAGATATATATATATATATATATATATATATATATATATATATATATTTGTCCAAGAGCAGATGAATGCAGATAAGCATTCCTGAAGCAGAACCAGAGGTCACCCGCCTTCTCTCGGAAAAGGTGGTGTAATGCTTCGCACACTGCATTTTCATAGATCCTAAGAGGGCAGCATTCTCACCCCCCTTAAAGCAAGACAAGGCGGAGATCAAACGAGGGAGAAGCGAAAGAAGAGCATGCGTCGAGCCCCTCTGATGGAACGCTGGCAGCCGGTGCATTCTTTTCGCCAAACAGAAAGTGGCCTTCAAAACCCTATGGAAAGAAACATTCTCTCCAGTATCCAGCTTGCCATCTATCTCGGCATACGAGGGGCCAGAGACGAGCGCTGGGTCGCGAAGGAAGATGGATCGTTTCAATTACAGCGCCTTGGATTCTTTGTCAGCTGATGCTTTCCAAGAGGCACATGGGTGAGTGGCTGTAATGGGAGACTCGTAATTGACTGTGTAAGGTTGGGAAAGCAAAGCGAGGGCCCAAATGTCGCTGCGGCTACATAAAGGGAGGTAGAAGAATTTGGCCGCCCATAAATAAAGTGTAAAATAAAGTCTCCACATGCGCACGAAATAAGCTTGGGGGAAAATTTGCTGTTTGGAGTTTCTGCACAGCAGTCACGGGCACGTTTATGGGGCAATACCTCCCACTGAAAACAGCAGGGCTTACTTCCATGTAAACATAGATAAACATGTGCAGACATCACAGATAACAATGGCTCTCAAAGTGAACCATTCACAGTGGGTTCAGGTGTTAAACAGGGTTGCGTTATTGCCCCAACTCTATTCATTATTTTCATTGCCATGATCCTACACTTTGACCAAGGGAAACTCCCCACTGGAGCAGAAATCATATATCGAACAGATGGAAAGCTCTTCAATCGGAGCAGGCTGAAAGCAAAGAGTAAGATTACCATAACTTCCGTCATAGAGCTTCAGTATGCTGATGACAACTTACTGTGCGCACGCTCAGAGGATGGCCTCCAAACCATCCTAAATATCTTTGCAGAACCTTACGAAAAACTTGGCCTATCACTCAACATCCAAAAAATCAAAGTGCTGCACCAGCAAGTACAAAATAACCCCTCTGCAGCACCACAAATCCAACTCAATGGTGTAACGTTGGGAAATGTTGATCACTTCTCCTACCTAGGCAGTTATCTTTCCACAAGGGCCAACACTGATGCCAAAATCCAGCATTGCCTGAGCTCTGTGGGTGCGGCTTTCTCACGAATGAAGTGCAGAGCGTTTGAGGACTGGCACATTTGCAGGGAAACCAACAGGCTTGTTTACAAAGCTATTGTACTACCAACCTTACTGTATGCTTGTGAAACATGCACCACTTATAAACGCCATCTCCAACTCCTCAAAAGATTCCATCGATGGTGTCTCCGAAAAATTTTACACATCACTTGGGAAGACAGGCGAACTAATACCAGTGTACTGGAAGAAGCAAAGATCACCAGTGTTGAAGCAATGATTCTTCAACATCAACTTTGTTGGACTAGTCATGTTGTGCGGAAGCCTGATGATTTTGTTCCAAAGCAACTACTCTATTTCAAACTTTAAAATGGAAAGCGTAATGCTGGTGATCAACAAAAGAGGTTTAAAGACTGTCTCAAGGCAAATTTTTTAAAAATGTAGTATAAACACTAACAACTGGGAAACACTGGCCTGCGAGCACTCCAGTTGGAGAACAGACTTTACCAAAGGCATCATGGGCTTTGAAGACACTTGAACTCAGGACGCAAGGGAGAAAGGTGCTAAGAGGAAGGCACACTTGGCAAATCCACACCGTGATCAACTCCCACTCGGAAACCAGTGTCCCCACTGTGGAAGGACGTGTGGATCCAGAATTGGCCTACACAGTCACTTACGGACTCATTGTTAAAACCTTGTTTATGGAAGACAATCTTACTACGAGTGATCGCCAAAGAAGAAGGAGGAGGAGGAGATTTATTAGTGTCGTTCACATGCACACCTGCTTTAGTTCCAATCTTCTGTCCCTCCCCCTCTTTTCTTCTGTCAATACAGCATTATTGGTTATTGCTGCAGTGTGGTTCTCTGTTCTGAAGACACTCACCCAATCTTCGTTGTTGTTGTTGTTGTTGTTGTTGTTGTTGTTGTTGTTGTTGTTGTTGTTATACACCATTCATCTGACCGGGTTGCCCCACCATTCTGGGCAGCTTCCAACAATTATAAAACCACAGTAAATTTGAAGAGCTGCTTAGAAGCTGGCATGGTAGAGCTTGATGCTGATAACGCCAAGGTTGCAGGTTTGATCCCTGTATGAGGCAGCTGCCTATACGGGCTGGACCAGAAGATCCTCAGGGTCCCTTCCAACTCTATGATTCTATGAATCTGTTACAAAAAGCGAAGTCCCCAAGTCAGAAGCAACTTATAACTTTTGAACTATGAACACAGTACACCGCCTTTTCCCTGAACCAGGCCATTGGTCCATCTAACTCAATACTGTTTGCCCTGATTGGCAGTAGCTTTCCAGGGTTTCAGAGAAGGAGTCTTCTGGAGAGGCTGGGAATTGAACCTGGAACCTCCTGCATGCAAGGCCGATGACTCTCTGCACTGTTTTAATAAGACTCAGGATCAAATCACTTGGCTATATCTCACAATATGGTGTCAATAAGGAGGCACTGCTCAATAGCTCACTCCTGTTAGTCTGTGTTTGCCAACTTGATTTACTGAAGAATTCATTGAAGGGTTTACTCTAATCACTTCATTGTTATTTACTGTAAAATAATATGTTTAGTATTTTACCCTCCAGTAACAAATTTTCCCCCCAGTTACGTCATGTTTTATGATTTACATAAAAATTTACAGGTTTGTAGCAGAAAAATAAAAATAAAATCATTTACATTAAAAATAAAATAAAAAATACTGGACACTCTTGAGTCAGTCGCTATCTCTGGCCTAATGCTCTGCACAGAAACATCCTAATAATAAAATGGGGTAATTCTTGTGTGCTTTCATGTACTGCACCAAGAGTTCCTGGAAGCTTTTGCTTTCAGAAAAGAATTAATTAAGTGACTCATCCACCATAAGCAGGAAGTTGCTATGGAAGAGAAAGAAGCTGCCAGAAATAGGAAGCCATGTGCTTTGCTCCTGAACTGGTCCTCGCTCTGTGATGTGGGAGGACGAACAGGAAAGCTGATTCAAACAGTCCACACAGTGACACAATCTCTTGTTTTTGCACTGCAATGGCTCTTCAAGGATGCTTCTCACAGAACCTTTCCTAGCCTTCTGAGCTCAAGTAAGGATTCTTGACTAATGAGAATTGAGTCGGCTAAGTACCCTCAAATTGCACCTATTTCTTAAGGTACATTAAGCATTCTCTCCCTTGTTTGTTTTTATGACCACATCTGTGTCTGCTTAACAATGACCTGATAAAGGTAAAGGGACCCCTGACCATTAGGTCCAGTCGTGGCTGACTCTGGGGTTGTGGCGCTCATCTCGCTTTACTGGCTGGGGGAGCCGGCGTGCAGCTTCCTGGTCATGTGGCCAGCATGACTAAGGCGCTTCTGGCAAACCAGAGCAGCGCACAGAAATGCTGTTTACCTTCCCGCCGGAGCGGTACCTATTTATCTACTTGCACTTTGACGTGCTTTTGAACTGCTAGGTTGGCAGGAGCAGGAACTGGGCAACGGGAGCTCACCCCGTTGCAGGGTTTCGAACCGCCGACCTTCTGATCAGCGAGTCCTAGGCTCTGTGGTTTAACCCACAGCGCCACCCGCGACCTGATACTGGGCTCCTATTCTGCTCTGTGTTCTTAAACAGCCTAGGTATTCATATTCTGAAGCCACTGTTTCAAGGATTCTCCCAGGTGAAGGAATCTCTAACAGAGCAAGAATCCCACAACCCACTTGTAGGAGGTACATTCCTGCCCCTGTTACTCCCCTACTTACAGAGGTACATCTAATTTTGCACCTAAATATATAAAATACGAATGCAACAAGCAAGTGTCTGACAACTCAGAATGTAAGAAGGAAGCAGTTTCCCTTCCAACCAGAATCTGTTGCAATCAGCGCTGCTTCCATTTTGCAGTTTGGTTTTCGCCAAATGCTATACCTTTTGTCTTGCTGTTTGCTGCTTACAATAAATTAGGTGAGTTACATGGATATTTCTGTAACTTATGGAACTTGTGCTCATTTCAGTGTGAAGGAAGAACAAAAGAGTGTAACAAAACCACACCACCATTAATTGTATATCGCCTGTGGACGTAAAAAAAAAAAAAAAACAGTTCTAAGAACAAATATGGATTGCATTTGCTTGGCTTTTCTCTGCTCCTGACCACATATGAACATGCAAAAGCAATTTCCACTGCCTTTTCCAGCTGCATCAGAACTCTCTGACATCCCTAACGACAGCACACCTTTCGGACAGGCAGATTTGGAATTGGGATTAGTGGCAGCTCCTTGTTAATGGCACCCTCAGTTGGGCAGGAAGGAGAGCATCTTTGCATCTTCCTGTGCAAAGTGTGGAGCTACTTTTACAGCTGCTTCATTCTGTGCCCACAATTGTCCAAATGTGCCTACCTGGTGACCAAAGTATCAGAGGAACCACCTTATACCCAGCCAAGTCATTTGCCCATCTTGTCCAATATCAATGACTACTCTGGCTAGGAACAGCTCTTCAGAGCTTCAGAGAGGTCCTTCCCGTCACCTGCTACATTAATTCTTTTTTCACTAGGTATGCCAGAGATTCAAGCTGTGGACTTCTGCACACAGAGTATGTTCTCTACCACTGAGCTGTGACCCCTGCCTTAAGCTACGGTCTCTGCCCTCAGTGATCCACCTCATAGCATCAGCACCACATGCAGAGAAGGCTACTCACACACGCAAATGTTTTCCTGCTGAAATAGGGCACCTGTTTTTAGGTTAGCCCACCCAACCCCGCTATAGAGACACCATGGCTCCAAACAACATGTCAACATGTACATTTTGTCTAGCCTATAACTGGCAACTGGTCTGAAGTGAAACCTGTGGTGGAATGTTCCCTTTTCTTGGAGGTCTTCTAGCAGAGACCGGACAGTCCTCATTTGAGGATGCTCAATATCTATGACATGAACAAAGAGGGTGTGTGTGTGTATAATTGTCCAGTGGCACCTTAGAGACCAACTAAGTTTGTTCTTGGTACAGTGGTACCTCGGGTTACAGACGCTTCAGGTTACAGACTCCACTAACCAAGAAATAGTACCCCGGGTTCAGAACTTTGCTTCAGGATGAGAACAGAAATCGTGCTCCGACGGTGTGGCGGCAGCAGGAGGCCCCATTAGCTAAAGTGGTACCTCAGGTTAAGAACAGTTTCAGCTTAAGAACAGACCTCCAGAATGAATTAAGTTCTTAACCAGAGGTACCACTGTATAAGCTTTTGTGTGCATGCACACTTCTTCAGATACCAAACAGGGTTCAGCAACCACGTTTACCTTCCCTCTGGGTTCTCTGTTTGCGCCACTCCATTTAAGGGATTTCTTTTCTTAAAAAAAACCCCAAAATAATCTATAGCAGCACCTGTACTAATTTTTCTCTGAAATCAAATTGAGAGGAGACAATGCGGAAACTGTTTCATGTATAAGCTTTTCGTTGTTGGGTTTTTTCGGTCTTAGGAACCCAACGCACATTTCTCCTTTATCACCAGGATAATATTGCACTGTACTGTACAGTTCTTGGTAGACCGGAGAGATATATTCTTGCCGGGCCGGTGAGCAGGCAAACTAAATTAAAAGAAACCCATCTTGGATACACCCTAGGGAGCAAGAGGCATATTAGAAACACACACAGGGGTGATCTATTGTGTAGGATGTATATCCTTCAGCAAATGACTTCCAGGTGAAGGACAGACCGCATGAGCAGCAATGGCTGAAGTATTTCATTATTATTATTATTTAACATAAAATCATGAGAAATAGTTGTTTATGAAAAAAACGAAAACAAAAATGCTCTGGAGAAGTATGTGTTGCAGTGTGCAGTGGCACCTCGGGTTAAGTACTTAATTCATTCCGGAGGTCCATTCTTAACCTGAAACTGTTCTTAACGTGAAGCACCACTTTAGCTAATGGGGCCTCCTGCTGCTGCCGCGCCACCAGAGCACGATTTCTGTTCTTATTCTGAAGCAAAGTTCTTAACCTGAAGCACTATTTCTAGGTTAGCGGAGTGTGTAACCTGAAGCGTATGTAACCTGAAGCGTATGTAACCCGAGGTACCACTGTATGTGTATGAGGGGAGGAAGTGGCTGCTAGGGGTGATGGCGACCACTTCTCTGTGCGCTCTGTGCCTGGCGCATGTGGCCCAGCCCTCACTGCAATGCCCACCTGCCCATCAGGTGCACAGAAGCGTCCTTCATCCTCTAGGGTTCTCCAAATGTACGCAAGCCCTCCCAACTTGCATGCCAGAAGGGTAGCATTTTGTTTAGCATTCAAAAGCAGGCTGAGTAAAAGAATTTCCTAACCACAACAGCAACGTTTTATTAAAAAAAGAAAATCTGAGCAGTGCATGTGAATTTATCATTCTCCTTCACAAGCCAGGCCCAACTCTTTGCTTCTCAAGTGCTGTTTTAATTGCATGGCAATCCAGAGAAGCAATTTCTTGCTTTGTTTCATTACAGCTGCTGGAAGAGAAAAGGAAAGAAACCCGTGTGCATCTCCTTTCCTCCTCTCTTTCCAAAGCCAGCATGCTCACACACACCTGCCTCCAGCCACTTAGGCTGCAATCCTTATATCTACTTACCTGGTTGGTAGGAAGCCCTATTGTACTGAACGGGACTTCCTTCTATCTAGAAGATGGAGCTGTGTTAAGAGTGCAGGCACGGCTGACCCTTTGTTCTGGTGCACTGGTGTCCTGAGTTATAACTCCCATTGTGATAAAACCTCTCTATTCATTCATTTATAACATGAACCAAAAAAACCCCACTTGGGAACGAGAATGGAAGGGGGGAGAAATATATGGTTCTGGCTCATAACCTCCTGGTCTATAGCGCAGGGAACATTTCTCAAGCTCTCAGAAGACTCCAATTCCCCCATTTCAAGTCAAATCCAAGACTACATTTGTCAGCTCTCTGAAATGAAATGGCAAGAAGAGTCAACTTCAGAACCTCAGCAATTTGAGCCAGTATCCCAAGGAAGCGGAGTCTTGTGATATCCTGCCGGAATGTACGGAGTTAGCGAAATGACCTTCTGGACTCCCAAATGCTGTGCTCTTAATTGGTTCATTATGCATTACAATTCGTCAGAGCAAAGCTTCTCCGTGCTTTGACATAGTGAGGATTCACAAGGAACGCACTAATTGAGCCTCTGCAAATGCCATTCGAGGCGAGTTTGCTGCCCCTTCTTGTCACAAGCAATGAGCCAGGTAGAAGGGTGCAAAGGGAAAGGAGTGCTGTGGCAAAGAAGCTCACAGCACACTTCGAGTTCCCCAAGGGAAAGACTCCTGTGCAAAATGGCTACTTGCTATGTGTTGCTGTGAAGTGGCTTCTCAGCCTTGGTCTTCCCCTTGACCTTTTCCACTTAATTGTGGGCCTCTTTGCTTCTCAGCGTTGGGCGTGTTTTTCAGAACATCAATATAGCAGCTAGTTAAGAATGCAGTGGCACTAGGGCCAAGGAAGAGGATTCTACCCTCAAAAATAAAAGATGGAATTGCTATATTGGCCCCTAGCATCAAATGACATAAGCAGTATGTTTAAATGTTACTGGATGGGGAAAGAAAAAACGGTTCACGCTCTCCATCCTGCATTATTCAAGACATCTGGGGTTTATCTTTGCGTGTATTAAGGGTATAACACCTTCGCAAGCAACTGTTTGCGCATCCAGAGGGAGACCTGCCTAGCACTTTCAAAACATCAGCCTAAGACTGTAGAAGTTAATTATCCCATCAATTCAAACCTGTGGCCCCGTTAACATGCATCTCGCAGGGACGGAAGACATCTGGAAAGTTGTGCTGGTATCAGTATCGCTGCACTTAAAATTGCACCAGACTGAAGAAGCACACATTTTTTTCTTCTGTTTTAACATATACGTTTGAAAAACATATGGAAGTCAGATAAATTAGATAATGCAATTGTGACCTGTGAGCAAAGCCAACTTTATCTCGAGTCCTTCCTTTTTTTAAAAAAAAGAAGATATTTATTAAGATTTTCAAAGTATTACAAAATAAAAAAGAAAAAAGAAAAAAAATACAAAATAAAAAAATGGTCAAAATCAACTCCATCTTTCCATTACTTATTTTTCATTAGCTTGTTTCCCGGACCTCCTCACGCCTCCCTTTTTTGTATTCCAATTCGGTTTGTTGGTTCAGCAAATCCCTACCCTCTTTGTTTATCCTAGTCTTTAATTTTAAAATATTATGACATTAGGTTTTTACCTAAATAATCCATTTTTCATATTCCCTTATAATATTACAGCTGAAAACCGCTTAATTTCTATCCAACATCATTCTAACATTCATCAATTTTACAATATTTCTGTAGATAGTCTTTAAATTTCTTCCAGTCGACTCCACCGACTCTTCTCCCTGGTCTCGGATTCTGCCAGTCATTTCCACCAGTTATCTCGAGTCTTTCCTCAACCCCTTTTTATACTGGTCGTATGCAGCACACAACAGTACAATTATTTTCAGGTGTTTTGAAACACTAATCAAACTTTTACATGGATGGTAAAAAAAAACCACCCTGCCCAGTGATCTTGCTGGTCTTGATTTTTAAACCGGTGCCACAGCATTTGCCTTATGCTGCATCATTTTGAAGCATACATTTCACAATGCAAACATTTATTATAGAGACGCTCAGCTATGCTCTTATATATTTGAAATACAAGAAACTGTCTTACAGATCCAAAATATGACAGAAGAGGAGACAAAAAGACTACTTATATCAAAGTGTTGCAAAATATATTCGATTCACATTTCTTCTTATTTTAAACCAAAACTAAACAGAAATTCTCCTGGCAGGAGAAAAGATATAACATCTTCACTATTGTGCTTGTGTGCAATGATTAAAATGGATGAAACATCTCCACATGTAAACATTCAGCGGAAAGCGTTTTATTACACTAATCCAAATGAGGTAGTTGACTGGATTTCATTCCCTTTAGTCTGGAGTAATAATTGAATGCAGTGCAAAATGAGAGAAGGAAGGAGGGAGAACTGGCTGCTTTTGAAGCTTGGATAAATTCATGGTGGGTTGTTTTGTTTTTTTTAATAAAAAGAAGACGCTAAGAGGGGCAATTATGAGATAAACTGATTTTGGAAAATCATACTGAAAGCAACCCTGAGAGATTAGACACTGCTTGATAATATGCTTCAGAACATTTAGTTAACCTTTAGTTTAGACGGTAAACATCTAAAAGATGGATAATTCAGGCACTCTATACATTATTTTGCACAGCGTAGGGATTATTTAGCCCATACAAAGTTTGCTCTTGAAGGGGAGACCTATGAGCGGTAGGGCTGGGAGCCGTATTTTTCTGTGGGTCACCATTTTGGTTGGGTTAGATGCAAGCTTGCTTTCGTTTTAAGTGTTAACCGTCAAACATGCTTAAGAACTTAAAATGGACTCTGATGGATAAGGTCAGGGTTAGATGCATTTTGGAGGCCCAAAATCATGTCTAGCATCGTGTTCTCACAAAGGCCAACTAGATGACCCAGGGAAGCCCGCAAGCAAGCAAGACCTGAGCACAACAGAACTCTCCCCTCCTGCTGTTTCCAGCAACTGGAGTTTAGATACAGACGTCCTTCAACATCCTACAGGACGGCTTCTTCATCCTACAGAAGAGAGCTTGGCAAGTGGCATCAGAGTGTGTGTGTGTGTCCCCCCACACATTTCAAATTCCATCCTCAGAGCTTCTCTGAGAGGGTGAGAGAAATACACGAGGAAGGTAAGATGGAATTCCTCCCTCACCCACATCTTTCTGTGACTGACACCTCCTTCTGCCTGCCTTTCCCCATCTCCCTCACTCCCATTCCCTGAGCTTTTTCACACAGAGCTGACACTTCCCTCTGTGGAGTCTCAAAAGAGCTCATGAGAGCAGCACGTAGAGAGAACCCTCCTGAGTCCAGAGGCCTCCTAGTTCTGTGCCTCAAGGGCTGAGCACCTGTCTTGGAAATGGAAGGTTCCAGATTAAATCCCTGGCATCTCTTGGCAGAGCTGGGGGTGGGCCCAATGCCTGAAACACGGAAGAGTCAGGGTAGACAGTGCCAGGCAGTGTAGACATCTGAGCTAAATGGTCTTGCCTGATGTAAGGCAGAACCAGTGTGGTGTAGTGGTTAAGAGCAGTGGACTCATAATCTGGCGAACCGGGTTCACGTCTCCGCTCCTCCACATGCAGCTGCTGGCTGACCTTGGGCTAGTCACACTTCTCTGAAGTCTCTCAGCCCCACTCACCTCACAGAGTGTTTGTTGTGGAGGAGGAAGGGAAAAGAGATTGTTAGCCGCTTTGCGACTCCTTCGGGTAGTGATAAAGCAGGATATCAAATCCAAACTCTTCTTCTTCTTTCTATCACAGATCAAAGCAGGGCAAACATGTGTTGTCATTGGTGGCTTGGAGGGGGCCCAAGTGGAAAGGATGGCAGTGGCGTAGCGTGGGTTGTCAGCACCCGGGGCAAGGCAAGTAATTTGCGCCCCCTAACCCGTGGATTTGCGCCCCCTAACCCTAACCCCCAGATGTTGCGCCCGGTGCGGCCGGCCCCCCCTGCACCCCCACGCTACGCCACTGAAGGATGGTGTGGTCCAAAAAGCAGCTGCTGCGTGGGCAATTGCTTTCCACATTTACCCACGTCCTTTTGTATATGGACATCAAATGAGCAATTTCCTTCACATCAGCTGCAGAAACTTTGTCGACTGTGAGGGCCTCTGGGGCGCATATGAATATGGGACAGGCCATAGGCCCATCTACTTCAGCACCCTGATCCCACAGTGACTGCTAACTGTGACTAGTAACCATCGATAGTCTGATCTTCCAAGAAAGCTTGTCCAATCCCCCTTTAAAGGCATCCACGTTGGTAGCCATCACCACATCTTATGACAGCAAATTGGATAGTTTAAATGACACGCTTTGTGGATGTTCTCAAGACACATGGGGCGCTGGCCAGGAGGAATTCAAGGCTTCGCCCTGTTCTGTGCAAATTGTGAGAATGAGCTGAGACAGGTTCTATTTCCGGAAAGTTTGTCTATCATTGCTGAGCTTTTCGCTGAGGAACTTCTGATAAGCTTCCGAGCAATCCCAGGGTTCCTTGAAATACGGTTTGAAAAAGAAAAATGAAACTCACTGGCTTAGTCACTAGGGAACAGCAAGGACAATAAAGCCAATGTCTTTTCAGAATGGGGTGGGGGAAAGCCAAGGAAAAAGAAATAGTTATCACATTTAGCTTCAGAAAGGGAAGCTTTGCCAAAGAAAAGGTACCAGCTCAACTGAGATTAAAAGTCAGGATAATTTAATGTCTGCACATTGCACTCCTTTAAAAATAAAACAATCACAGTAAAGACACAGAGTTAACACATATAAAAGTGAAAAGAAATGCAGATAAAATGTCATCCTGGTAGAAATGGCAACTTGGATGATGGGGAGAAAGGTGGGGAAGTGTAGGAGAAGGTAGTCCTAATGAGGAATATTGAAGTCAGTGTTTATTGCCGCTGTTTAAATTAAACAAAGCAGGATAGGGCAGGCTGAGAAAGAATCTGAAGGGCACTTTGCTGATAATACAAAAGTCACGTCACAAGAAATTGCAAAATTATAACAGAAGCAGGAACCTGCTGGAGGACTAGCTGGACCATCAGACCACCCGTTGTGAAAGAATTGAGATCTCACAAATGAATTCACAGCTGCTTTCGCGAAAAGTATGCATGTTGGAGAGCAATAAATTGCAGTGATAAATCTGAAAATGGGAAATCTGAAGTGCCTACCGCAGCTAGTTTAGAGGAAATTGATTGGGTGATGTAACCTATCAAATGCTGCTCACCTGTGTTTTCCATCACAGATGGCAAGAACGTAGAATGTTTGAGGCCTTCCTCTTCCCCAGTCCAAGATCCTGTAGGACTCCACCTCCCATCATTCCTGAGCATTGGCCGTGCTGGCTGGGGCTGATGGGAGTCGGAGTCCGACCACATATGGAAAGCACCACATTGGCTACCTCTTTTCTACTTCTGTGCAGGAGCTGAGAGTGACTCATAAATACGTGGATTAAGATAGGATCATGGTTTCGAATCGTTTTAAATTAAGTCTGGCGAGCTGATCCCAAGCGGCCGCTCTAGCTGCAGCAGAGCTGCCAAGAGTTTGCACAACAGCCACTAAAAAATACACTGATAATGCCTAGCTCTATTACATCTGAACAGGGTGAGGCTGTGCATGTTCTGAGCTGCTGCCTGGATGCAACAACAGGGTGAGGGCTAATAAATAACCAGAAAAGATGGAGGAGGTTAGTTCCTGGGCCCCGGAATTGGGTGATATGCTTGTCTCAGATGGGGTTATTCTTCTGAAGGAGCAGACACACAGTTTGCAGTTACTCATGGATCCATATCGGCCCCAGAAACCCAGGTAGCAGAAGTACCTTGTGTGCCATTACCAGCTTCAGCCAGGGAGCCAGCTGCAACCATTCTTGAACACTGCTGTTGAGATACGGCAGGAGCTCACTACTGGCACTTTCCGGAAACAGTTGAAACATTTTTGATCTGGCAGGTTTTTCCAGCTGGATAGATGGGTCTTTGCTACAAGTGCTCATTTGCTAGGGTTTTCGTTTAGTGTTGCTTTTGTGTTTTTAGCTATTTTATGTTTAAATTGCCTTGAGACGGTGGTTTGGTTTGGGAGGCGATGAATTATTTAATTGCAGCAGGAGTAGTAGGAGCAATCACTAGATTGCTCAGTGGGGTATCTTACATTGTACCATTTCTAAAAGAATTAAACTGGCTGTCAATAAGCTACTGAGCTGGGGTCAATATTTTGGTTTCGATCTGTAAAACCCTTTTGTCAGGATGCTGTCAGCGGCTCCCGGCTGGTCGCCCAGGAATTATAAAGACAAGGAAAAGTTTCTTACAGTCCTTTTTTATTTCAGTCTTTACAGAGAGAGGATATAGAACCCAGCCTCTTGGATAAAGGCGTTGTCCTGAGTGAATCTCCACCACCCGTCTCTCCCACTTTCTCACTCATCACTTCTATGGGTGCTGCTACGTGCCCTCTGCCTTTGAGCTCTTTGCTCTCCTACTTTTAAGGCTTGCCGGGTTCTGGGAGATGGAGGATCTGGAATACTTTCTAATGACAACGTGTCAGCCGGCTGTTCTGGCTTTCCCACAATTTCCCAGATTTTCCCCCTCATCTGCCTCTGAGCTGTGACCTCCCTCAAACCCCTGCTGCAAATCTATACTGTCTTCCTTCTCCCCCTCCCTAGAAGGGTCAGGATGAGGAGGCGGTCTCCACCATTCCTCCTCTGCCCAGTCCCTGACACCTATACAACTTGGGACCTTCTTCCCTAGCACCTAATGCAACCATGACAATGGAGGTTCAATTGGCAGCTCCTAGGGATTGGGCCTTTTGGGTAGTGGCACCCTCTATGTGGAATCACCATCCTGGATGGCATTCGAACGCCTCCTTAACACATACAGTGGTACCTCAGGTTAAGAACTTAATTTGTTCTGGAAGTTCGTTCTTAACCTGAAACTGTTTTTAACCTGAAGCACCACTTTAGCTAATGGGGCCTCCCGGTGCCACTGCGCCGCCGGAGCACAATTTCTGTTCTCATCCTGAAGCAAAGTTCTTAACCTGAAGCACTATTTCTGGGTTAGCGGAGTCTGTAACCTGAAGCATATGTAACCTGAAGCATATGTAACCCGAGGTACCACTATATTCCTCTAGCCAGGTTTTTGCTGATGAGCAATTCCAGTTTTGGGTGATTTTTAAAATTATTTCTGCCTGGCTGCAACTGATTTGCTTGCATTTCCTTTTCACTACCAGCACCACCTCGAGACCTTGGTGACAAATAGTAGTAGTAGTAATAGCAATAATAATAATAATAATAATAATAATAATAATAATAATAATAATAATAATAATTTATTATTTATACCCCGCCCATCTGGCTGAGTTTCCCCAGCCACTCTGGGTGGCTTCCAACAGAATATTAAAATACAATACAGTGGTACCTCGGGTTACAGATGCTTCAGGTTACAGACGCTTCAGGTTACAGACGCCACTAATCCAGAAATAGTACCTCGGGTTAAGAACTTTGCTTCAGGATGAGAACAGAAATCGCGTAGGGGCGGCACGGCAGCAGTGGGAGGCCCCATTAGCTAAAGTGGTACTTCAGGTTAAGAACAGTTTCAGGTTAAGTACGGACCTCCGGAACAAATTAAGTTCTTAACCTGAGGTACCACTGTAGTCTATTAAACATTAAAAGCTTCCCTAAACAGGGCTGCCTTCAGATGTCTTCTAAAAGTCTGGTAGTTTTTGTTCTCTTTGACATCTGGTGGGAGGGTGCTCCACAGGGTGGGTGCCACTACCAAGAAGGCCCTCTGCCTGGTTCCCTGTAACTTGGCTTCTCACAGGGAGAGAACTGCCAGAAGGCCCTTGGTGCTGGACCTCAGAGGAATGTTCCAGATAAACAACTAATCCTAATCCAGGCAATTGAGAAGCAGCTGTTCAGCCCATTAAGACTGCTGTCCTGTGTACACCATTGGGCAGGAAGGCCTTGCTTCTGACTGAACATCCCTATGGTCATCTTCAGGAACACAGGAAGCCGCCTTGTCTTGATCCGGATCCTTGGTTCATTTAACTCAGCATCATCTTTCAGGCTGTTTGGAGATGCCAGGGATTGAATTTGGGACCCCTGGCATGCAGGCCACGTGCTCTGCCACGGAGCTGTGCAGCAGAGGTGAAATCATGAACCTACCACTGCTCCCTTTCTGCGGATGTGTGTACCAAATCCATCACACACCACTTTCAGCCCGAAAAGGACTCCTCCGATAACAAACAAGGGCAAGCTCAACTGCTTGGGAATTAGAGGATATTCCATGGCTTTCTCAGGAGAGCTCTACTGACAGTCGTAGACACAAAACCAACAGGTCAAAAAGGGGCACCAGGAGCCTTGTCTGCTTTCAGCACAGGCCTCTTTGTCGTCTCCTTGCCTGTTGCGAAAAAATCTTAATCCTCAAACAGGCAAGGAGAGATTTTGCTGGATCTCTGCCAATCCCTGGCTGCTGCTGCTGCTGCTGCTACTACTTCTGCTTTCTTTTTCTTTTTAAATTTCCACTAGCTGCCATCTTCCGAAAAGGAAGCAGGTCCCTCTTTGCTGTGCAGCTTGGCAAGCGAGCACAAGGTGGCTGGTCTCCCTGTGTGGTCTGTTTTTAAGCGCCATCTGTCTTGAGTTTAGCACAACAACAAGGCAATGAGAGCAATTAATACAATCTGCTCAAGTTGAAGCCTGGATAAATTCAACGCTGTAAGAGGTTGGGATGCAGATAAGTAGACCTGGGTGGAGTGGGGGTAAGGTTAGGGTGGAATATATTGGACAGTGAGGAGGAGACAGTACTGGGGGAATAAAGGGGGGGGGGTTAATAAGAATCACCAATATTTCAATATAATGGCAACTTTGGATATCTGTGATTTCTCTGCTCCGGAAATGAGAAACATGCACTTTATCACCATCCTATCGGCAAATACAAAGCAGCGGCTTAACTGTACATGTGGTTTGTTTATCATGTAATTTGAACAGCTGTCCTTGCTTTTGAATGGCCTGCAAGATGATGTGCAAATATGATTCAGGTCTGTGCCACTGTCTGCTTTTTAGAACGACTGCATATAACGACACAAATGCAATGTACAAGAACAATGCAGATCCTGTTTGCAAAAGAGAACCTATCCACTTTTATAGATGGGTCCATGCAATAGCAGTATATGAATATCAGCAAAATCACCAGATCAATTATTTTCCTGCCTGATCAACAAAGTCTTCAGGGGAGGTACCATTAGTGGCTCCCAACAACTTGGATGGACAACTCATATCTATCAGGAACTATGCATTTGTTATTGTGGGCCCAATTTTATGGAATTCCCTTCCAGCTGAGGCCAGACAAGTCCTCTCAGTGTAGAACTTTCTGGCACTTACTGAATACTTTTTAGAAACTCCAACAGCTCTAAAACTGAATTCTTACTTTATTCTTTTAGCTCATTTTTAGTTTCACTAAGCAGACAACTGTGATTAAATTGTATGCAAATTTTCAAAATAAAATAAATACGTAGAGAATAAACTTCATCTAGCATTGGCTGAAAATCTTCTCCCTCAGCAAATGGATATCCAAGCACATCAGCTCCATTTAATCACAGCTGTGTTTCAGGCTAGCTTTCTGTTCCCTCACCCAGTCCATCCTCAATTCCAGGCACAGGTGAGCTCTCCCAAAGCCCTCACCTGATTTAGATGAAAATGAGCATCATGCCCACAGAAAGACAGCACCTCAACCTCAAATATAATTTTTAAAAAAATTGTTGTTAATTGACCATGGGTGAGGGTTTGCAAGAGGAGCACGGAAGTGATAAGGCAGGCAGGACCTGTGTGCTTTAGGGTTGATAAATGGTTGTTTCACTGCCGTTGTGAAAATCAATCCAATTTGTGAACGGGAAACGCAGTCCAAAAAGCAACCCGAACAACATGGAATGGATCTGCAAGAACCTGTTTTACAAGAAGGGGGGGAAATGAGGTGCGGGGGGGGGGGAGCCCTATGAAATTCCTAAGGAAACAGTTCCAAAACACTGCTAATTAGTCCAAAATGTGAGACTGGCCCTCCCTGCTTTATGTTTTATATTCAGGGAAATCTCCCAGTGTGGCAAGTGTTAGTCATTAGCGAGGACTTTTCAGGAGTAAGGGCAACACGCATACTATTGTGTTCATAACTTGTGACTGAGAAGCAATCAATACCTATGTGTATAATCAGGAAAGGTTTCCAAAAGGATGCTTTATGTGCTTTAGCCCCCATGCAAAGGACAGGGCAAGACTATTAGGTGGTTTATGGTGCTGTGGCAGCAAATTCCCCAAGGCATTAAAAACAAACAATGACATTTCTTTAAATACATGGAGAGAAGGGAAAATCAGTCAGGAACCTGAGGGGACTTCAGACAGCAAAGGTGTGAAGGGTGGACTGAAGCAAAACAGGGAGACTTCAGAGAAGTCAAATGGATTCCTTTCCTCACTCTCTACAGCAAGTAAGATGGGTGAAGGAGCAGGGAATACATTGTAGTAATAATAATGTTAATCATGTTATTATTTGTACCCCACCCATCGGTCTGGGTTGCCCCAGCCACTCTGGGCAGAGGCGGGGAACCTCTGACCCACAAGCCAAATGTGGCCCAGCATGGCTCCCAATTTGGGCTACGAGGTCAATATTCCCGAACCAAATGCACCCGAAATTACCTGACGTCCTTCGTGATAACAGGTGTTGGTTGGGTAGATATATGGCTGGATCAGGTGAAAATCTGCATGGACAATCCCTGCACAGCCACAATCCAGGTTCCTCATGAGGAACACAACTACATAACCAATCTGTTCAGGGATTATTAGCCATGATAAAACTATGAACAGCTGTTAGGGGCAATAGGGTAATTGAACATCCATGTTCAGAGACAGTGTATCTCTGTTGCCTTCATGTTTTGCTTCTGAACTTCCCAGTGTCACCTGCTGGCTATGCTCAAAAAGAGGACGTCAGACCCAGTGGGCCGTCAGTCTGATCTAGCAAGGCTCTTTTTACTTTCATAACTCATATCACATCTAAGCCTGGAGTAGCTGGTTGGATATTTGGCCACAGCATTGCTCTTTGCTGAGGTCATTATGATTTGGTCATTGCCAGCTGAAGAGATACATTTAACATCTAGTAATGGGCAGATGCTGATGACCTCATAGCATTCCAACGGCAGTACCATCTCAAGTTTTCCTGCAGAATCAGATTCATTCACAGATTGGAGTGGCTTTGGAGGTCAATGAAGGATCTGCTCAATGGAGGAACTACAGCATCTCTGATAGAGGGCCACCCAGCATTTGCTCCAATGCTTCCAGCAAAGCAGGGCCACACAAGATGCAGGAAACTGCCTAATACAGAGTCAGTTCATTGATCCATCTAGCTTAGCATTATCTACACAGACTGCTAGAAGCTCTCGAGCTCAGCCAGGGAGTCTCTCACAGGGGGTGAACATGGGACCTTCTGCATAATAATAATAATAATAATAATAATAATAATAATAATAATTTATTATTTATACCCCGACCATCTGGCTAAGCTTCCCCAGCCACTCTGGGCGGCTCCCAATCGAGTGTTAAAAACAATACAGCATTAAATATTAAAAGCTTCCCTAAACAGGGCTGCCTTCAGTTGTCTTTTAAAGATAGGATAGCTGCTTATTTCCTTCACATCTGAAGGGAGGGTGTTCCACAGGGCGGGCGCCACTACCAAGAAGGCCCTCTGTCTGGTTCCCTGTAACCTCACTTCTCGCAATGAGGGAACTGCCAGAAGGCCCTCGGCGCTGGATCTCAGTGTCCGGGCTAAACGATGGGGGTGGAGATGCTCCTTCAGGTATACAGGACCGAGGCCGTTTAGGGCTTTAAAGGTCAGCACCAACACTTTGAATTGTGCTCAGAAACATACTGGGAGCCAATGCAGATCTCTCAGGACTGGTGTTATGTGGTCCCGGCGGCCACTCCCAGTCACCAGTCTAGCTGCCGCATTCTGGATGAATTGCAGTTTCCGGGTCACCTTCAAAGGTAGCCCCACGTAGAGCGCATTGCATGTAAAAGCAGACATTCTACCACCTGACTATGAACATTCCCATGGTAGTCTGTTCTACTGTCATGCAGTTCTTGCTATTAGGAAGTTTCTCCTAATGCTCAGCTGGAATCTGCTTCCTTGTAGCCTTGAACAAGTCTGCTCCATCACCTGCTGCAGCCTCTCAGACAGAAAAGGTTCACTGGGTGGGCACTGAACGCTATGGTTGCACGGAGGAGGAACCCGCAAACCCAGCTCCAGGAAGTCACTCTGCAGCTGGAGCAAACCACATGAGAACCGAAGCCGGCCAAACCATGAACATGCCCTGGTGCCACGGCTATCAGTTTAGATAAACATACGTGAAAGTATCCTTAGCACCAATACCCGTGTGGTCACTTACCTGCTTGTGTTTGCCACCCACACACTGCTTTATTAAGATGTAGTAAGCCTCCAGAGAGAAATGTTACTATTGGCAAAATTTATTTTAACATGTGGCTGACTCAGCCCAAGGAAAACATGTAAAAAAACCAACCAAACTTTTTTTTTACAACACACAAGAAAAACCAGGACTACTCTTTGCATAATGGGCGCGTTACGGACACACACACACACGCCATAATATTTATGAGTTCCAAATGTATAAACTTTTATAAAGTAACACCAGTCATATGGTTATTTGATAAATGAAAACAGGCTTTGTATTGGCCCAAAAATGTCAGCAGCGTTTTAATTTCCAGTGTGGGTGAGAGGTAATTTGCGGTTTCATAAATGGTGTTCGCGCCATCAGGGCTGATGTTTTTGCTAATGGCTGCCAGAGGTACATGTGCGATAACAGAGGAGAAGTGGTGTTCAGAGAAGAGATGGGTTGCTGGCATGGCTATTTGTACAGAAATGACAAAAGGACATTGACGTACAGGCAAGTAGTTGTGGGGAAGCTGTAGTAGCATTAGCATATCCAACGTGGTACCCTCGGGGTATTGTTGGACACCAACTCCCATTAGTCCCAGCCAGCATGGCCAATGGTCATGGATGATGGGAGTTGTAGTTCAGCAATGCCCAGAGTGCACCGTATTGGCTATACAGTGGTACCTCAGGTTAAGTACATAATTTGTTCCGGAGGTCTGTTCTTAACCTGAAGCACCACTTTAGCTAATGGGGCCTCCTGCTGCCGCCACGCCACCGGAGCACGATTTCTGTTCTCATCCTGAAGCAAAGTTCTTAACCTGAAGCACTATTTCTGGGTTAGCGGAGTCTGTAACCTGAAGCGTATGTAACCCGAGGTACCACTGTACCTGCTCATTGCTAGTGGCTCCAGTTCTTCCCATGTGCACAAAGTACACACTATTTACTAATTTTATTTATACAATTCCTTACTCACCCTTCTCCACATGCTCCCAGGGCAGGTTACCGTAATGGAAAATACAATTATAAAAACAGATAAAATCAATACAAGGATAAAATGCCTCCAGACCATTCCAAATGGAACAGAACAATATGAATTCAGCGAAAGAGGTGGCTCCCACTAAACAGTATTTCAGGGAGCCAGATGGAAGATGAGTGTCGGTTTCACAGCCATTCCAGCCTATTGTGGAGGGGACAAAATCTCTCGCTGAAAAGGACTGTTCATACATAATTGAATTCCAATCTAACAGCCTTGCCTCTTGCCTCTCCTTCTCAAGCTTTAGGCATAAGCTGCTCGTGCATTACCTTACGTTAATATTTCATGGGGATTTATTAAGTGACTTCCTCGTCTTAGGCTGCAAACTGAAGGATGATGGAGGCAGTCACATTTGTTTATTCACCTGTCCGTGTGCCACAATCACAGACGACAGTGAATGAATTCGTGATTTATAATGGAGTAGGGCAAGGGAAGGCTAATGTACTCCTTTTCAGGTTAAAATAAGATCTTAACCCAGGGAAGACCTACAGGCAACAACCATGGCTGGACCCATCATATCTAGCTTGGCCTGACGTATCTACAGTGGTCCCTCAGTTTAAGAACAGTCCTGTTTATGAATGAGTTGGTTTACGAACTCCGCAAAACCAGAAGTAATTTGCGAACTTTACCTAGGTCTACAAACGAAAACCGAACGGTGGAAGGGCACTGGCAGTGGGAGGCCTCATTAGGGAAAGCGTGCCTCAGTTTAAGAATGGATTTGGTTTAAGAACGGACTTCAGGAAAGGATTAAGTTCGTAAACAGAGGTACCACTGTACAGTGGTACCTCAGGTTACAAACACCTCGGGTTACAAACACTTCGGGTTACAGACTCTGCTAACTCAGAAGTAGTACCTCGGGTTAAGAACTTTACCCCAGGATGAGAACAGAAATTGTGTGCCGGCAGTGCACTGGCAGCAGGAGGCCCCATTAGCTAAAGTGGTACCTCAGGTTAAGAACGGTTTCAGGTTAAGAACACACCTCCAGAACAAATTAAGTTCGTAACCAGAGGTACCACTGTACTTGTTTCTTTGCTGATTAAAACAAAACCCCATTTCATGCAGTTTAGAAGCAAGGACAGAGTCCGGAATTTTGTGGTAGCCGGATGTTGTTGGGCTCAAAGTTCTGCCTCTACTGTTGGAGGCAATGTGTCTCTGAAGACCAGTTGCTAGAAGTCACAAGTGGGGAGAAAAGGCTGTTGCACTCAAGTTATGCTTGTGGGATTCCTGAAGGCATCTGGTTTCCCACTATGAGAATAGGATGCTGGACTAGATGAGCCACTGGCCTGATCCAGCACGGCTCTTCTAATGTTCTTAAGTTCCATCAGCCACAATCAGCATGACCAACGGTCAGGGATTATGGGAGTTGTGGTCCAAGAACATCTAGAGGGCCACAGGCTTCCCTCCTGTGAACTGAAGGAACATGATGAAGGAACCTTGAGAAAGTAAGCAGGTCTGGGTCTGCTTAGTCCTTGGATGGGGCTCTCCTGGGACCCCCATGTAGGTGAACCAGAGTTCTATCAGAGAAGATGGAAAATGCATGTGAAAAATAGCTGTTACAGAGTTCCTCCTGTAACAGCCTTCCTCCTCTAGTTTAAATTCCAGAACAGAGGCAATGGAAGCTGCAATCCAACAACATCTGGAGGGTACCAAGTTGGGGAAGACTGGACAAGGACCATGTCCATACTACAGCTTACACTTGCCTTGTAAAACACATGCTGAATAGATGGAACAAAATTAGTGCCATGCAGCAAATCTGTGACTCAGTACCTGGTTGATTCATGCAAATTGAAACTGATGCAATGGCCAATTAATGTCATAAAACTCTCAAGAGGAGAAATATGAGCACAGGTCAAGGAAAGAATCAAGATTACTCCAGATTTGTGTGTTGCTGGAGCCAAGATGAATCAGAAGAAAAAGTGGCAGGCACAAAGGAATAACTCAGAGACTGTTTGGGTGGGGTACATCGTGTATACTTAATTCTCATTCCGGCCTCTTCGCCAGCCACACAGATTTGCTGCCACGTAACAGGAAAGTCAGATCAACAGTTTGAGCCTGTTCTTGAAGTACAATTTGGTTTGTGAGTCTTTAGCCATCCCACACACACATGACTTCAACTAGAACCCAGTGTTAGACAAAAGACAGCTCATGGTTTTACACAGCCAGCATGTTTCAGTCACGTGAGGGTTTGCTTTAGGACAGGGGTGGAGAACCTGCAGCCCTCCCACTGTTGTTGTACTACAACTCCCATCATGCCTGGCAAATCTGTCAATTTCAGTTCTCTGAGTTTCTCGATTTTCCAATCTTAAATTTAGTTTCCCGGCAATTTGCATTTTTGTTTTCAAATCATGAAAATTCATCAGCATTTTAGTGTGAATTTCTCCTAATGAACCCATTTTATACACAGTTTTGACTAGCGCGCATGTCTTTTACAGCAATCTTCTCTGATATAATGCATCTCTTTATTATATTATTTTCACCGATATATGTATTTTTATGTACACTTGACTCGCGACAGGACGACGAAGAGTGAGGGCCGCGTGGCTGGCGCAGCAGCGATTTACGCTGCCATCCACGCCCCTTCGGAGGCACCTGGTTGGGTGCCTGCCCGTGGGTGTGGTGCACCAGCCAGGTGAGTGGGAGGCAAGGGGGCTAACACCCCCTGCTTGAGGCGGGAACCAGCTCCCGCCCACAACCACTCCCCTCTTTTGCAGGAGGAGGGTCTTTTCCCTTAAGAGATGCAATTTTGGAAACACTACTTGGCTGGAGAACCGCATTGCAAAATTTGGGTAAATGCAAATGTTAAAGGATAGCTCTTTTTTTTTGGAAATTCTGAATTTGATAGATTTGCCTTTATGTGGGAACTGAATCAAATCTCTCTCCCATTCCTTTTGTGAAAACTGATCATGCTGACCTCTGAAAGGCCACAGGTTCCTTCTTAAGAAACCTGCCTATCTCTATCACAGTTTCCTTGTATGGACGGTAATTTTCTTTAACCATCACTTCCCTCTTTCATCAGTATTAGGCTGGTAGGAACACATGGTTCTGAGTTTCGGGGGGAAACCCAAACCCATTTCTGAAGAATGTTTTTAAAAATCACATGTGGTTTATTGTTGGTTTGCTTGAGCTTTTTGAGGCTTTCTGTGAGTTCTGTTATTGTACTTGATTTGCTTTATTACCGCACTTTATTGTGGCTCTCCAGATGCTGTTAGATTCCCGTTCCCATCAGTCACTGCTAGCATGGCCAATGGCAAAGGATGATGGGAGTTGGAGTCCAGCATTGTCTGGAATGTCACAAGTGACCCAAACAAAAGGTATGTCCTAGGCAAGCAGCAGCAGCAGAACTGGGAAAAAGCTAAGCAAGCTCTATCTCCTCTCCCGGTGCCTGTGTGCTCACACTAAACAATGGCTTGGCATGACATGCAAGTCAGACCATACCAAGTTTATCACAGTTCCTTGTTGAGTGCGGGTGTATTTCAGATTGTATCTGCTGTTCCCCAAACGCAGCAGAATACACACTTACAGCAACAACTTGCCTGCTGCTCAGCATTACACTGAGCTAGGTCTGTCGTGCAGAAGATGGACCAGACTTGTTCTCTGTTGCTCAAGGACTAGAGTCAGCGGGAAATGCAGGGAAGAAGATTTGGAGATTAGGAGAAACTTCCAAACTGTCAGAGCCATTTCACAATGAAACAGACTATCTTGGAAGGTGGTGGTGGGCTTTCTGCTGTGAGCCTGGGGTTGTATTCAGCAGAGGGCCTTCAATATCCCAATTCTATGATCCTCCAGCTCAGCTTTTCCCGGGTGTCGCTAGACTAAAACACCCATCAGTCACTACTTGTTGTTTAGTCGTTTGGTCGTGCCCAACTCTTCGTGACCCCATGGACCAGAGCATACCAGGCACTCCTGTCTTCCACTGCCTCCAGCAGTTTGGTCAGACTCATGCTGGTAGCTCGAGAACACTGTCCAACCATCTTGTCCTCTGTCGTCCCCTTCTCCTTGTGCCCTCCATCTTTCCCAACATCAGGGTCTTTTCCAGGGAGTCTTCTCTTCTCATGAGGTGGCCAAAGTATTGGAGCCTCAGCTTCAGGATCTGTCCTTCCAGTGAGCAGTCACTGCTAGCAATGCCAATAGTAAAGGAACATGGGAGTTGTAGTCTGACAACATCTGGCAGTCACCAGGTTGGCCGAGACTACCTTAGCTCCTGCTTCCAGAGCGAGCGCTAATTGCGTCTTCCTCCAAGCGCGCTGCAGTCACACAACGAGCTCCTGGAATTAATTCAGTCCGATCCCTGGTTCATCACTGTTGCAACCCAGGCCTGTTCTCTCTCATATATCTTTTATACGGGTGGGATGACTTGTTACCTCCGCTGACTCAAAAACGCCTTATAATTAGTTTGCCAGTTTCTATGGCAACAGATGCCAGCTCTGTTTTAATAAGAAACAGCAACAGTGATATTTTAAAGTAGTAGCATCACAGCGCCACAGCTCTCCAGAGCGACGAGGGCGGGGTGATGAGCCAAAGAGGGGTTTTTTCCCTTCATAATTGTGGCAAGAGTTAAACAATGCCCGAGTCGTACAATTGCTGTATCCAAGAAGGAGCTGGTGGTGGGAGAAGGAGGATGACACCTGAGGCGCTAAAGAAAGCCACCCTTGGCGATCCAGTCAGATCACCTCCTCCCAGCCCCCAACTTCGAGCAGGAGTGGCAAAGACAGACGATGATAAGAAGGCAGAACTGCTCAGCGCCTGGAGAGGATAAGTTATGATGAGACGTTAAGCAGGTGGGGAAATAAGTGCTTGCAAAGGAATGCATCAAACAAGGCATGGGTGTCGCAGCTTCACTCAGTGGTGAAACACATCCGGGAAGCCAGGAGGAGGCACTAAGCGAGAGACAGGGAACTTGATATTTCAGAACTCACCAGAGGGTGGTGGAGATGTAAAGCTATCACTGCTTTGTGCCTGGGCATGGAAAGAGGGGCCACGTCAGATCTTCCCCCGCCAAAAGAAATCTCTCACCTACTCTATGTCAATTCTACTCTCCCCTCCACACTGACAACTGGCATTGACTGCATGACCTGAGTTTGGGGGGGGGGCTATAAGCCATTAAGTCCAGGAAATCCAGAGTACTGTATCCTAAACAGACGGCTGCCTAGCCCAGGCTTCCTCAATCTCAGCCCTCCTGATGTTTTTGGCCTACAACTCCCATGATCCCTAGCTAGCAGGACCAGTGGTCAGGGATGCTGGGAATTGTAGTCTCAAAACATCTGGAGGGCCGAGGTTGAGGAAGCCTGGCCTAGCCTCTGTCTGAAGAGACACCACCATCCCACAACTATCTCATTGTCAGGCTACTGCTATCAGCAAGAATTTTTGCTCCAACATTCAGGTGAAATCTGTCCTCCTAAAACATAACGCCGTTAGATCTAGGCTGCATCCACACAGGCGTTTATTCCATTTCCCCGACATTTCCCCAACTGTTAAGTTCCATTATTATATTTGAGTTTTCACATGATGTGAAAGCTTCTTCTGTAAAACTAACGTAATATATCGCGCTTCCATGTTATTTGATTACAGGGGGGAGGGGGAAATCCGTTTACAGTCTCCTTAACTCGGAAAACTGTGGGAGTAAAGTGATAGAATTTGGGACTGTATGCCGGCATGCTGTTCTTTCCTGTCATTTTCATGGGGGAATGGAGGGAGAATAGGGACGTTGTCCAATGTCATTCATTGTTGTGTCACAACACAGCCGTCGGTGAGAATGAAATTGAGTTTGACACGGTGGTATGGGCTGAGAAGCCACAGTTGTGACAAGTACTGCAATTTGAAAGGAACATTCGAAAACAGGACAGGTGTGTTAGCATTATAATCAGGGAAACTAATGCAATATTCCCCACATCTCAATGCATCCCTAATCCTGCCTTCTGGGGCAGAAGCAAACAAGTTTTGCCCTTTTCAATGTGATGACTCTTCAGGTATTTGAAGATCACCACCAGCCTTTTCTCTTCCAAACCAGGTTCCTTCAGCCTTTCCTTATGGGACTTGCTTTCCAAAGCTCTGAGCAGTTTCACCGCCCTCTTCTGAAGACATTCCAGTTGGCCTGCATCTTTCTCAAAGTGGACACGGCATTTCACACAAGGTCAGACTAGAGCAGAAGAATGCGGAGCTACCTGCAGAAAGTGACAACCAAAATGTATCCAGCAGCTCCTTTATCAGAAGAATGCTTTGGGGCATTTTTGGTTTGTTGTTGTTTTTTAAAAAAAATTAAGTTAAAAAAGGACATGATAGAGATTTATAGAATTGTGCATGGTGTGAAAAAGAAAACATAGGTGGTCATTTTTCTCCACCAGAACTCAGGGCTATGCAGTGAAACTGACTGCAAGAGATCATGAGTATGAACAAAAACAAAAGGCTTCTTTGCATCATTAAACTGTGGGACTCACTGCCACATGATGTGGTACACTGCCATCAACTGACATGGTTTTGAAAGAGGAATAGACAAAGTCATGGTGGATAAGGGGGGCTACTAGCCATGAGGACTATGTTCTACCTCCTTGACCAGAAGAAATGTGCCAGCTATTGGGGTCCAACACTGGTAGAGGACCAATGCTTGTAGACTTTCCAGAAGCTTCTGACTGGCCACTGAGAAACAGAACACTAGACTCATAGGCTCTGGGAAGATCCTTGCAGGACTCTCCTTATGTACCTACAAAGCCTACTGTCAAAACCTGATTAGTGATAAAAAATAAGATTGCTTGACTTTAGTAAGGCTTTGCTAAGTGTCCTCCTCCCTTCCACTCGAAGAAATGGAAGCAAAGAAACTCTCTGCAAAAGCGTGGTGGACAAAGCAGCAGCCAAAGTGTAATAGCAGATAACAATCCAACTAGAAAACAGATCAAGTGAAGTTCTGCAGGTGTCACAACCCTTGGGACAGAGCTGCTCAGCAAACCTCGCTGCTAACTGATAAAAAAAGAAGAAGCACTGAACGGAGGATTCGAGCAACATATTAAATACATATGAACTTCTGCTAACTGTAAGCAACCAAAACAAAATAGAAGAAATAAAAAGGCAAGGGAACCTCCGTCAAGCAGGATATACTATACCCTTCAACGGTCCCATGTTAAGCGGAACATCCTGGAATCACAGAAGACAATTGCGGCAATCACACAGGGTCCCCGGACGTTTCACCGTCTATTGATCCCTGTGCCACCACTATTTCTCACTGCCACCACCAAGGCCCTACCTGGTACAATACTGAGTCCAGTCAGGGTTAAATTGGAATATAAACTTCTGTTTATTTATTGCAGTTTAACAAGCGTGTGATTTCATAAACGGTATCGGTCAATTGCAATCATGGGGTGCCTATCCAGACCTATAACTTCCACTACCTGCTCTCACTCACTAAACCACCTTTCAGATATTTACTTGTCTTCCTAGCCCCCAACTGTTCCTGACTCAGCTTATTTTGCTACACTAACTCAACCTCCCCACAGACTCTATTCCAATTCACTCCCACTCCAACCAACCACCCAACTCCCAACGAACTCTCCCCTTCGCCCCTCCCAGAGCTGGTTTTATAGTCCCTCTGACTCCACCATCTGGGTTCTGATTGGTTAGCCTGTTTAACTATTTCCCCTCCAGGACTCTCATATGTTATGAGCTTCTGATTGGCTCCTGGAATGTCCTGCTCTGGCATAAGTCAGCAGGGTCACACCAGAGCACCCAGCCAAAAGATGCTCGTTTCTTGGTCTCGCAAGACCAAAAAATGAGCGTCTTGGTCTCGAATTCTTGCACATGCGCAAGAGCTCAGGACTGGAAAAGGAGAACACTGCTTTGGGCCCTGCGAATGTTGGAGGGTATCATACGCAGGTTATAGTGGATAACAAGTTGTTGCAAGTCAAGAATCTGATGCTATGGTACAAAATTCCAGTGTACTCTCTAGGTTCTTTTAGAAAATCACCGCATTCAAGACTAGCCAAGGAAGAAAAGCAATCCTACTCAGTACTGCTGAAGTCCAGGCTGGGAAACCTTAACAACTGAAGGCCCAAGGCCTGGAAGACGCCTGCTTTAAGGATGTGCTCTGTAACCCACTTGCCTTAGTATTCCCCAGTTCTGGCACTGCCTCAACACTTCCCATGGTTAAGGGTGATGGGGAGTTGTACTCTGACAACAGTCAGAGGACTGTTCCCCATCCCTGCCCTTTTGAAAACTACAAGCAGCAAAGGCCGGTCTCTGGTATCGGGGGGGGGGGGGAGTCAAGCTACCAATGTCATTGCAACAGTTCTGACTCCAGCAATGAATTCACATGCAGTGAGCGCCTATGAAAGCACCGTGCAGTATAAGACAGCCATGGAAAAGTAATCTGGAAAGCTTCTTCTTCTTCTTTCTTTTACTTTAATAATGATCTGGTGCGGGTGTCAGGAAACGAGAAGCAAGCCACACCTACCGTGAGCCGAGCGGGCTACAGAAGATATGACATATCTCTGGCAGCAGCGCGCATGAATCATGTGTGGATGTCTATGTTCTGTTTCTAAAGCAATAATACGTTTGGCCAGGCGTCTGTAGCAGAAAGTGAAGTTAAAAATACGCGAGGGGGAAGAAATCATTTCTATCTGACCTTTCTCTACAAAAGAAAACTCAAGCAGCTAGCAAAACCCATTTAGACACACACACACACACACACACACACACACACACACACACACCGTAAAATGGCTCATTCTTCATTTTAGGCTGCATTGCTCTTTGTAGGAGTTGGAAAAGGAGCTGAGATTTTGAGACCAGCACAGGCAACAGCTGGAAGCGTAAGTGAGACAACTAGAATTAAAAGCCAGATATCAGAAGAGTGAAAAGCACTTGGGAAGTGCAGGGATACTAGATTTATTTAAAGCGAGCTGGTCGGCTTATAGCTTCGTGATAACAGCTGGCAAAAACTACGGTTTGCTGTAATGCTTGTGCACAAATGATAGTTTGTTTGGGGCTGATAAAGCAGCACTGGAAACCACAGTTTGAAGATGCTCGGCAAAGCACAGTTTCTGTTAATTTACAGACAGCTGACAAACCACAGGGAAGGACATTTCTCCGCCTTAAAGGCTGCTGCACCATGAAAAAAGGGCAGAACATGTGAACCGAAGAATAAAAAAAGAGCCCTGCTGGACCAGTGTTCTCACAGTGACAAGGTGGCTCTGGGAACTACACAACATCACTCTTCTCACCTTGCAGAACTGGTATTCAGAGGCATCCTGCCTCCAACAGTGGAGATGGATGAGTCCTGAACAGATGGAGGGGAAAAACAGGCCAAGCAGCTCACAGTCATGGGTTGCCTGCCATATATCTAGATGCTCAAACACAGGTTCTTAATTGTGGTTAGCACAAACCACAGTTTAGTGGGTGTTATGTACTGAAGTTCTCACTCTGGGCCAGCAGGGGGATACTGTAGATAGTTTTCACTCAGGTCCACATATGCAAATAAGGGATTGAAAGTGACGTTCAGGGATTGGATAGTTACAGAAAGTGGTTACTGTTGCGTTGTAGTGGAGCTCTATATAAGCAGGCTGGCTGAAGCCTTCAGTTCTGTTCTGTTCTGGCCTGTGAATAAACAAGAGCTGTTTGAAGAATCGCTGTGTCGTCTGATATGTTCACCCACAACTTAACAGTGTGAATGCGTGAATATGCTGGCTCCCAAACAGCAGCTGCTTAATCATCCCAGCCTTGAGCTCCCTGATGTTGTCAGGTTACAACTCCCATAACCTCTGACTGGAGGCCATGCTGACTGAGGATGGGGTGTGTGTGTGTGTGTGTGTGTGTGTGTGTTGTGGTCCAACAACATCCGGAGACCCAAAGATGGGGAAGGCTGCTTTAGGAAAAGCTCACCTGCCCTTACTGATCTTACAAATGAACCTTGATAAGCTTGTGCCTTTAGGGTCCCCCAGAACACAGCTGGAAAAAACCAGCAGAGCAGTCTCTCAGTAAATATCACCAGGCTCCCCAAAGAAATCAAAGAGGAACTTTTTGTCTCCCTTCATACAATCTCCTCATAGCGCTATAAGCTGCAGATGCTAAGAATGCCTAGATTTTTTTAAAAAGGAAAAAAAATCCCTTAGCAACGGCATGGTGTAAAGGTTGATTTTCCCTTCTCTTTCTTTTGAAACGGCAGCAAATATGTTCAGTGGGTGTCGTCAAAATCCCTGGAACGCAAATCACATTTTTTAGAGTCGGCGGCGATTGGGAGAAGGAAGGGAAAGGTGGGGGGCAGCTGGGCATTGTTCAGAGGAAATAGCCAAATTGCTGGTGCTTGTGAGCCTCTGCCTTCCACCAAAACAAAAATCACTTGCAATGGGTGGCAACAAACTGAATATTCAACTTTCGCATTTCATACCTTACTAGAGTTTCATCAACATATTTATCTGCCTACACACCGTAAAGGTCAAGTAAAATCTGTTCCATGTATAGCGCTGGTGCACAGAAAATGTATTCTTTCTGCAATTCCATTCTTTTGCAGTTCATTTAAGAGGGCTGCATTGCAACCCACCCACCCCATTAGGTGTTGGAGAAATGTTTTCTTTCTATTGGCATGCAGCCCAATTCATTGGGGGAGGGGACCCTCTCTCAGTTTCTTAGCAGTACAGAAATGGGACCTGTTATTCACTTTAACGCTTCAATTACATTTCAGGTATTTGTTTTGGCCGTCTTTTTTCATTTAGTTTTATTTATTTTCAATGACAAGCCAAACTTCCTTTCTAGCTTTGTCATCCAGCTAGTTGCTGAATTCTTCATCAGATGCTAAAAGCAAGTATGAATTCCAAGCATTGCTGTTATATATTGTATATTTTCTCAAGGCCGCCACCATTGCGGGGCTTCTGGTTTCACATACTGGACCTGTTCGGTTGATCGTATCACAGCTACAAAAGCCAAGATATGTCCAAGGCTTTTGCCTGCTCACTCAGTCCCTTCGCAGTGCACCTCAGTCAGCAAAAAAAAAAAAAAAAAAAAAAAGTAATTGACCACAGTATACTGTTTCACTCAAACCAGCAAACTATGGTTACCAGCTTCAAAAAGGAAACCAGGATTTTAAACAATGCTTTGTGGATCTGGCTTGTTACGAACTATATTTAGCTATAGACAGGGAAGGGGTTACACGAGTGGGCAAAAGTCTTTCTTGTGTCTCAACTTATTAGGCTAAGATATGAACAAATGAACATAAATAAGCAGAAACGTTTTCACTGCAGCAAACTATTCCTGACTGTCAGTAGCATGCTGAAGCAGAAAGGGGTTTCCTGTCTCTAAGCCAGGGGTCTGCAACCTGCGGCTCCGGAGCCGCATGCGGCTCTTTTACATCTTTGCTGCGGCTCCGGGGCGGATACTAGCGAGGGGAGGAGGCGCATTGTGCGCCCCGACACTCCTCACTGTGGCGGGCGCTGTACTGGCTGTGACGTTGCATGGGGGCGGTGCATGCCTTAGTCACGCACCGTCCCGACGTCACCTTCCCGCCCGCTGTCAGATCGTGGCTCCGGAGATATATTTGTTTTAAATGTCGCAATGGTTTTGCGGCTCCCAGTTGTTGTTTTTTCTTCGGAAATGGGTCCAAGTGGCTCTTTTTGTCTTAAAGGTTGCAGACCCCTGCTCTAAGCCAAAGAAACAGATAGAATGAGCTTTGTTGCTAGTCCAGATGCAAGCTATATCTACCAGATGTTGGCACGAAGTTTCACCAACCAGTTAGAATTTTACTGGGCAACTTAGCACTTTATGATGTTTTGCTGTCTGAGGCAAAGGACAAGATGGCATCCCCCTCCAACCCCCCCCCCAATGTACTAACTTCTTCTGTTCTTCTACCACTGCTCCTGGTTGGATCCAGCAAAATAACAAAAGATCCCACAATATCTGGCCATTCCATAGAGAAAAGGGGGGGGGTGTCTGCATAAGCATCCTTAAGAATCATCTGCAGTTTAGCCAACATTCCTCCTACCCACCCACCAAGAAGTGGTCCATTCCCATCATCCCACTCCATGCATGATGTGGCCTCTCTAGCCTTAGCATGAGCTTATTATTTGCTTGTTTGATGCTTCCCAGTTCTTAAGCCCCATTGCTTGCCTGGGCCCTCCCAGGGTTATCCAATTAAGCTGCCGTTTTGCACGGAGGTCTACAATGCAATATCATAAAGCATTTTAACTGTGTGTTTAAGTAGTTCCCATTTATTGACATTGGCACAGGCAGGTTTTTAATGCTGCGGAACAATGTGGGCTTCCATTGGCTCAGTTGTTACGAGAGTAAATTGGTGTTATTCATTAAAAAAAAAATGCAGGCATATTCGTGATAAACAGCTCCTGTGACTGCACCTTCTCAAATGGCCAGAGTACGAAGGTGCCCTTGTTCCAGGGCAGCTGGCACCTTTTGTTCTTCCTAGAGCACTGCTACAGCAGAGGAGCACAACAAAGCAATATTAGAGATGTTGTTTGGTGCAAGAGAGCCATGGGTGCTGCAGTGGTTAGAGTGTTGAAGCAGGACCTGGGAGACCAGAGTTCGAATCCCCACTCATCCATGGAGCTTACTGGGTGACCTGGGGCCAGTCAGCCTAACCTACCTCACAGCGTTGTTGTGGGGATTAAATGAGGACGGGGGAAACAGTGTGCGCCAGCTTGGAAGAAAGGTGAGATAGAAATATAATAAGTAAATAAGTAAATAAGAATCCAGGGACGTAGAGATGGAGGGCAGGGGGGCAGAGGATGTTTGCCAGGCCACAGAACTTCAACTCATCTGCCCTAGAAAAGACTGCTTTAGCTCAAACTGCTGAATGGTGGGGTCAGCTTGCTCTTCTAACACTGACATCTTGCCCTATAAGCTGATTCAGAAACTACACTGATCTTGCAAGGGATACCATCAGACTGCAGTTACAGTAAGCTGCTTATGCTGACCCCTCTCTTCAAGTCCTGCGCTAGAGTTTGGATTTGATATCCCGCTTTATCACTACCTGAAGGAGTCTCAAAGCGGCTAACAGTCTCCTTTCCCTTCCTCCCCCACAACAAACACTCTGTGAGGTGA
The DNA here is from genome assembly GCF_965112155.1 of Podarcis liolepis. Taxonomy (NCBI): domain Eukaryota; kingdom Metazoa; phylum Chordata; class Lepidosauria; order Squamata; family Lacertidae; genus Podarcis; species Podarcis liolepis. The sequence continues at coordinate 100,439,972 of NC_139555.1, read as the reverse complement.
GTGGGGCTGAGAGACTTCAGAGAAGTGTGACTGGCCCAAGGTCACCCAGCAGCTGCAGGTGGAGGAGCGGAGACGCAAACTCGGTTCACCAGATTACGAGTCTGCCGCTCTTAACCACTACACCACACTGGCTCTCAATACCTTCTTGTCTACCTTCCTGTCTGCTACCTTCTTTGCTCCCGGACCCTGCGCAGGCTTCTTGTCCTTGCCTCCAAAACTCTCCAGAGCCTCACGGCTCCCCGCACTTACCTCTCCTCTCTCAAGCTTTCTGCCAACCTTTGCTCATCCAGCTCATGCACCACCCTCTGCTATCCTCCTCTCTGAAACAACCCAGCCCTTTCTCCCTTGCTGCACTTATGCCTGGAACAGCCTCCACAGAGGTCTTTGTGAGACTATTTCCTTTACCTTCTTCAAATTCCCCATACTCTTTAAAGGAGGCCTCTGTAACTATTCCTGCATCGCAAGGGTTTGTCCTAGGTGGCCCTCGGGGTCCCTTCCATCGCTATGATTCTATGGTTCTGTGATGTTTCATTCTGATTTGCACCTGATCCAAAGAACAAATGACTTTGTATTTGTACAAACTAAGTACAAACATGGGTGGCGCTGTGGTCTAAACCACAAAAATTTGCTAATATGTCTGCAAAAAGTTTATGATCATTATTCAACAAAGATATAGGTTGATAATTCTTAACCTGCTCTGGATCTCTATCTTGTTTAGGGATCAAAGTTATATGCACACTCTTCCAAGATTCTGCCAATACCTTTGTATTTAAAGTCATATTCATAATGTCTTTTAATGGTCCCATTAGGTAATCTTGTAACTTCTTATAATATATTGCTGAAAGTCCATCAGATCCAGGTGCCTTCCCTAATTTTGCCTGTGAGATTGCTTGCTGTAATTCCATCATTCTCACCAGGCCATTCAAAATTGTCATTTTATCTTTTGGTATCTTATATTCCACTGTCTGTTGTCTTTGTCCATGGAGTTTTCTTGGCAGGGATACTGGAGTGGTTTGCCGGTTCCTGCTCCAGGTGGATCACGTTTGGTCAAAACTCTCCACTATGACCTGTCCGTCTTGGGTGGCCCTGCACGGCATAGCTCATAGCTTCTCTGAGTTATTCAAGCCCCTTCGCCACAGCAAGACAGTGATCCATGAAGCTACAAACATGAGTCTGACCAAACTGCGGGAGGCAGTGGAAGACAGGAGTGCCTGCCGTGCTCTGGTCCATGGGGTCACGAAGAGTCGGACACGACTAAACAAAAACAATAAATTCCACTGTCTTCTAGATATTTTTGCATTTCTTCTATAATGCCCTGTTTGCCTCAATATAGTTCCGTATAAAACCTCACAAATTGATCTCTTATTTATTTAGGATTTTCCACAGCTCTACCTCCTATATTAATTTTGTTAATACTGGATTTTTCTTGTTTTGATTGTAAGTTTCTTGGCACGGGGACCTGTCATCCCCTTTCTGAGTAGAGAGCCAGGTACCTAGGTGGTGCTATAGAAGTAGCAACCTACCACACCATAGGAAGAGCCCTGCTAGATCAGACCAGGCGCCCATCTAGTCCAGCACCCTGTTGGCACACTGGCTAACCAGATGCCTGTGAGAAGCCCAAAAGCTGGACACCAACACGATAGTATAATAGAGAGAAAAGTGCCAACAAGACAGCTGAGACCAGCTACAATCCTATTCATGCCACCTTCAAAGTAATTCTGGAAATCAAGTGGGCTCTGACTGTGGCATGTTTCTGCTGACCATGAAGGCGTTCCCTGGCCATTAATCCCAGGTTCTGTAATTAGATTTTTTTTACTTTGTTCTATTGAGCTAGTTATACAGTGGTTCCATGTTTCCGTCATACAAGAATATGGTATGTAAACTTTTTGTTTAATACGTATGTTATGTGACTTAGTTTGTATAAGGATTATGTTATATCATGTTTGTTTAATTTAGAGTATGCACGGCTGACGAAGCCCGGTTGGGCGAAACAAGGTATTATCCCGGATTCCTTGTCGTGCCATACCTTCAAGTTTTCCATCTGATCTGATATCTACATACAAGAAACGTTAGAATCCTCAAAGCAGCGATATGTGGAACATCATAAGATAAGCATACCATATTGTGGTTACTGCGAATATGCCAATTTAGGAACCGAATGGACTTTATCCCCTGACCATCCATTGGACTTTAATTTCTCTTGATATGTTCTGTTTGCATGTGTTGGTCTACGGAATGACACTTTGTGAGATATTATATGTTGAATTGTGTTTGAAATAGAAGCTACGTAGTCAAAAACAGCCTGTTATGTTGTGTGTGTTGTTGCCAGTTATACAGTGGTTCTTGAACATAATCCGTTCTGGGAGTCTGTTTGACTCCTGAAACGGTTCAAAAACCAAGGCACAGCTTCCGATTGGCTGCTTCCAATTGGACGTTCAGCTTCCGAAAAATGTTCACAAACTGGAACACTCATTTCCGGGTTTGCAGCGTTTGGGAGTCAATTTGTTCAGGAGCCAAGCCATTCAAGTACCAAGGTACCACTTTATTGCAATACTGTGGTTGTTGTTTTATCTGGTTGTGAACCATACTGGTATTTCTTTTTGTAATAAAAGTTGTTACACAAATTCTGGGCTCTCACTTGTGGGGTGCCTCAGGGTTCTGTCCTCTCCCCCATGCGTTTCAACATTTACATGTGGCCGCTGGGAGAGATCATCAGGAGGTTTGGGCTGGGTGTTCATCAGTATGCGGATGATACCCAGCTCTACCTCTCTTTCAAATCAGAACCAGTGAAGGCGGTGAAGGTCCTGTGTGAGTGTCTGGAGGCGGTTGGAGGATGGATGGCGGCTAACAGATTGAGGTTGAATCCTGACAAGACAGAAGTACTGTTTTTGGGGGACAGGAGGCGGGCAGGTGTGGAGGATTCCCTGGTCCTGAATGGGGTAACTGTGCCCCTGAAGGACCAGGTGCGCAGCCTGGGAGTCATTTTGGACTCACAGCTGTCCATGGAGGCACAGGTCAAATCTGTGTCCAGGGCAGCTGTTTACCAGCTCCATCTGGTACGTAGGCTGAGACCCTATCTGCCTGCGGACTGTCTCGCCAGAGTGGTGCATGCTCTGGTTATCTCCCGCTTGGACTACTGCAATGCACTCTACGTGGGGCTACCTTTGAAGGTGACTCGGAAACTACAACTAATCCAGAATGCGGCAGCTAGACTGGTGACTGGGAGCGGCCGCCGAGACCATATAACACCGGTCTTGAAAGACCTGCATTGGCTCCCAGTACGTTTCCAAGCACAATTCAAAGTGTTGGTGCTGACCTTTAAAGCCCTAAACGGCCTCGGTCCAGTATACCTGAAGGAGCGTCTCCACCCCCATCATTCTGCCCGGACGCTGAGGTCCAGCGCCGAGGGCCTTCTGGCGGTTCCCTCATTGCGAGAAGCAAAACTACAGGGAACCAGGCAGAGGGCCTTCTCGGTAGTGGCGCCCGCCCTGTGGAATGCCCTCCCACGAGATGTCAAAGCGATAAACAACTACCTGACATTCAGGAGACATCTTAAGGCAGCCCTGTTCAGGGAAGTTTTTAACGTGTGATATTTTATTGTATTTTTGGTTTTTATGGAAGCCGCCCAGAGTGGCTGGGGAGGCCCAGCCAGATGGGCGGGGTATAAATAATAAATTATTATTATTATTATTATTATTATTATTATTATTATAAATAGTTCATTGAGTTCAAATGGGGTTTTCTCCCAGGTCAGAGTGGATTGCATCCTTAGTAGCAATATCTTTTCCCTCCCCCTGCATCATCTCTAAGATCATTAGTTTCATACTTTTGACACATCTTAATTAACACAGTGAGTTGATGCTAGTCATTCATAAAAGCTTGGCTTAAACGGCGGGGGGGGGAGGAGGTCTGGGTGCCTTGAATGTTGAATTCATTTCAAATTAGTGGCTAATATTCTAAAATTCAGCAAAGCATTTTATGGTTCCGCCATAAAATGCATGGTCGAGAGTGTAATACTGGAAACCCAGCTGCTCTGAGTAGTTTTGTATCGCTGCGGGAAAGCAAAAGTTTAAATTGAACACAGACTTGGCATTTTCACCGTTACACAGCTACTTGTGGAACAAGTGCCAACCTCCAAGCTCCCTTCTCCTATATAAAATGCAAGGTTTGTTTTTTAAGGGAAAGAATCCGTTGGAGGTGATCCCAGCAACACAGAAGCTAATGGTGGAATTCCTGTCAGCTTCCACAGATCCAGGATAATTGTACTGATCCAACAGCTCCCTCATGCATACGTGAACTCTGCGTGAAGAAGAAGGAACATTCTTTCCATGAGTGGAGAATGTGGAATGAGCACAACAGATACACACCATCAGGAGTGTAACACGCTTTGACATTCAATTGCTGTTCACACATAATCTCCATGTGTACCCTGCGGTCCTGCCGAGTTTGGGATCAGAGTTGTAGGCCCAGATCCAAAAGGCTGCCTGGCAAATTTCATGCTCACAATACAACTTCCGAAGCCACCATCTGCAGAAGAACACAATCCACCTCCCAAAACCCAAGGCAACATCAGGAGCAATTTCCAAGGTAGCTGTGTCCAGAAGAGAAAAGTGGTGAAAGCTCCAGCGGGCGTATTCAGGCCTTGGATCATAGCCGCAATTGTTTGTACAGTTTTACCAAGAATGCATTCCTTCTATCCATGTCTACTCTAAAGTAATCAAACAAAGAGCAGTCACAAATTGGGCCTGCAGCACAAGGGACCCCCCCTTTCTTTCCCTTGTGCAGTGTTCCATGCAAAAATCCTCCTTCTCCCCAATGATATTTGACCGAGGAGGAAAGTTGCTATCAATGCAAAAACTAACTTCCTTTCCAGAACAAAGAGCAGCTTCAGCAGGAGGTGTGAGTATTTTAGTCAGAAAAACAGTGCAGGGGTAAAGGTTAAATAAAAATACCCGCCTCCCAGGTGGCACCCACCCACAATATCACAATTGGAAAACAGCAGCTGCTAAGCACTGCACGGTGTCCTATTACCTGGTGTCCAAACAACTTGCTTATCAATCGCAGTTTGGGCTTCACTTTTTGGCTAAAAGCACTGATAGATGGGAACAGCCAAGCTGACTGATTTCACAGAAATTGCTTAGAACGGTACTGGCACATTTTGTTGTGTAACTTTCTTTCTAGGAGGGCTAGAGCACTGGCTTCTGGGAGCAGCAATGAAAGTCTTCAGGGGTGCTATACTGGTGACCCCTGTTCTATTACGACAGGCTCCCCACATGGTGATTCTGCAGGATTCTAAATCACGCATGGAGCCTCCCCACTTCAGACTTTGCTTCTAACTTGTGGAGAACAACGGGCAGAGTGGTGTGTGGGAGAACTTCGTGCATTCACCCCTGCTTGCTCTGCTCACGCTTTACATGCACAACGCATGTCTGAATAGGGCTGGTGTTGATCTGGCATAACCATCTCAGGCTCAAAACACCCACGTGCACTTAATTTCCATCTTCAAATAAGAAACAAAACCTGTTCAGAAGTCAAAGCCAAGAACCATTTCTCATGCAGAGAGAAAACTGTGTGCTCTCAACACGAGATGCTTTGCTGCAAGAAAGCAAGGAGTTGGCAGGACACTGAGGTCTGGATCAGACGCAATGGCGAATAGTGACTTGCCACTATGTGAATAAGCCTTACAGGACAACCGGTTCCCTCCTTCTCCACTCATGCCCCAAGGATTCCCTTCCCAGTTTGTGGCAAATACTGGTTTCTTGTCCGTCCGTCCCCTCAAAAAAAATGGGGAATTAGAAACCAGGACTGAAAAAAACCACAATCAAATCCTAGCCTCTGTTCTTGCTTCACGTGGCAAGTGCAAACGGCAGTGAGAACCAACCCTGTGTCATCTTAAGTTCATGGACTGTACAAACAATCGAGAAATCACAAAATTTCACATCAACTTTTTACCTCTTCTAGGTCAAATAAAGAAAATGTCAGCTTCAGAATTTACATATATTTGCTGAAGTATATGCAGCAGTGTGACCTGGGTAGTGTTAATTTGTGACATGAAGTTATAAATGCCACTAAGAGCAACTTGGTCTGCTATGCTCTCGCAACAGGTTATTTAATTAATTGTTCAACTGCTCATGGTTTTTAAAGATATAAATTAAGTGGGTTCCTCCCCCTGCCCCAGGATTCTGCACTGTAATAAATTGCTTTTAAAGCGTATTCTGTCTACAGGTTGCACTCCTCTGAGCAACACGCTGCGAGCATTTACTACAGGTTAATTACTACTGAGATATGGAACGAGTAAAATATTCGCTTGCTCGTTTATCAGAAAGCCTTTGTTTTGGAGCTGTTGTTTTCGTTACTTCTGGCCATGTTACTTCAGTGGCTCATTCTCTGACATTGTCATCCCGCTGCTTCTACGCAAATAAGGTAACAAATGTGAACGGGAGAAAAGACAGTATTATCAATGGGTCAACTTTGAGGACGACTCGTCGCAGGTGAGCAAGAGTGCTGCTGTGCTCAGGTGGTCCCTTCTTGGGGGTTTCTTGTGGTTGGCCACTGGGAGAAGAGGACGCGGACCCAAATGGGCCTTTGACCTTATCCAGGAGACTCTTCTTACATTGTGAAACCAATATAAGAGGGAACTGTTTGTTCTGCAGGCAGCTCTCTGGCAGGCCTTGACTGTATTGCTTCCATATGTGAGTTGGGTGGGTGGTTATGATCCTGCCTAGATGGCATATGGTTCCAAGTGTAGGATTCCAATTACTTTTTGCTCTGTTCTTAAAACCAGCTCCTTGTACACCAAATTATCAGTTAGCTTCAAATCTACCTGTAGGAAAAAGGTAAACAATAAGAAACACAACAGGTCGCAAAATTGCCTGCAGAAATTACCGGTACTTTTTCCTCCCCCAGTGAGGTGTGGGGAAAAGAAATCAAACGATCCAATTCCATATAGTTTTCATAATATGCGGGGGGGGGGCATTTAAAAGGTGCAGCTTAGCAACCTAGGCTGCCATCTGGTGCTTGCTGACATAAATGTTCTTTTTTCATGAAATATTAATATTTATAGCAATCTTTTAGGAGGGGGAATCTTTATTAAAACAACGGTTGCGAGATTCAGATACGGAGAGGTGTTGGTGCCTGAAGGCAGACTGTTTAATATTTATGTTTCATACACCCTACGTTGCGCTTCACCTCTCTAAGAAAGATAAATTTGCCCTCTTCTGACTATCATGTGACCCGCGACAGGGTTGTCTCTGTGTATGTATGTATCTTAAAGGTTCTCTTGTTTATACTGAAAAACCAAAAGGAACTGAAACCAGTGGTGGGTGGGGACAGAGGCAAAAGTGGGCAGAACAACACGTGTAAATGTAGCCAGCAGGGTACTTTCTGCACACATTCAAACATTCCCCTCTGTCCTACATCTGTAAAAGCAAGAAGCATTATCAGAGTTCAAGGACCAATCCCAGCCAGGCAAAATCAGTATGAAGAAAGGCCAATGACAGGTGTAGTCTGGGGAGTTCATAGAGCCAGACAGAGAGGACCGAAGGGCCACATTTGAGGTTCCCTATCACTCTCTCAAGGGACACAGGTGGCGCTGTGGGTTAAACCACAGAGTCTAGGACTTGACAATCAGAAAATTGGCGGTTTGAATCCCCACGATGGGGTGATCTCCCGTTGCTCGGTCCCAGCTCCTGCCAACCTAGCAGTTCGAAAGCACATCAAAGTGCAAGTAGATAAATAGGTACCACTCCGGCGGGAAGGTAATTGGTGTTTCTGTGCACTGCTCTGGTTCGCCAGAAGCGGCTTAGTCATGCTGGCTACATGACCCAGAAGCTGTACGCCGGCTCTCTTGGCCAATAAAGAGAGATGAGCGCCGCAACCCCAGAGTCGGTCACGACTGGACCTAATGGTCAGGGGTCCCTTTACCTTTACCTTTATCACTCTCTCAAGATGTATTTCCCAATATACATAGAAACTAGGAATGTAAGAAAATCCCTCTTGCTGGCTGGACCCTCTCAAGCCAACCATTGGCCATGTAAATAATTTGTCAGGAGTGAGTCAGCAATAAATCACACCGAGTAAGTGAAGTTAACTCTTTATTAGACGAAACAGGCTGCTCAGTAGTGCCAAGCCTAGGGAGCACAGCAACTCTTCCTGGTAGGTCTTGCCCCTATGAGGCAGTTGTGGAGATTGCAGGTCCCCGCCTTCCCACACCTGACCAAGCCTCTTCCTCCCCTGGGTCCTTCCCAAGCAATCTGAGACTCAGCTGGTGTGCCTGTCTCTGCTTCTCCCTCTTCATACCATTTCTGGTTCTGGGAGACCAGGGGAGAGTGGAGCTTGTCACAGAAGTGGGAGACACCCTTGGCTTCTACACCAGCCTGACTCAACTCTGCTTCTTGACCTCCGTCCTTCTCTGCTTCCACTTCTGCCTCTGATTCTGGACTTCTCTCTGTGACAGACTCTCCCTGCTCATTACGTCCTGCTGCCTCTTCATTTTCCCACCCTTGCTCCTCCCAGTCTTCTCCCTCTTCTCCCTCTGACCACCCATTGTCATCCCAACACCAATTCCCAGGCTCTGAGCCGTCTTCCCTTGGGAGTTCCCCAGTGGGTGCCTCCCACTATTCCTCTGTGCCCAGCCAGTCCATGACACATACAGTGGTACCTCGGGTTAAGTACTTAATTCGTTCCGGAGGTCCGTTCTTAACCTGAAACTGTTCTTAACCTGAAGCACCACTTTAGCTAATGGGGCCTCCTGCTGCCGCTGTGCCACCGCTGCATGATTTCTGTTCTCATCCTGAAGCAAAGTTCTTAACCCAAGGTAATATTTCTGGGTTAGCGGAGTCTGTAACCTGAAGCGTATGTAACCTGAAGCGTATGTAACCTGAGGTACCACTGTACAGATGTGGAAGCACATTGTTGTTAGCCATTTGAAAGCATTCTGTTTCAGCTGTGTGTAGAGGACAGAAAAGAGCACCAATATGAAGAAAACAGAGAATGCCATCGAACAGAGGATTGTTCTCTGACAGCCTTTCAAAACAGAGGACACACAGCCACCCTAGCATGAAGGCAATAGCCCTTCCTATCTGTTATCTCCAAACAACTGGTATTTAACAGAAGATTACTTGGGAGTAATGAGGAATGCAGTCCTTGTGAATTGCTATAGGAAATGACCTAGTCAGCACCTCTTGGACCAATGGGTAGACCAGAACATAGTGCCTACCAGATCTCATATTTCTGAATGTTGCAACACACTTCTCAGCTGTTGAAATGATCAAAATATGTATTTTGAGGGGATTGAGGGGAAAGAACAGCAGCTTACTACACAGGCAGAACTGAATTATGGGTTTAAAAAATGAGAAGGTGATATGGGCTGGAAATAGATTCACCCATGCCTAAAATTGTTGTGCAGGCCTAATCTGTTTTCACTAAAATGCACATTTCAGTCTAACAGAGCGAAGGAAAAGAGCCGCAACACTGAATACATTCAAATTTAAATGTTTATGATAGGTTGTACATCATGATAATTCCAGGGGCATATGTGTGTGTGTAGGTGGGGGCAGTGTGCTAAGTCCATAACACCTTTTTGTTGTTGTTGTGGGGGTGGGGAACAAGGATATTATTGCGTTCACATTTTCTCCTCCTATAAGTTTGACTTTTGAAAATGTGACATTTAGAGACAATGCAATTCCCCCCACTTTAAAGATAAAGCTTGGAACATAGATTTAATACAGCAGGAGCGCACGCTTGCAATAAAATGTTATAATGAATTCCGCATGTGGAGAGAAAGAAAAAGAGAATTATCCTGCACCTCAGCACTGCATTATTTCTAGGTAGCTGCTTGTTCTCTGTTGTGTAATTTTGAGGTTTAGAAGCACGAATCTTTTATGTGGTGGTAGCCGTTGAAAGGCGAGTGATGACTCATAATTCTTTGTATGGAGACAACCCAAGACATTTTGCAGCCTGAGGCAAAAGGCAAGATGGTGGTCCCTCACATTCCAGGTCCAAAACTAACTGGATTTCCAGCTGAATGTTATTTCCACACTGGCAATGGGAGAGTGTCTTCCACAGCACCTGAGGGCACCACTGTTGCTTAGGGGATATAGGGCAGGCCACAAGTGTCAAGACGAGAGTTGGGCGCAGGTCAGCAATAACTCACAAGGTGCCGATGAAGTTAACTCTTTATTCAAAGAAACAAAACAGCCCAGACCTAGTAAGCACAGCAATTCTTCCCAGTAAATCTTGCCCCAATGGGGCAGTTGCAAGGACTGAAGGTTCCCGCCTTTCCACAGCTCCCTAAGTCTCCTCTTCACCTGGTCTGTCTTTGCTCCACCCTCTTCAGACCTCTGCGGGTTCTGGGAGACTGGAAGGATGGGAGCTGGTTGCAGCAGGAGGGAGACCTTCCCTGGCTTTTTCAACAGCCTGTCTGATTTCTGCCTCTTGGCCCTCCTCCTCTCCTCTGCCTCTGAATCTGGGCTGCTCTCTGCCACAGCCTCTTCCTGCTCACCAAACCCTGGTGCCTCTTCAGCTTCCTCCTCCCAGACTGCTTCCTCTTCTCCCTCTGACCACTCATTGTCATCCCAGCACCAATCCCCTGGCTCTGAGCCATCTTCCCTTGGGGGTTCCCCATCTTATGCCTCCCACCACTCCTCAGCTTCCAGCCAGTCCATGACAACGGGGCACTTACTGCTCTGTCCTCCGACACCTTGCTTGCCATTGCTTCCCGCTTCACAGTAGTTGCCATCTAAGGCAGTTGCATCCCTCTGCCTAATAGTTAGGCTGACCCTGTCTATGCATCCAGATTCAGGTAGGTAGCCGTGCTGGTCCGACACAGTCGGAATAAATAAAAAAATTGTCCAGTGGCACCTTAGAGACCAACTAAGTTTGTTCTGGGTATAAGCTTTCATGTGCATGCACACTTCTTCAGATACCTGTCTATGCATGTTTACTCAGAAACAAGTCTCACTGACCTCAGTGGCACTTGCTTCTAGGTAGGTTGGTACAGGCTTGTCATCAAAGACCTTCTACAGAAACCAAACGTTGCATTCTGGAGCCAAAATCTGTACAGTGGTACCTCGGGTTATATACGCTTCAAGTTACAGACTCCGCTATCCCAGAAATAGTGCCTCAGGTTAAGAACTTTGCTTCAGGATGAGAACAGAAATCATGCGGCAGCAGCAGGAGGACCCATTAGCTAAAGTGGTGCTTCAGGTTAAGAACAGTTTCAGGTTAAGAACGGACCTCCGGAACAAATTAAGTACGTAAGCAGAGGTACCACTGTACTGCAAATGTTGGCCTGTTTGCATCAGATGGCGGGACTTTCTGTATGCAGAGCATGTGCTCTATGTTGACCTATGGGCCTCTTGCCAACCAAATGGCTGGTAAAAAACCCCCACTGTTTTCTACAGCCATTCTCAGAAACCTCCAGGGCCTCATTTCCTTGGGGGCTAATCTATAGGAGGTTGCAGTGAGTGAGGCCTGGGACAGAAACCATCACTTTCTTGGGATACCACAATTAAGGACCAAAAACGGCCAAATAGAGAGACTACAGCATTTTCTTCCTTCATCCTCCAACCAGCAGGGAATCAGAGCATTCCCGCACTCTTGAAGGAATGTCACATTTTAAACGTTCACGTCACCTAAGGAACGCAGCAAACACCCTTTTCTGTTCTCCTTTTAGCAGAGCTCACAGAAGACTCAAAAGCCTGCCATTCCTGCGTACAAAGTAAACAGTTAAAATTCAGGAGGCAGAAATTAAAAGAAGACGAAGTGTGTGTGGGGGGGGGGACATATTGTGAATGCTCCCTGCGGTTACTGCTACCATGGATATTCTTCTTCTGACATTGTTTCAGAAAGAAACCAAATCATGTGTTCTCAAGTCGCCCTTTCAAAACGAAGCACAAAGCGGGGGAAATGTAAAAGGGGAAAAATTACACCTACATTCAGGCACAACTGTTTCTCAGGGGAGGGGGAAGGTGGCACTGCTGTTCTGTTGGGTGAAGGAAATTCTTTTATTAAGCTGATTGCTTGCTAATAGTAAGGGACTGTGGTGGGTTGGTGTGTCCTGAATGGGAGCTAATGACGAGGAAAATGTCTTCCTGAATGTGCAATTTACCAGCTGAGGCCAGCTTTGGATTTGGACAGAGACCTAAAGAGGATTTAGCTGAATGAGAAGCGGGCTTGATGGCTACAGGGTCCCCGATGTTGCTTGTGAAATCTTGAAGTGGGGTCAGTAATTCTGGTGCCTGTTTTTGGGAGTCGTCTACCTTCCAATAGGCTCTGCTTCTACATTATGAGCTGTATGCAAAGCTCCTGTTCCACTAGCACAAGGGATATGCACTAGTGGAACAAAACATTTCCCTCTTCTCCTCCACAGTTCTCTGTCACAGAGAATGCCATCTTCCAGATCACCACCTCTGCTGATCTTAACTTCTGAGAGCTGGCATAGGCAAACTTGGCCCTCCAGATGTTTTGGGACTATAACTCCCATCATCCCTGACCACGGGTACTGTTAGCTAGGGATGATGAGAGTTGTAGTCCCAAAACAACTGGAGGGCCTAGTTTGCCTATGCCTGTTCTGAGAGAGTCTGTAGGGAAGGGGGCAGATATTTGGGGCCTAACTCATTTGTGGTTTTAAACATCATCATCATCATGATAGATGATAGATAGATATAGATATAGATATAGATATAGATATAGATATAGATATAGATATAGATATAGATATAGATATAGATATAGATATAGATATAGATATAGATATAGATATATAGATATATCCTGGCTTTTTCCCTGATGGGAAAAACAAGATGAAAACAACAACCACAAAAAACATACAGAAAACAATCATTAAGAAGCAATTAAACATTGATAGAATTAAAATGATAAACCTATATAACATCTGTTTAAAACATAACAAGAATTATCATAAAAACAGCACAGCACCAGCCCTTTAATTAAGAGCAGACAATTCCCAAAAGCCTGTTGTTGGACCTGCCAGGAAAAGCAGAGCAAGGAGGAAGCCCATCTAGCTTCCTTAGGGAGGGAGTTCTAAAGTCTGAAGGCCCTTTCTGACATCTCCACCCAGTGTGCCTGTGAGGGCAGCAGCATGAAGAGAAGGCCCTCTCCTGAAGTCCTCAAAACCCAGGCAGGTTCATGCGAGGGAATGCGGTCTTTCAGATAGCTTGGACCTAAGCTGCGTAGGGTTTTATGGGTCATAGCCAGCACTTTGACTTGTGCCCGGAAACAGACTGGCAGCCAGTGGAGCTGTTCTAACAAGGGATTCATCTGCTCCCTGTAACCAGATCCCATCCGCAGTCTGGCTGCAGCTCTTTGAGCCAGCTGAAGTTTCAGAGCACTTTTCAAAGGCAGAGCATATTACAGGACTCGGAGCAGGATGGGACACAGGCATGGGTCACTGTGGTCAAATCAGGCATCTCAAGGAATGGCCACAGCTGGGCACCAGCCTGAACTGTACAAATGCACCGCTGGCCACCGCAGAGAACTGTGCATCCTACGGTAATGTGAGCACCTTGAATTGGGCCTAGAAAGCTTCTAGGTGCGCGCAAGCAGTCCGCTGCCGCCCCAAGCCTCGCGCACCCGGTGGGACCTCCTGCGCGAGGCTTGCAGACACTCGCCCGAAGCAGGGGGAGCCCTCCCGAGGGCTCCCCTGCTTCGGGCGACAGGCTGCCGCCCCAAGCCTCGCGCACCCGGTGGGCCCTCCTGCCGGGCGCGCGAGGCTTGCAGGCATTCGCCCCATAAGACGCACCCCGATTTCCCCTTCATTTTTGGAGGGGAAAAAGTGTGTCTTATGGGGCGAAAAATACGGTATTTGATTCATAATATATTTTATATATTACGGACAGACAGACAGGAGTGCCTGGCGTGCTCTGGTCCATGGGGTCACGAAGAGTCGGACACGACTAAACAACAACAACAAAATATTTTATTGCCTTGATTTTCTGTTTCGATTTGTAGTGATTTCCGTTTTGCGCATTGTTTGGAGATGCTTGTGAATCTAAAACGATGAAGACGTTTTCCGAGTCAATTATAAAGCCCAGTCAAAACGTGTGGTCCCTCGCAGAGCAAATCTGTGTTTCGAAAACTCGGCCCCTGTAAACCCAGCACGTGCCTCTGCTAGGACCACCCCACCCAACCAAGTCCTAAAGCCGCCTTGTGCATTGCAGCGAATGGGGTCGATGGGCGAAGTGATTTGTGCAGGAACAGAGCGCTCCCTCCTCGCCTGCTGCTTTGGGACCCTTCCAAAGGCTTGGGAAGGGTATCGGAGTTGCAATCTGGCAGCCGTAAATCAGTGGTGGGCACATGGGGATTATCTGCAACATCTTGCGCCACGGCTGGCAGATTTTCCTGCACTCACTTTGTGGAACAGATCCTCTCTTTGCAAAATAAATTTTAAAAAGCAATTTTTTTATTTTTTTTAAAAAAAGCCTCCGTAATGTGACTTGCCTGTGGCTGGGCTTGAACATTTTAATCTTGTTCTTGGAGAGTTGCTAGGCAGTCTTTCATAAGTCACAGAGGCTTGGTGTCAAGAATCGGGAAGAAAGCAGGAGTGGGGTGGGGAGAGATCTTTGCTTGAGTTAATTGCTTGCAGCTGTGACTACACAGCCCCACTTTTGCTTACCAGCTGGAGTGTGTGTGTGTGTTGGAGGGAGGGAGGGAGGGAGGTTAGGAAAGAACGGCCTTTTAAGCCCTTCTTAAGCTTATGCAGTAGTTGCATGTCATGGAAATGATGTGCAGGAAAAGCCAGGCCAGGGTGGCCTGTCTCTCCTATTGGAGATGGCATATCTTGCCTTTGCTGACCAAGGGTTGGTGTAGCAATCGGAGATGCCCCCTCTCCAGAATAAGCTGTTACTGTATTTTTCCAGCAGCATCTAATATTAGAATAATGATTAATTGCATTTACACCCCACCATTTTTCCCAAGGAGCTCAAGGGGGCGTACATGGTTCTCCCCCCCCCCCATTTAATCCCCACAACAACCCTGTGAGGTAGCTTAGGCTGAGAGGCCCATGGTCACCCAGTGAGCTTCAGGGCTAAATTTGAACCCTGGTCTCCCAGCTCCCAGACCAGTGCTATAACAACCTAATCATGCTGGCTTTCACAGTGTTTTATACTAATTGTTACTTGCAATGGTGTGTTTGTGTGCGCGCACATTCCTCTCTGAATTCCCTGTTTGCTTAAGAACTCAAAGGCACTGAAAGCATAGGAAGTTACTTTGCACCAAGTCAGATCATTGATCCATCTAGCTCTGTACTAAGCTTTCGGGCAGGAAGTCTCTGCCAGCTTCACTAGGAGATCATGTTGGGGGCTGAACCTGTCAGGAAAAAGCAGCAATGCAAGAACGAGCTGCAGTTGTCTGGAATGCAAAACAGGATGTTGATGTTTGGGACTGTATTATTGGAACAAAGGGGCAATCTATTCACTGTGCTGAGCACCGGATGTTAGCTCAGAGTGTCATCTGACCTGTACTGGAAGTACAGGGGTGGAGTTTCTCTCTCTTCTGTTGGAGACTGGAGAGTGCAGACGTGTTTCTCTGTACTGCTGCAATGACAGAAATAAAGACATGTAAATAGATTTCTGTCTGTCTCTTTCCCCCTCCCTGAGGGAAGCAGGGAGGAGGGAGGAGAGGTGTGTCCCTCTCACGCTGAGTGGAATCGCCGATAGTGACCTTGCCTGTATCCTGCCGGGAGACGCAGACGGGGAGGTCAACAAGGATCTCAAGCCGAATGCCTGGAGTGTGGCCAGTTACCTCTGACTGCGGCCTGAGAATCCGACAGAACCTGCATGCAAGGCAGGTATGACCTATCGCCCTTTCTCCCCAGCTTCTGTTCTGCCAGCCTTGCTTCTCCCTTGCTCCTCTTGCCCAGCTCCTAGACTCCCGCTTAAGCTCCATGTTTCTCTTTTGTTTTCCTAACAGGAGAACATAATCCATTCAATCGTTCGGCTGCAGAGTATTCTGGTGGTATGGGAAACCCACAGCGGACAGAAAACAAGAGATGTACGCTCATGGTGTGACCTCACACACACACACACACAGCCACGCATCACTACTGCACATTGCCGGTGTAGCCAGAAACAAATAACATCTCAGAGTCGAGAAGGAAGGAGACTGGGGATCTGCAGGTTCCCCCCCCCCCTTTGCTGGCAAAGCTTAGCAAAGAATCCCAGGCATCCAGTGGTGGCTGGTGCTCAGCGGGACTGGAAGTGCGGAACGCAGGGAGACCCCCAATAGGTGGATGACAAACTGAGCCAGACCCTGATTGGCTGCAGGAAGGCAGGCAGGTGGGGCCTGGATGAGGACAGACTGGGATAGGTGGAGAAGTGCTCCACTCACCCTGATGGACCAGCCTCCACAGCTCAGGCTGATGGAAGTCTGAGACCAAGAATGTCTGGAACATCTCCTAGATGTTCTCACCTCAAGCATCTTTCCTTCTCCATTTACCTCACTCCATATCCTTAATACTTCGTCTTTCTTCTCTTTTTCTGAAAAGGCCAGCCTGCAGGCGAGGTCGTATCTGTTTTCAATATTCCAAAAGGTTTTTCATAGACCCATAAAATGTCATGCAGCTGATCTGCAGATGTCACTGACCACTGTTTCTGCGAGGCTGCAATCCCTGCTCATGCTTCTTGGCAAACAATTCTGGCCCCGTTGGACTCGCTGCGACTGTCGCCTCACGGAACATGTTTAAGATTGGGATGAACAAAAACAAGCTCTATGTGAAAAATAAAACACTGAAGCATTTATGTCTTTACACCGCTCCTTGAAGACCACCAGATAAGACAGTGGCAGCTATTCATTATTGCTCTAACGCCACCTAGGGGGCCTGCTAGGCACTGCACCAACACAAAGGGTATTTCAGACACCTTTCTCTTTTGGGGTAAATTGGGTGTGCAAATGTGGAAAATCCATATAGAATCATAGAACTGTAGAGAACCATAAGGGCCATCTAGTCTGACCCCCTGCAATGGAATCTTTTTGCCCAACGTGGGGCTCAGACCTACAACTCTAAGATTATGAGTCTCACGTTCCACCAACTGAGCTATAGGTTTTCCTACGTCTTGAAAAAGTTGACTAGCAACTGCAGGGGTCTCTGATTTGAAGCAGGACCATGGTGATGGAGAAGGGAGTTTAACCTTGATCAAAATTGCTGTTTCCCCTATTAGCATCAGTTACCTTCACAATTCTTCCTGTGGATTAAATAGCAGTTTTGGGAGAGTTTAAGAAGGAAAAATGGTGTGGGGGGGATTAGCCTCCCTCCCACTAGCATTGCATTGCTGGCCCAACCCACAGATTCTATTAAAGTGTTTTAAAAATTGCGGAATATTGTATTCTCAGATCTCCCGATTCCTGACAGTAAGAGCTGTTCAACAGTGGAATTTGCTGCCAAGGAGTGTGGTGGAGTCTCCTTCTTTGGAGGTCTTTAAGCAGAGGCTTGACAACCATATGTCAGGAGTGCTCTGATGGTGTTTCCTGCTTGGCAGGGGGTTGGACTCGATGGCCCTTGTGGTCTCTTCCAACTCTATGATTCTATGATTCTAGGGTTTAGAGGAGGGGTGGTTAACCTGTGGCACTGCACGTGCTGCGAGTCTTCAGACCCCATCAGCTCCAGCCAGCAAGGCCAATGGTCAAGGGTGAAGGGAGATGTGCTCCAAAAACATCTGGAGGACCACATCTTAGGGTGGTGTAGAGACTCCAGACCAGAACATGCATTTCAGTCCCCACAGTAAAGTCTTCAGAAATTACATACTCAAGTGAAGTGACCTGGGCCCTGACATAATCAAACTAATCAACACAGATTTCTGTGTGAGCCTATTGTGAGTTTCCACATATCATTCCGGCAGACCCCTGGAATTTTGTACTGAGCAGAACAAATATACTGTACAAGACACGCTGTTATTGTTTGGGCCTGAAAGTGCCTCTTCCCTGTAGCTCATTTATGGCCTCAGAAGCAGCCTTCACATGACACTTGGCTGAACCGAGCAGAGCTGTGTGAGAAGGGTCTCTCAAAATTCCCCCCTCCTCCTCTTTGTGGACGGAGAAATTGGGAGACCATCTCAACAAATTTCTCCAAGGGAAATGGAAAATCTCTTAACATTTTTTCAGGGGCAGGGCAAATGTGAAGGCAAAGCACCTGCTTTTCACACAGAACATCCCAGGTTGAATTTCTGGTGCCTCCAAGCAGGTCACTCGGTTGAAGGCAGCTTGCTGTGTTCCTGTTCAAAGGATCATAGAGTTGTAGAATCGTACAGTTGAAGGGATGCTGAGGGTCATCTAATCCAACCTCTTGTGATAAAGGAATCTTTTTTGCTCAATGTGGGGCTCAAACCTTGTGTGCTCTACTGAATGAGTAGCACAGCCTCTTTCTTTTCTGTTGTTGCAAGAGGCAACTGCGTTGGCAGCCTAGATGCCATGGTGCATTCTCCACTGAGCCCCATTTCTGGTGTCATGCCAGGGCACTGTTGGAGAGGAGATAGTGGGGGCCTCCTCATGAGAAAAATGGCAGAGGATATGTTTCTTCTTATTTTGCAAAGCACCCTTCTTTTATTAGTGGGGGTGAGGATCTTCTGAGAGATTTTGGCTCAGCTCTACTAAGTTATTAATTGACAGGCTACAACTTCAGGGGGACGTGGGTGGCAGTGGCGTAGCGTGGGGGTGCAGGGGGGCCGGCCGCACCGGGCGCAACATCTGGGGGTTAGGGTTAGGGGGCGCAAATCCACGGGTTAGGGGGCGCAAATTACTTGCCTTGTCCCGGGTGCTGACAACCCACGCTACGCCACTGGTGGGTGGCGCTGTGGGTTAAACCACAGAGCCTAGGACTTGCCGATCAGAAGGTCGGTGTTTCGAATCCCCACAACGGGGTGAGCTTGGTCGCTGCTCCTGCCAACCTAGCAGTTCAAAAACACATCAAAGTGCAAGTAGATAAATAGGTACCGCTCCAGTGGGAAGGTAAACGGCATTTCCGTGTGCTGCTCCGGTTCGCCAGAAGCGGCTTAGTCATGCTGGCCACATGACTCAGAAGCTGTATGCCGGCTCCCTCAGCCAATAAAACGAGATGAGCGCTGCAACCCCAAAGTCGGTCACAATTGGACCTAATGGTCAGGGGTCCCTTTACCTTTACCTTACAACTTCAGGAGAGAACAACATCATGAGAAGGAAGTTTGCAGCTACCCAGCTTACTGCCTCTTATAACGAGTTGTTGCAGAAGAGGGATTGTGAGCAGAGGAGAGGTGTATCTAGGTCCAAGGTGAAACCGTCAAGCTCCCTTGTTATTTTTGCTATTGCCAGGAAGTGCAATGTGGTCGATGTAACCTTGCAGTGTTTACAGAAATGTCTATTGTTATATTTGCTATTATGATGTTTTATCGTGTTATTATGAAATTGTTGAGTTTGAGATGTAGCCCTGTTTTCTTTGTCGTAAGCTGCTTTGAGCACGATTCTCTTTCTGGAAAACCAGCATACAAATAAAATTATGAACAAATGAGGGAGTGAAACTTTCGCAACATAAGCCCAGTGCATTTTTAGCAGGGTGGGGCAGGGAAGGGAAGAAGGTAAATGGCTGCCCTCCAAATGTTATTGGACTACAACTCCCCACAGCGTCAGCCAGCATGGCCACTGGGAGTTGGACCATCAATGCTGGGAGTTGGACCACCAACATCTAGAGAGCACCAGGTTGACTACCCCTTAGTGAGTTAAGGCATGGGGCAAGCAGGTGGGAGAAGGGTAAGATGTAATGACTTCCATTAGCAGGGATGGAGAATGACTTCCTAGTGGAGGGCTGGACCTAGAAGCGGATGACCCCCTATAGAGCCACCCACCTTTCAATCACCTGATGCCATACAACATCAGCTGACTGAAACTTCAAGCCATGGCTGCAGATGAAGAACCAGGAGTGTGCTTTGAAGGAAAGGTGTGTGTGGTTCACCCTACGGTGGCCTGGAGGGACTAATCAGGGCCACAGGCCAGCAGTTCCAACCACTTTCCTATATTGCTATCCCTTCCTCCATTTATGCCTCCAGGAAACCATCATCAGATCTGCAGGCCGCATAGAGTTTAGTCTTGTGAAGACTATTATTATAGGCACAGATAATTGGGTCAATGGGAAGAGATTCATCTCGAGAACAAGCACATATGTATATGTACTTTCCCTGTGCAGAGTGAAAATGTCACCTTAGCTCAGAAGCTGAACAGCGAGTGACAGAGCCCGGCATTTGGAGACAGCAGCAGATCCTTGTCAGCCTCAAATGCCATTTCATGTCCTTCCGCAGCAAATTACAGACGCCTTCGGATAACCTGGCTCCCATATGCTGAGGGCAGGATGGAACAGGAAGTCACTTGATCTTCCTGTTCCTGCTACTCCTAATAGGTTTCCTTGCTGGTATTTAAAAAGGATGTTCAGAGACTGTGAATAACAATATGGCTCTATCGTCATTGGCAGTGCTCATTGTTCCTTTCTCTAGTCTGTGGATCCTCCTTGGATTAGAGTTGCTGGATTTTATGTTCTGCTAATTCAGGAAGCCCTGGGCGGTTTACCAAGATCTAAACAATGCTGAATATTCAGGAAGGATTCAAGACCCCATTGTAATAGGCAGTGAATATGAATATATAGTATTGGTATATGCACACACACACACAAAATATCTGGGGTGAAAATATGCATGCTACTTTCCTCATTTTGCTTTTAGCAAATTTTATTGAATCAAACTAATTAATGTACAGTGGTACCCCGCAAGATGAACGCCTCGCAAGACGGAAAACCTGCTAGACGAAAGGGTTTTCCGTTTTGGAGGCGCTTCGCAAAACGAATTTCCCTATGGGCTTCCTTCGCAAGACGAAAGCCCATAGGGAAATCTCCGGGACAGCGGGGAAGCGCAGCGCGTCTTCCCCACTGTCCTCGGACCTCCTCCCCCCCCCCCCGCCCGGCATCGGAACGAAGCTCCGATGCCGGGCGGGAGGGGACCGCCTCCTCCCCCCCCCCCCGCCCGGCATCGGAACGAAGCTCCGATGCCGGGCGGGGGGGGAACGCCTCCTCCCGCCGCCCAGCTTCGGATGGCTTTCCTGAAGACTTGGGGTGGGAGGAGGGTTTTCCTTCCCACCGCCAACATTCAGAATGCTGTTCTGAATGTTGGCGGTGCGGAGGAAAAACCCTCCTCCCACGCAAGCCCCGGGAACAGAGGGAAAGCACTGCGCGCCTTCCCCTCTGTTCCCGTACCTGTCCTGAAGGCTTGCGGTGGGGAGAAAAGCCCTTCTCCGCACCGCCAGCCTGGCAAGCGGTTTCCCTAGGAACGCATTAATTGATTTTCAATGCATTCCTATGGGAAACCATGCTTCGCAAGACGAAAAACTCGCAAGAAGAAAAAACTTGCGGAACCAATTAATTTCGTCTTGCGAGGCACCACTGTATCCCTTTTAAAGCCAATTGCCAATTGTTCTCCATCAGTGACAAAGGGAATGGCAAGCATCTTTGAGACAGAATTTTAATGGAAATACAGTGGTACCTCGGGTTAAGTACTTAATTCGTTCTGGAGGTAATTCTTAACCTGAAACCGTTCTTAACCTGAGGTACCACTTTAGCTAATGGTGCCTCCCGCTGCCGCCGCCACGCCTCCGCTGAGTGATTTCTGAGGTAAAGTTCTTAACCCGAGGTACTATTTCTGGGTTAGCGGAGTCTGTAACCTGAAGCATCTGTAACCTGAAGTGTCTGTAACCCGAGGTACCACTGTATTTATGAACTCCTTTCAGATGTGTTTATGTGTGACAGCCTTGCTGTCATTTTATGCCCCTAGCCTAGCGCCTTCCTTTCCTCCGAACTCCGAACGCCTTGGAAATTATGCATAGTGGAAGCTCTGGGATACAAGGCAAGGAAGGTGCCATTGCTGTCTTCTCCTTGCATTAATCAATAGCAGGGGCTCTTGCCAGTTATGCGTAAGAGTGTGTGAGCACCCAGAAACGCAGGTGGCTTCCCCTTTAAAACAATCATGGCACATCCTGATTTGGCTTACCTAAAAGCCTGCTGAAGGACACTCGATGCCCGATGCACTGGAGGGAAAACACATTATAGGTACTTGGGAACATAGGAGGCCTTCTTGCATCCAGTCAAATCTTTGGTCCATCTAACTCAGTTGTTGACACTGGCAGGCAGTGGCTGTCGAGGTTCTTGGGCAGGAGTCTTTGCCAGCCCTGCTTGACAGGGATTGAACATGGGGCATTTTGGGTGCAAAAGACATGCTTTGCTGCTAAGCTACAACTCTTCCTCTCAAACACCTACATTTGTTTCCATCAAGGTTAGAAATCTGCACCCAGAGCCAGTGTGGTGTGGTGGTTAAGAGCGGTGGACTCGTAATCTGGTGAATCGGGTTCGCGTCTCCGCTCCTCCACATGTAGCTGCTGGGTGACCTTGGGCCAGTCACACTTCTCTGAGGTCTCTCAGTCCCACTCACCTCACAGACTGTTTGTTGTGGAGGAGGAAGGGAAAGGAGAATGTTAGCCGCTTTGAGACTCTTTCGGGTAGTGATAAAGCGGGATATCAAATCCAAACTCTTCTTCTTCTTCTTCTTCTTCTTCTTCTTCTTCTTCTTCTCTTCTTGTATTCCACACATACTTACCATATTTTTTGCTCTATAAGACTCACTTTTTCCCTCCTAAAAATTAAGGGGAAATGTGTGTGCGTCTTATGGAGCGAATGCAGGCTGCACAGCTATCCCAGAAGCCAGAACAGCAAGAGGGATTGCTGCTTTCACTGTGCAGCGATCCCTCTTGCTGTTCTGGCTTCTGGGATTCAGAATATTTTTTTTCTTGTTTTCCTCCTCCAAAAACTAGGTGCGTCTTGTGGTCTGGTGCGTCTTATAGAGCGAAAAATACGGTACATTCAGCACTCATAGTAGGAAAATGTAGCTCTCACAGAAACTCTTGAGTACCTTATCCACATCTTTGTTCTTGGAAACCCCTCTCCGTCGGCTAACTGAGCCTCTAAGGCAGACTTTCTCAACCTTGGGTCCCCAAATGTTTTTGACCTACAACTCCCATCATCCCTGACCACTGGTCCTGTGAGCTAGGGATCATGGGAGTTGTAGGCCAAAAACATCTGGGGACCCAAGTTTGAGAACCACTGCTCTAAGGGTTTTCTGCCTCTGGATGTCAGTGTTTATGCCTAGCTTGTTCATTCCTGGTCTGAAGGCCTGGCTCTCAGGTCAGCCTACGTTCTCCTACTTCTAGTCAGCCTGGTTCTTTTTCCTAAAGAAACAATGGCTTCTTCTCTCCCACAAATTCCTTGTCCCTCTCCCACTTTTCTCTTGATGGGTTGCAGAACCATCACTGCATCTCCCCTCTTAGTGGAAAAGCAGTGGTGGGCGTCAATAAGGAAGCGTCTAAACCAGAGATGCAACAGCAGACCCCACTGTCCTCCAGCAAACCCATATTCCTGACAGATCTCCTTAAAATAAATGATGGGGCATCTCTGTTGCCAAGGCCAGAGGAGGAATGGCAAATGTTCATTTACATTATAAAACAGGGTGCATGGAGTTCAGACAACTTGTCACTGTTATCAGTTTGATCATAGACAGTAAGAAACTGGCCCATTTCCTCAAGTATGAAATGTGGGGGGACGACATTTTGTTTAGTCTAGCAGGGAAGGGATAGATGACATCAGAAATGATCAGATTTGGGGCGGTCATTCCATGCCAATCAACATGTTAATACACACAGTGTAAGCTGCCGTTCCCCCAAAACGACGTTTATTATTTTGTTAAACCACATCCCAAGATATAGAGCATGTGTAAACGGCGGAACACCCCTTTGACATCCAATATGGACAAAGAATCCTATTCCCTAATTTAAGTACCAGGTGAAGCCCAAGGCACCAAATGTTTACTGGCGGCTGTCAACGTCATATTCTCGGCTCCAGCGCCCGTTACACCAGCTGTGGATTTGCACAATTGATCTGAAAAGTAATTCAATCAGGCAGCTTTTCAAAGCCCCTTTAAACCCTTGAAATGTAATCCAGAGTAACTTGTAAGAAGTCAAATATTTTAGACAGAGTCGCCTTGTATTTGCCAAGCACAACGTGTACACTACACCTGCTCCTTTGTCTCTTTCTCTCTCCCTCACACGCACACACACACACACACACACACACCACTTTAATAAATAATAAAATAAAATAAACCAGTCTCTGAGCCCTTGCTGGAAAAAAATGCTATACATAAAAAAGAAAGTTGCCCACCACTTTTTTTTTTTAAAAAAAAGGCTATAGAAACCAAGCAACCAAGACCGGTCTCCTGCATAACCAATCTCTGTGCCTTTAAGAATTGCCCAGTATTGGGAAACTCTAGGGAGGGGATGTAACTCAATGGAGTGCAAATCAGGCTTTGCCACCTCCTTGCAGAGTCCATTTCAAAGAGATATTGGTCACACTTTTGAAGAAGACCTCTGCTGGACAGCAACAGAAGGCGAACCTCCCTTCTAACAGAGGCAGTATTCAACATGGTTTTATTCCAGGGATCAGTTTCCTTTGGTTTTGCATTGATGGGCAAAGACATTTCTTCTCTCTCAGGCATTTATTTGAGTGTTTTTCTTTCCAGCAGTTGGAGGGATATCCCCGCCCCCTCCTTCTGCTTTGGTTATCTGTGGTGGTGAGACCCATGTTAGGGAATGCAGTAGTATTTAATGCTTGAGTATTGTATCATACTGCACTTTGCTTTGAATGATTTTGCACTGTGAATTTTAGCATTATTTGTAAGCTGCTTTTCAACCCTTGTGTAAAGTGACTAGATAATAATAATATTTCAGCAAAGCTTTCTCATTTAACAAAAAAAATTGCTTAGGAAAGTGAAGCAAGGAACTATAGACTGAAGTTCCTGTGACTGATTTTTATTGTTACTTTACGAATGTACCAGGGAAAGCTGCATTTCACCGAATATCAGGTATAAGGTAAAGGTAAAGGGACCCCTGACCATTAGGTCCAGTCATGACCGACTCTGGGGTTGCGTGCTCATCTTGCTCTATAGGCTGAGGGAGCAGGCGTTTGTCCACAGACAGCTTCCGGGTCATGTGGCCAGCATGACTAAGCCACTTCTGGCGAACCAGAGCAGCGCACGAAAACACAGTTTACCTTCCCACTGGAGTGGTCCCTATTTATCTACTTGCACATGACGTGTTTTCGAACTGCTAGGTTGGCAGGAGATCAGGTATAGTTCTGCCCTAATATTAGATACCACATCCCAACATCCAAGTTCACAACAAACTGCACTGAGCTCAGGCCGGCCCACCCATGAGGAAAGGTGAGGTGACTGCCTCAGGCAGCAAAATCCACAGGGACAGCATATCGTGATATAGCTCTTAACCCTCCCACACACTTTTGGATCCTCACTCACCCCTTCTTCCCTGGCAGGGAGCAGGGTGCCAATTCATGGTTTGCCTCAGGTGTCAAAATATCTTGGGCCGGCCCTGACTGAGTTGCAACTATCCATTTGGATCATAGCCTCAATATGCTTCCCCCTATTTCAGCAGCAGAGGTTAAGTGCTCGAAACAGAAGTGCATTGCATTAGCCAACATCCAAGGGCCTCCTCTTAAGATTAAAAACTGCTTTATAAATCAAATCCAGCAAAGCTGAGCAGACTGTTCCAAAGCATGTTACTCATGAGAGGAACGAAGTGCAAATGTGGGTGTGAAAAATTACAAAAATACTTGACGCATATGGGAGCAATAATTCAGGCAATTTGGGGTGTGTGTGTGTGTGTTTTCTTCCACCAGAAACAATTGCTTCATCATTCACTGTTATTCATTCCATTGCTACTTTGAACAGACACTTTTAACACCCCCTCTCTCTTTTTGCCCTTTGAAAATCTGTGCCAGTAGTCAAAGCAAAGACCGAAAATAAACCCAGTTAGCTGGGAGTCGGAATATTGCTGAAATTCTGCAAAGAAGAATTAGCACTTAAATGCTTCAGTTATTAATTGAATGTCTAAGAAAGGGAGCATCTAAGACCCCAGCTCCTTTGTAGGGCCTGGACCACGCATAAATCTTGGTGAGAGCAATGCAGCGAGCGGCCTCCTGGAGCCACGGTGGCAGAAAGAGTAATAACCACCACAAACAATGCTCTCACGCAGATACGAGCCATGCCACTGCCAGACAGGTTGCAGAATAGTGTGCCAGAAATGGCCACACCGGTAGATCACAATGGGCAGAATGATAACTGAACGGTCTGTTCGTGCAGCGCTCGGGAAGACTGAATAAGTCGGCTAATTAAAATGAGGATTTCTGCATGAATTCAAAATGGTGTCTTTGCATTCCTGGATGATAAGGTTTGAAAGTGCTAAGAAGAGCTTTGCTGGATCAGACCAATCTAATCCCAGCACCCTTTCCCTACACACAATGGCCAACCAAATGCCTATGGCAGGGCTGGGGAACTTTGGACCCACCAGATGTTGCTACACTACAACCTCCACCATTTCTGTCTTCTAAATCCGGCCCACAGATGGTCTGGGAATCAGCGTGTTTTTACATGAATAGAATGTGTGCTTTTATTTAAAATGCATCTCTGGGTTATCTGTGGGGCATAGGAATTGGTTCATTTTTCCCCCTTCAAAATATAGTCCGTCTGCCCCCCCCACAAGGTCTGAGGGGCAGTGGACCGCCCCCCTGAAAAGTTTGCTGACCCCTGGTCAAAAGAAAGTTAGCTTTCTTAAGTGCTACACAGCAATATCCAATTTTTGATTTAGGTAACTTAAATCCATTGATATTCTGATTGTAACATTTGACATTTTATGTTTTCATATTCTGCTGGAAGCCACCTGGAGTGGCAGGGGAAACCCAGCCAGATGGGCAGGGTATAAATATAATCAGTGGTTTTTTTCCTAAAAAAAATGTTTAGGGGTACTCTCATTTTTCTACTCATATTGAAATACTGCCTCTCAATGAGGCGAAACTTAGATTCACAAAATGTTTAGGAGTATGCGTACTTATGCGTCCCCCAAGAAAAAAACACTGAATATAACAACAACAACAATTTAGTAACTATGGCTGCAATCCTAACCATGTCTATTCAAAAGCAAGTCTCATTTAATTCAATGGAGGTTACTTCTATGTAAATAGAGTTCAGATTGCAGCCTAAATTGGATGCCACGCACTGTAACCTACTAAGCGTGTTGGATTGGAACTGAGAAGACAAGGGGAAAGTTGCATGACACAATAGGAGGCACCTGGCATGGTGAATTCTTGACAGTCCAAGATGATGGAATGGCAGTGAGAGGCAGATCCCAGCGCTCCCTCCGCCAAGTGTGCAAGGACTCAGGAAACCGGAGCTCTAATGTGATTGTTACACGTGCCAGTCAAGAGTCTTCCGCACTCTCACCCTGATATTTTAAGCTACTGCAAAAAAGGAAACATAACTATGGCAACAACATTTCTAGCCGGGAGA
Source organism: Podarcis liolepis (assembly GCF_965112155.1). Taxonomy (NCBI): domain Eukaryota; kingdom Metazoa; phylum Chordata; class Lepidosauria; order Squamata; family Lacertidae; genus Podarcis; species Podarcis liolepis. The sequence continues at coordinate 100,412,544 of NC_139555.1, read as the reverse complement.
GTTTTAGCAGCAGCACCCTCCTCCCACACAAGAATGCAATAAAGATCCATGAGGTGCCTGCACACACATTGATCAGAAAATACCAGGCCCCAACCAGAATATTTTACGGCCCGCAACAAAAGGCAGTGGCGCATTTAACTTCAAATCATGTCCATCTGAATAGGCCATTTATTATCATCCTCAAAAGACCTCAGGATGGCAAATGCAGCTTGCCTCATTCATCTCTAGCTAGTAACCATTTGTTGCCCTTAAAGGTTTAGATATTCATCCTAATTGCATTAGGGACAGGCTGTAAATTCCCTGTCCTATTCTCTCAGCAGACCACCGCTTTTTTCCCTGGGCCTTTTTTTTTTGTGGAGAGAGAAGAGCATTATGCAAAAGGCACTCCTAATAGCCATTCAGCCACCCAGCTCCAATGACAGCTTTATTCAAGGCCCAAAGCTTGTTAACAAGCTGAATGGAAGGCAGATTAAGGCAAAGCAGATCTGATTAGGAAACAGCAACCTGACTCCCTAGGAGTTAGCAGGATTTCACTTGCACGCACAATGCCACCTTCTCCAAGTGCCACCACAGCTACTTCTCCTCATCTGTTTAAAAGGGGGGGGGGATACAAGGACATCCCTAGGACTTTCCACAACATACGCAGATGAATATTTCAACACCGTTCGGATCTCAGCTGGTTTGCAGATGATCTTCTGTGTGGAAAATTCTCAGGTATTTAAAATAAGAACGCGCTTTGGTTAGCTATGAAATCTAAGCATTGCAAGTCAACTGCTATGGCGCGGACAGGTATTCAGATATTCTGACATATACAAATACACACACACTAAAGGAACATCTCCAGAGATTCAAAACAAGCTCAGAGAAATTAGGGGCAATTCCAAGTGATCTTTCTTTTCTTTTCAAATTATGAATTCAGGATGCCCAACAGCAACAAATCTAACAGGAGCTTCAGCAGCACCCACAATGACCACTAGCTAATCCAAACAAGAAGGAACTGAAACAGAATGTTGCAGCGAGAAGCATTACAAGTTTACGATTCCAGCTGCTGTGCTCAATCCTCTCTCCAAGCCCATTTTTGTTGCCCCAGCGTTCCATGGCTACTGAGCATGCTCAGTCCTCATTATATGCGTTCTGAGGCTCCCCCCTCCATTTAAGTCCCACTCCCCATATTTATTTATATATGTGTGTGTGTGTATTTCTGCAAACTTTGCAGTTCCGCCAGCCTACTTCTGTTCTTCGCTCTTGGGCCAGCTTGGTGCCATTCCAGCTACATAAGCAACGCCACACATAGCCTGAACATCAGAAAAAGGGGGCATAACGTTAGCCTGGAGGTTTGTAAAAACATTGTGAGTGTCGCAGTTCAGAGCTATTGGAAGGGCCTATTGCTCAGAAGTGGAGCATCTGCACTGAGGTACAGTCATACCTTGGTTGCCTTGGTACTCGGACGTTTTGGCTCCCGAACGTCACAAACCCGGGAGTGAATGTTCTGGTTTGCGAACGTTTTTTGGAAGCCAAACATCCGGTGGGGCTTCCACGGCTTCCGGTTGAGTGCAAGAAGCTCCTGCAGCCAGGGATGTGGCTTTCAAACCGTTCCAGGAGTCGAACGGATTCCTGGAACAGATTAAGTTCAACAACCAAGGTACCACTGTAGTAGGAACTCAATAACTGGCATCTCCCGTAAAACTGTCTCAAAGCTCAGAAAGAACTCAGCCCAAGACCCCCAGAGAGCTTCTACGAGTCAAAACAAGACAGTTTTGCGAAATGGGCCATTTTTAGCACAGCGTTTGGGCTCCCTGATGGAAATATCTGAACCCCCATATTCCAAAGGGGGTCAAGAGGTGTACCTAGGGGTCAGTGAAGTCACCCAAGGGGACGCCAAAATCCCCCCTCTCCACTCGTTTGGTTCCTCTGACAGTCTGGGGCACCAATACATCTCCTTGCCAAGGGAGCCAGTGTGGTGTAGTGGTTAAGAGCAGCGGACTCGTAATCTGGGGAACCGGGTTGGCGTCTCCTCTCCTCCACATGCAGCTGCTGGGTGACCTTGGGCTAGTCACACTTCTCTGAAGTCTCTCAGCCCCACTCACCTCACCAAGTGTTTGTTGTGGGGAATGAAGGGAAAGGAGAATGTTAGACGCTTTGAGACTCCTTCAGGTAGTGATAAAGCGGGATATCAAATCCAAACTCTTCAAGGGTACATGGGAGCCTGAGTATGTCTCTGAGTGGGACTGCTAAAGAAATGGTTTGGTCTGGACTTACATACCCAAGATAAGGTTACCAGGTTTTTTTCAATGAATCTGGGGACACTTTTCAACTTCAATGGATTTTGTATGGGGACGGATTTGTAAATCTGGGGACTGTCCCCAGGCAACGGGGACATCTGGTAACCTTAATAAGAAGTCATTTCCCATTGTGCTCCAAAGTCAGCAGTAAGTGCCCATTTAAGAATACCATTTATGCTCAGCAAAATATCACTGAAGGGTACCCTCTACCCCACAATGCTTAAGGCCAAGTGTTTTATGGACGCTTTCCCAATATACATACAGTTGTACCTTGGTTTTCGAACAGCTTAGTTTTTGAACGTTTTGGGTCCCGAACACCGCAAACCCAGTGACTGTTCCAGTTTGCGAACTATTTTTGCAAACCGAACGTCCGACAGGGCTTTCCCAATATATATACAGTGGTACCTCAGGTCACATACGCTTCAGGTTACAGACTCCGCTAACCCAGAAATAGTACCTCGGGTTAAGAACTTTGCTTCAGGATGAGAACAGAAATCGTGCTCTGGCGGTGCGGCAGCAGCAGGAGGCCCCATTAGCTAAAGTGGTCTTCAGGTTAAGAACAGTTTCAGGTTAAGAACGGACCTCTGGAACGAATTAAGTACTTAACCCGAGGTACCACTGTACTTCCAAGGTACGACTGTATTTTGTATTTAATCCCATTTAAGATTGTATTATGTTTCATTCTTCGGCTCTGCTGTATAATTAGAGGGCCTTACATCTTTCTGGCCCCCTCTTTCTGTCAACATCAGTATTATGACAGGAGATGGGTGGCTCCAGCTCCTCTCCCATCTTCCCTCCTCTCTACTCTATTAAAAACCAGCTTTTGGAAGGTCGGCAGGCCAGTGGGATCTCCTAGCAAACAGCACGGAGGGAGAAGAGGTGGTTGCCAGCACAGACACAGAGGAGGAAGGGGCAATGATGGCAGGGGCGGGGGGAAAGGAGGAGCCATCATTGATGAGGGGGTGCTGATAGGCCCCCAGGGCAACTTCCTGTTGCTGCCAATTGGCTGGACTATAACATGGTCTCTTCTCTCCCCCCCCCCCCTTGTATGGCTAATTGCTCTAATTGAAACTGTACTTTCAGGAGAATGTTTCTGAAAGCAATTTAAGGAAAGGACAGATTGTAAAACAGGCCACATCCTGTAAATTAAAATAACGAACTAGAAGTACGGTGCAAATTAGCTCTTAAAGGGAGAGGAATGAAATCACATAAAATGAAATGTGTGTCTCCGAAGAGAACATTTGGAATTCCATTTTTCTTTTTTTTTCTTTTAAGTGATGCATCCTACAGAGAAGGAAGAGAGAAAGATAGATCTAGGAATATTTTTCAATCGTCAGTCAAGACATTCTCCTCCTTTCACGAAGGACTTTTAAACATCCCCTTTGATCTTCTAGCCACAGCAATTTTTGCCCGGGTTAATAAAACGGCAGCACAGATCATGGCGAAAAAGAAATCATGGCTAATTAGGAAGCATAAGGTTCCACATAATGATAATAAATGCACAACGCTTGCATCAGCAATTGGGACAATTTGCTTTCTGAATGTATCACAGGCTTAGAACTCTAGCCTCCCCGAGGTATCTTGTAAATTCCCATCTTTGAAGCCCCAAGTCCAATTTGCATTTAACAGCAAAAACTGTACAGTTAAAAGATTACGAGAAAGAAGCTTAAGAACCCCAGTGGTTAATTGATCTAGCCTTGTTTCCTTAAGCTGTACATTCCCTTGAAACCTATTGTTTTCTTTTAGCTTTATCAAGCATTTTAATGTGGCTGAAACAGGCTTGTAGCTTTTTCCTCTGTGTACAAAACCACAAAAGCCAAATTATTCGGGGCTGTTCTGAACACCAGAACAGGCTGTGAAGAACTCCCCCCCCCCCCAAAAAAAAAATCTTTTCAGGCAAGGTAAGTGAGCAAGATGGCAAATTATAGATTAGATGCACAGAAAGTATAAAGCCATTTACACTGGAATAACTAGTCACCAATGGGGGCGCATAATCCCAACATCAGATTTCCTTCGGCACATATATTTCTAAGGGTAAACGAGAGTGTAATTGCTCAATAAATAAATAAGTAAAGAACTTGATTCTGACTAAGGCTGCCTTCTTTCGCCCAAAGGCAGCATTCAACCTTGGCCAACCCGCTAAAGTCCACATGCTGGGAGTGGCCACCCACCCACAGTCTGCCTCCCCTCCTTAGTTGATTAGAAAAATTTGCTGGGGGGATTCAATCAGGCCTCCAGGCCATGAGTAAGTCATCCTAAGAACATACAAGGAGCCCTGCTGGGTCAGGCAAATGGCTCATCTAGTCCAGCCTTCTGTTCTCACAGTGGCCAGTCAGGTGCCCATGACAGAAGTAAATAAACAGGGAATCCGCAAAGAGTGTCCCTATCTCCTCTAGCGAGCCAGCATGACCACAAAAGCAGGTCCCCATCCTCTTTACTGGGGAGAAGGGGGTGTCCCCTGCAGAGATGCTGGGCTTTGGGGTGTCCCAAAGGCCTCTGGAGCCCAGTGAGATGATGTTCTGCCTCTTCCACCTTAGGAGAGGGTCATGGTTAGTGGCAATGGCATATTTTGGCTGGTTCCCGAGGTGGGGGTGGGGGGAAGCAAGGGGGTGAAGGAATCGTATCTCAAGGGTTCACAGTGAAACTAGTTGGCTGTTGATCCAGGGACTTCAGACAATGCATAATTAACATACAAAATTCACAGAATTGTAGAGTTGCATTGCAAGAATTTTAGCTAAAGCATCCATGACAGATGACCATCCGACCTCTGCTTAAAACCCTCCAATTTAATACTGCGGGTTTAGGTGGCTTTCAAAAATGAACCAGCACATGTTCACACAGGTTAGGCACATATGTCATCTTGGATGGAAGAGATGAAGCTCAGTTGGGTGATGGCGCTTGGTATAACAAGGTCTTGGGTTGGTTCATTAATATAGTTAAAGAAAGGGCGTCTTGGAAGGTCTTCTCCTCATTTAGCCCCCCACAAGGTTAGGCTGAGAGAGACAGTGGCTGGCCCCCAAGGTCACCTGGTGAGGGGGTGGTTTGAACCTTGATCTCCTGGGGTTCGTGGTTGAGTGGGGATTTGAACCCTGGTCTGCCAGGTGCTGGTCCAACACTTTGAACCACTGCACCACACCAGCTTGTCTTCACCTGCAGAGGCAGAGACAGCCCAACAGAACTGCAGCACTGCTACGAAACGGGATGCAAATAGATCTTCTCACATCCGTGCAGCTCTGATACCTCCACACTGCATATTGGAAAAGGTCTCCTCTCTGTGGCTCTTTTTGTCCCTTTGGTCAGCTCCGTGGATGAGAACAAGTGCAACAGCTAGAAGGGGCCCTGTGAGGTCTCTTAAGCCCTTCCATGTGCACAGCCTCAGCCCTGGACCATAGGAGAATTAGGTATCAGCCTGAGGTCACCCTACTGCCCATCCCCTCTCCAAATATTAGCCCTTGTGTTAACAAAACACAAATAAACATGGAAAAGTGCATAGAGCATGTCTCCTTTTGATTCATAGAGTCTTTTTCACTGTTCGTTTACATTTGGTAAGAGAGGAGAGAGAGAGACGGTGGATCATGTTCTTTCGTGCTATTGCATAGTGTTTGAGCAAGGTTTCTGTGTCAGCATCAGGTGGGTAGTTCCTTTATTTGTGTGTGTGTGTGTGTGTGTGTATGTATAAATTTTTTGGCATTGCAAGAGATTAGAGGGTTGCAGAGCTTCGTTGGTTGCATTTGGTTGGCTGCAGTGTGGTTTGTTTGTAAGTGTATGGGAGGCAGGACAACACCTTCACCCTAGTGTGGCTCCCCTTTATCACATATTAGCCCTAGACACCGTGAGGGGAACTTCTGAAAAGGACTATAGACTTCTTGGGTGCAGCCTGGTGGCCTGCATATGATGTTGGACTATAAGGCCCAGCAGCTCCATCCATCATGCCCAGGGGTCAGGGATGATAGGTGCTGTAGTCCAACCATGGTCTCTAGGACCATGAGAGCAATTAAGAGTTGGCATGAATAAATCTAAGGATATATATATCTAGAGGGCATGAACTTGGCTACCCATGGGCAGCTGTGCCATCAGTGCGGGAATTGGAAGAAAAGCTTGGAACCATGCACTGTTTATTTTTATTTTTAAATAACATGAGTTTAAAAAAACCTGTCCTCAAGATCGTCTACCAAATAAAAAGAGAAACAGGAAAAACATCTTTATCTACTTGCACTTGACGTGCTTTTGAAGATATATATATAATTGGGTTTTATGCTGATCCTTTCTGTGAACCACTCTGAGACCTCCGGGTATAGGGCGGTATATAAATGCAATAAATAATAACAATGATAATAATAAGTAAATATAAGGAGGGTGCCAGGAATCCCTCCTGCATAAGGGCATCCTGTCAGGATGGAGCCACCACAGAAAAGGCTGTGTCTCTTGGCTAACCCGCCCCCCCCCCCAGTAGGTCCATGGTAGCTTCTCTCCCTAAGATTTCTCAACAGCACTGCCAGGATAGTCAAGGCTGCAATGGCTCCTCCATCTAAGCAGGGCTTGCAGCCAGCAGTAGAAAATGTCCTGTTACAGCAAACTGCAAATGCACCCACTCAACCCACGGTGAATCATGTAATGAGACAGGCTGTACCATGGGGTTGCAGGAGTTTCTCACCCTACGGTAAGGCGGTTGCAAGGCGTTCTTGCACAGAAACATGCAGATCTTGCAAAAAGATGCGAGGGCTGAGCTGCAAGCAGCTGTCAGAGGTGAGTCAGAGTTAAAGGACCGAAGCAGAGCCAGGAAGAAGTTCACGCAAGAAGCCCTCCCGTCCAAAGGGGCCCAGTGAAAATACTTCACTGATAAGATGTCCCAAGCTCTGGTTCTGATGGCTCACCACACAAAGGTGCCACTCATCATGTTAAATGTTTATGTACAGTACTGATTTTCAAAACGGGTTTTATAAATGTAGAGTGTATGACCACTTGCAGATAATTGCACGATGCCTTACGGTTTTCAATAATATACTTTCCTATGCAACATCATACAATAAAACTAAATTAAAACCAGCCAATGGCTCCTGGCTCTATAGCTCAAGTCAGTAGAGCATGAGACTCTAAAGCTAAAAGTTGTGGGTTCAAGCCCCACGTTGGGCAAAAGATTCCAGCATTAACAGGGGGTTGGACCAGATGGCAATTGTGGTCCCTTCCAATTCTACAATTATATGAGTCCCTAAAATTTTTTGTACCCCAAGCAATTGCCCTGTTAGGCCTCTCCCGCCCCCCACACTATGCATCTGGGTAGGATTTATTTATTTATTTATTTATTTATTTATTTATTTATTTATAGTCCACCACACTCTGGGTGGCTTCCAACAAAATATTAAAATGCAATAGTGCGTCAAACATTAAAAAGCCTCCCTAAACAGGGCTGCCTTCAGATGTCTTCTAAAAGTCTGGTAGTTGTTTTTCTCTTTGACATCTGGTGGGAGGGTGTTCCACAGGGCGGGTGCCACTACCAAGAAGGCCCTCTGCCTGGTTCCCTGTAACAAAAGCTGTTGTTCCCATCCTACAGTTCTGGGTCACAGTTAAGGAAAAGGCAGGCATGGTCAGAATCCTTAAGGTATATGACAGGAGTAGCCAACATGGTTCTCTCCAGGTGTTGGACTTCAGCTCTCACCAGTCCTGACTATTAATGTCTCTAGTCCAAACACATCTCAGGCAGGCAGGGTTACCAGCTTGGGGAAGGCTGGTGTATTCTTATTGACCTTCATGAATTTATATGGTGCTTGATTGCCAAAGCTTACAAGTATCAAAACCAATTGCAAAACAATGTAAAAGCATGTAAATAAAAATGCCCAATCAAACAATTTCATTGAAACATTAAAATAAGCATCCACGTTATTTAAAAATACAGTAAAGCAAGCACATTCGAACAGCGCAACAGTGAAGCACTCTCAGCGCATCCAGAAAGTCTGTAGCAGAGTCCAGAACTGCACTGGTGCTTCGAGAGGACCACTGCTTTTCCCAGCAGACGAAGAGAAAAGAAAGCTCACCTGACAACTGTAGCCACAGCAGTTTTAGGAATTCACTTTCCTCTCAAGTGGCCACAGAGGGGTTCACACGTTGTATTCAGCAGGTGACCAGCCTCTGTACACAATAACTGAGCTGTATAAATCAACAAGTGTACCCTCCTCCCAGAAGCAGATTTAGGGGAGTGTGAATTGATGCTTTTGAATTATGGTGCTGGAGGAGACTCTTGAGAGTCTCATGGACTGAAAGAAGATCAAACCGAGGGAAATCAGCCCAGAATGCTCACTGGAAGGACAGATCGTGAAGCTGAGGCTCCAATACTTTGGCCACCTCATGAGAAGAGAAGACTCCCTGGAAAAGACCCTGATGTTGGGAAAGATGGAGGGCACAAGGAGAAGGGGACGACAGAGGACGAGATGCTTGGACAGTGTTCTCGAAGCTACTAACATGAGTTTGACCAAACTGCGGGAGGCAGTGGAAGACAGGAGTGCCTGGCGTGCTCTGGTCCATGGGGTCACGAAGAGTCGGACACAACTAAACGACAACAACAACCAGTTCAGTCACACTGGGCACAGAGCCTTGCGGGTGTCACTAGGGGCACCACAGCTATGATGCAGAATGGAAGGGAGAGAGGCAGGGGGGTGAATTTTAGCGTAGCACGTGGCGCCGCTGTAATTTGAGACCCCAAAGGTCTGCCACTGCTTCTCCACACTTCTGCATGCATAGAGACAGCTTCCATCTGTGTGAATTCTTTCTGTAACAGTTCCATTGCCCTCTTCAGCACTTGTTTTATTTTTACTGGCTGATTTTGCTTGTTTATCCCTCCTCTCCTCCAAGGTAGCATCCATGGCTCTCCCCACTCTCCATATTGTCCTCACAACAACCCTGTGAGGTCAGTTAGGCTGAGAGATGGGGACTGGTCTCCAAGGTCAGTGAGTTCCATGGCTGAGTGGAGATTTGAACCCTAGTCTCCCAAGTCCTAGTTCAGCACCCTAACCACTACACCACACTATCGCTAGAAAGACAATACATCAAGGAAGTTTTTTTTGTTAATGGTTAAGTCAGGTAACCATCTTCAGACTGCGACAAAATATAGACCTCAAGGCTTCAACAGCCTACCAATTATTCGGTAACAAACGCAATTCTCAACCTCTGCTTTGTAGAGCATCTAGCTTGAAGACGACTTCCGGAAAATTCAAAAGACTGCACAATCTTTAGTGACATTTTGGTCAGTATTGCCCAACTGTGGATTTCGGAGTTGTTGCTTTTCTTAAAATCAGATGCGTCTGTCAGTACCTCAAAACCTACAAACGAAGGGCAGGTCCTGCTCACAAATGAAGCACGCAGAGAAATGTCACTCAATGTTGTTCGTCAAAACTGAAGCAGCAGGAGTAATAATTATGGAACTTTGTGGTGAGACCTGGGGCAGATAATGCCACAGAGAACGATTGCAGGAAAGGATGATCACAAGCCGGAAAGAAGTCTTGAACAAACCCAACAGAACAGCACACCGATATGACAGGGAGGAATCAACAACACCAACCACCAAGTTTTATTATACGTCCAGAGATCACATTTTAAGCACACAAACACACACAGGGTGTTAGGCTTTCCAGCGAGCTTGCACTCTGCCTCTCATTGTTTTCACAACTCCTTGGGGACGCTGTGTGTGTGTGTGTGAAACGTTTGTCTCCTTACCTCCATTTATGAAGTGCGAAGCCCGGACACTGGTCACCGCAGTTGTTGCAAGGCCGCTCTCGTTCCAGCTCACCCAAGGCGGTCAACTTCATTGAGGAAAAAGAAGGAATCCCATGAATACAAACAACATGCTTTCTGTCTCCCTCTCCCACCTCCCTGGCAAGAATGGGGGGGGGGGGGCAGACCCAACCTTGTTAAAGACGCACCAGCTGATTGCTCGCCCATTGATAAAATGAGGAGAAATGAGGAGTAGATCTGTTTGCAAACATTTTTTTTTAATTATCTAAAGACAAATTTAATAAATCGCTCCATCGGGAAACGGCATCTCCCTCCACGGAAGAGTAGCGTTGGGTGGTGGAAGGAGATGATTAGCATCTGAAAAGGTCCAGCTGGTGGGAAACTGACCCGGTTCTCCCCGCGCCTTGGACAAAGGGAGCAGCAAGTCAAGGCGCTGTGACCTAGCCATGGCTGGGGCTTTGCCTTTGGAAGCGGGTGGGCGCCACAGTGGGGCGGGGGTCCCGGACCAACCTGTTCAAAGGGTGGAGGGGCTGGAGAGGAGGTGCCCAGTGAGGCGCGATGCCCTGGCCAGGGCGCACGAGGGGGGTCTCTCTCTCGCTTGCCAGGGTGGGCTCGCTCTCCAGGACATGTTTCTTTCCCCACGCCCAGACCACGACATAATCTCAGACCCGCGGCAGATTCCTACCCCCCTCTCTCCCCCCCCCATACACCGGGTCTCCCAGACCACGCGATCGTCGCGGACTCACCGATCGGCTGGAGAGGCGCTTCCGCGCGCTCCGGCTGAACATGGCAGCGGCGAGAAGGGGGCTGTCCGGCCGGCCCGGGCGCGCTTCGGCTTGGATAGGGTGGCCGCGCGCGCTGCGCACAGGGCGAGCCGAGGCTGCTGCGCCTTCCGAGCGAGGGGCCGCGGCGCAGCTGCTGGCGCTCCGCTTTTGCTTCCTCGCCCCCCCCCCCGGCAGGCTGTCCCCTCCCCTCGCAGCCCTGCCTGCCTCCCACTCGGCCCCCGGCTGCTTCCCCTCACGTGTCTCGGGCGCCCTTCGGGGCCGGGCGTGCCGTCACCGCCGCCTGATCCTCAATGCGCTCTAGCGCCTTGATGCTTCCCTACGCGTCCTGCCGCCTTCCTGCTCCTCCTCTGGCATCTCCTTAGGGGGCCACCACCACCTCGCCTGCGTTGCGCTTTAGCGCGTTCCTGCGCTCTGGCTAGTTGGCACCTGGCGCCTCCAGTGTCCCCCCTCCTCCCCCTTCTGCCTCCGCTTTCTCCAGGCGCCACTTTCACTCACTTGCGGGTTGCGCGCACGCGGCCCACGTGGGATTGGGGGGGTGGGGGTCGCCCACCTGCCCTGCAACTCTCGCTCCCACCTTGACTCCGCTCCCGCCGCCGCCGCTGGCGAGGGAAGCCGGGTTTGCGCACGGCGTTGGTAGCCGCACGCACCATCCGTCTCTGTCCGGTATCGATCCTGCACCGTCTTAGGAAATAATGTATTTTTATGTGTCCAAAGCCAGCTTCGATCCGATTTGAGGGTGGGGGCGTGAGAGAGGCGAGAGAAGGAGATAGATGTGCTGTACGCAGGTAATGCTTCAATAGACAGTAAGGCCCGTTCAGTCTGTAGGAATACATTGATTTATTCACAAATAAGAGTCAACTGCCAATTCATCGAATAACAGTAATGGCCGATCGCAATAAAGTCACGAAAACATCATAAAATGATGGCGTCATAAAATGCAGGTCGTGCATCTGCAGAAAGCATTACCTGTCTTCACTTTCTCGGAAGGTTCCCAACTACATTAGGCAGTGCATTGCATTATAGCAGTGGCGTAGCGTGGGTTGTCAGCACCCGGGGCAAGACAAGTATTTTGCGCTCCCTAACCCGTGGATTTGTGCCCCCTAACCCTAACCCCCAGATGTTGCGCCCGGTGCGGCTGGCCCCCCTGCACCCCCCACGCTACGCCACTGCATTATAGTACTACCATTATAGTACATTGCATCTATATAGTACTACCATTATAGTACTTTGCATCAGGCAGCCATGGGTAGAGGGAGCTGGCGCACGCAGGATTGCTTGGGACTGGTTTGTAGGGTCAATTCTGTGTCCATGTGGTGCTTCCCAAGGCCACCTTTGCCCCAAGTAATTAGCCAGATTGAGAAATGCCATCTCCAGGGGTGGGGAACCTTTGTCCTTCTAGTTGTTGCTGAACTACATATCCCACCCTACCCCCCCCCCCAGCCAGCACTGCCAATAGTCAAGGCTGATGGGAGTTGGAGTCCAGCAACATCTGGAGGGTAAAAATTTCCCCACCCCTGGGCTACAGAATGTCTGGTATGGGCTGGGATCTCCCTGGCTGCAGCATCTTCTCAGGAATAACCTTGGTGATTGTGGTCACTGAATAATAATAATTAGTATTATTACCATTATTATTTATTAAATTTCCAGGCCACCCTTCATGTGAAGTGCACAGGGCTGTCTACAATATAAAACACACGCACAAAAAGGCATCCCATAATAACAAACAAATACAACACCTCTCCTTAGTGCCCATAGATTGCTTAATTGGCCTATGAGAAAAGGAATGATAATGATAACATGATAAGCCTCCTTGGGGAGAGAATTCCACAAGCAGGGAGCCACCGCAGGAAAGGCACATTTTCGTGTTGCTACCCTCAAGACCTATTGTGGAGGAGGCACGTGAAGAAGGCCTCAGATGGCAATCACAGGGTCCGGGTCAGTTCGTATGGGGAGGAGCAGACAATCACCTTCCCAGATTTTGCGGGAAAGAGACAGTGAATCTCTTTGGGAGGATCCTAGTTCATAGGAGAGATCTGTAGCTCTGTGTTCAGTGGGAGAAAGACTAAGGAGTGCATCTTCAACCCCTTCCCACCAAAGGCAAATTGTGTGCATGAAAAGAGGGGGCTGCACTTTTCCACCACCTTGTCTGAATCTAAACTTCTGTGCAATTGAGAATGTTTGTTAGCATTCCGTAATACCTCCAGAGACCAATTAGTGGCCAGGGAAACTTCATTCCTATGTACCAAATCCTGAGCTCGTAGAACTAGAGAGACTTGAAAGGCCACACACACTACATCTCTTTAGTAGATAGGTAGCCGTGTTGGTCTGCCATAGTCAAAATAAAAAAATTCCTTCCAGTAGCACCTTAAAGACCAACTAAGTTAGTTCTTGGTATGAGCTTTCGTGTGCATGCACACTTCTTCAGATATACATCTCTTTACTTCCTTTTGCTAAGTTTATCTCTATTTAGGACATTGCCGGATTTACGTATAAACTAAACAAGCTATAGCTTAGGGCCCCACTCTCTTGGGGGCCCCCAAAAAAATTAAAGGGAAAAAAACCTGGATGTACATTTCCAAAATTTATGATAAAAAACAAATAAAATAAAACCTACATACAGCAACAGTGTTTTGTTTTATGTTGTGTAGGCTCCTATTTGTTATGTGCAAATGGCTTTAGATACCTGTTAGGTCCATAAATTACCATATAGCATATAATACGAGGAAAACAGCAACAATTTGTTGTTGACAAAGGACACCTGGACATATAAAGGGCCCCATTACCTTCAGTAGCTTAGGGCCTCATCAAAAGTAAATCGGGCCCTGATTTAGGGTGAAATGGCAGACCCCTTTCCACTTCCAGCCATCTTCTTCGCTTTTGTTTGAAGCTTCCATCTCCCAGGAAATGTAGTAAGTGCCTTAGATGTTTTTGTTCACAGCTGGCATTGACTCTGAAGGAAATTTAAGAGAGTGGTAGTCATGATGGACGCAGGTGGCACTGTGGGTTAAACCACAGAGCCTAGGGCTTGCCGATCAGAAGGTAGGCGGTTCGAAACCCCGCGAAGGGCTGAGTTCCCATTTCTCGGTCCCAGCTCCTGCCATCCTAGCAGTTCGAAAGCACATCAAAGTGCAAGTAGATAAATAGGTACTGCTCCGGCGGGAAGGTAAATGGCGTTTCTGTGCACTGCTTTGGTTTCGCCAGAAGCAGCTTAGTCGTACCGGCCACATGACCTGGAAAAACTGTCTGTGGACAAACGTTGGCTCCCTCGGCCAGTAAGTGAGATGAGTGCCGCAACCCTAGAGTCGTTCGTGACTGGACTTAACTGACTGGACTTAACTGACCTTTACCTTTACCTTAATCATGATCACAGGGTCAGGAATTGCACCCTCGCAGGACGGATTCAGGCAGCCGTGCTTTCCCTCAGGCATAATTATGGAGATATATTCCAAATGTTAGAGGTGAAGTGGAATTAGGAGCGAAACCTGACAGCTGTACCCCATACTGTGGACAAGTTCCAAAATCTTGCTTGCCCATTTATGATAGTCGTGGAGTCCAGTTGTGCAAGTTGGACTCTTTCAAACAACTTTGATCTACTCTATTCCTGCTTCTCACCGAAGGTGCTTGACTCTCTTACAGTGGAAGTTTTTAAGCAGATGTTGGATGGCTTCTGCCAGGAATTCTTCAGCTGTGATTCTGCATTGCAGGGGATGGACTAGATGACAGGGGTCTCTTCCAGCTCTACAATTCTATGGCTCTAGGATTGCTGTGTGCCACGCATAACAATCTGTATGTATCTCCAACACAAGTTACAGGGTAAAGTAATCCACACTGAGCCATAAAGCTCACTGGGAGACCTCGGACCAGTACTATCTTTCAGCCTAACCTACCACACAGGGTTGTTGTGAGTATAAAATATTTTCTCAAATTTATACCCCCCCTTCCTCTAAAAATAGGTGAGGAGAGAACCATGGAGGGACATAACAAATCTAACCAAATGTAACAGACCAAAAAAAACCCCTGTTCGTTCTCCTGGGTGTTTCAGTGGTTTCTGAGACCATCAACCATCGTTTCCTTCCGGACTAATTACCCTATTTTTCACTCTATAAGACGCACCAGACCACAAGACGCACCTAGTTTTTGGGAGAGGAAAACAAGAAAAAAAATATTCTGAATCTCAGAAGCCAGAACAGCAAGAGGGATCGCTACGCAGCGAAAGCAGCAATCCCTCTTGCTGTTCTGGCTTCTGGGATAGCTGCGCAGCCTGCATTCGCTCCATAAGACACAGACACATTTCCCCTTGCTTTTAAGGAGGGAAAAGGTGAGTCTTATAGAGCAAAAAATACGGTATGTGATGGGAACTGGAAGCACAGAGTTCAAGTGTTGAGGCGCCTTTCTCACTGATCAGTTCCAGAAGTTGTGTTGGGAGAGCTTTTTGCAGTGTTCAAACCTTCTTTTAGTGACTCTTGGTACTTAAAGGGCTTTTAAATGTATCTTGATCAGCGATCCTCTCACTCCCCCTGCCCACTTGAGAATTGCTGAGTGCCCTGGCCGACCGTGTAGGGATTTTTCTGCCTGCTGTACTAATTGTAATGCACCGTGGTAGGTGCTGTATGGTTTTTAATTATGTTTGTATTGCCGCTTTTATTCCTTATATTGCATTACAATTTGCTTTCCATAGAATTCAGACAGTCATACAACAGAAAACAACACAGGAAATAAAAGGAGCAATAAAAATAAATCAATATGAATATTTTAATGTGGGCATGCTGTGGACCACCTGAATGTATTTTGTGGGGTGCCGTTGCTGCTGGAAAATGCTGCTGCTTAAAAAGATGAACAAGGGGGAACTATCTTTAGAAAGAATTCTTTTAAGAAAATGTTTCTAATCAGACGTCACACTGAAGCATTGTTTAGTGCTATGTGAATGAAGCTTGTGATCATTCACCAGCAGTGCAGTTAGATAATTTTAGACTGTTATGGTAGAAGCTTCTCTTTAGATGATATTTTTTCTCACTTTTTTCAGAATGTGGTGAACCATGTCTGCTGCAATTGGGGATGGGGTGAGGGGCTCCCTCCTGATCGTTCTGATGAGTCGAACCCAGCACTTCTGCCCCTAAATCTTGTCCTGGTAGTGCCATCATCACGCTATCATCACCCCACTTTCCCCTCTCAGGTGCAGTCATGAAGTGAAGCTTGGAACCACCAATTCCGCTTTCAGATAACCGCAGTTTAGAATCATAGAATCATAGAATCATAGAGTTGGAAGAGACCACAAGGGCCATCGAGTCCAACCCCCTGCCAAGCAGGAAACGCCATCAGAGCACTCCTGACATATGGTTGTCAAGCCTCTGCTTAAAGACCTCCAAAGTAGGAGACTCCACCACACTCCTTGGCAGCAAATTCCACTGTCGAACAGCTCTTACTGTCAGGAAGTTCTTCCTAATGTTTAGGTGGAATCTTCTTTCTTGTAGTTTGGATCCATTGCTCCGTGTCCGCTTCTCTGGAGCAGCAGAAAACAACCTTTCTCCCTCCTCTATGTGACATCCTTTTATATATTTGAACATGGCTATCATATCACCCCTTAACCTCCTCTTCTCCAGGCTAAACATGCCCAGCTCCCTTAGCCGTTCCTCATAAGGCATCGTTTCCAGGCCTTTGACCATTTTGGTTGCCCTCCTCTGGACACGTTCCAGTTTGTCAGTGTCCTTCTTGAATTGTGGTGCCCAGAACTGGACACAGTACTCCAGGTGTGGTCTGACCAGAGCAGAATACAGTGGCACTATTACTTCCCTTGATCTAGATGCTATACTCCTATTGATGCAGCCCAGAATTGCATTGGCTTTTTTAGCTGCCGCGTCACACTGTTGGCTCATGTCAAGTTTGTGGTCAACCAAGACTCCTAGATCCTTTTCACATGTACTGCTCTCAAGCCAGGTGTCACCCATCTTGTATTTGTGCCTCTCATTTTTTTTGCCCAAGTGCAATACTTTACATTTCTCCCTGTTAAAATTCATCTTGTTTGTTTTTGCCCAGTTCTCTAATCTGTCAAGGTCGTTTTGAAGTGTGATCCTGTCCTCTGGGGTGTTAGCCACCCCTCCCAGTTTGGTGTCATCTGCAAATTTGATCAGGATGCCCTTGAGTCCATCATCCAAGTCGTTGATAAAGATGTTGAATAAGACCGGGCCCAAGACAGAACCCTGTGGCACCCCACTAGTCACTCTTCTCCAGGATGAAGAGGAACCATTGATGAGCACCCTTTGGGTTCGGTCAGTCAGCCAGTTACAAATCCACTGAGTGGTAGCATAGTCAAGACCGCATTTTACCAGCTTCTTTACAAGAATATCATGGGGCACCTTGTCAAATGCCTTACTGAAATCAAGGTAGGCTACATCCACTGCGTTCCCTTCATCTACCAGGCTTGTAATTCTGTCAAAAAACGAGATCAGGTTAGTCTGACATGACTTATTTTTCAGAAATCCATGCTGACTATTGGTGATCACAGCATTCCTTTCTAGGTGCTCGCAGACTGTTTGCTTAATGATCTGCTCCAGAATCTTCCCTGCTATTGATGTCTGACTGACTGGGCGGTAATTATTTGGGTCCTCTCTTTTCCCCTTTTTGAAAATAGGGACAACATTTGCCCTCCTCCAGTCTGCCGGGACTTCGCCTGTTCTCCAGGAATTCTCAAAGATGACTGCCAGTGGTTCTGAGATCACATCTGCCAGTTCTTTTAATACTCTTGGATGCAGTTCATTTGGCCCTGGAGACTTGAATACATCTAAACTAGCCAAATATTCTTGTACTATCTCCTTAGTTATTCTGGGCTGTGTTTCCTTTGCTGAATCATTTGCTCCAAATTCTTCAGGTCGGGCATTGTTTTCTTTATCGGAGAAGACTGAGGCAAAGAAGGCATTGAGGAGTTCAGCCCTTTCTGTGTCCCCTGTTTGCATTTCACCATCTTCTCCTCTGAGTGACCCCACTGTTTCTTTGTTCTTCCTTTTGCTACGAACATACCCATAAAAGCCTTTTTTGTTGCTTTTAACCTCTCTAGCAAGCCTGAGTTCATTCTGTGCTTTAGCTTTTCTGACTTTGTGTCTACACGTGCTGGCTATTTGTTTGAATTCCTCTTTGGTGGTTTCCCCCCTTTTCCATTTTTTGTACACATCCTTTTTAAATCTTAATTCAGTTAAAAGTTCTTTAGATAGCCACCCTGGCTTCTTTAGGCACCTTCCATGTTTCCGTCTCATTGGTATTGCCTGACGTTGTGCTTTTACTATCTCCCTCTTAACAAACTCCCAGCCATCATGAACTCCCTTTCCTTTTAGTATTGCTGTCCATGGGATCTCACCCAGCACTTCCCTAAGTTTTATGAAGTCGGCTTTCTTAAAGTCAAGAAATTGAGTCCTAGTATGCTTGGCTGCTCCTTTCCGCCGTATAGTAAACTTCAGAAGAGCATGATCACTCGCGCCTAATGATCCTTCCACATCTACCCCACTAACCAGGTCATCAACATTGGTTAGGACCAGATCTAAAATGGCTGTTCCTCTTGTTGCTTCTCCCACTTTCTGGACAATGAAGTTGTCTGCAAGGCCAGTGAGGAATCTGTTTGACCTTATGCTCTTGGCTGAGTTTGACGTCCAACAAATATCCGGGTAATTGAAGTCCCCCATTACTACTATCTCCCTTCCTTTTGCATGCTTGGCCATCTGTTCCAGGAAGGCATCATCTATGTCCTCCGTTTGGCTTGGGGATCTATAGTAAACTCCCACAATGAGGTCTCTGTTATTCTTCTCTCCCTTAATTTTGACCCAAATGCTCTCACTTTGGCTTTGAGGTTCTAAATCTTGGATCTCTTCACAGGTATACACATCCCTGACATATAACGCCACTCCTCCTCCTTTCTTGTCTGGTCTGTTTCTCTGAAATAGATTGTATCCCCCCATTATTACATTCCAATCGTGGGACTTATCCCACCAGGTTTCAGTGATGCCTATTATGTCATATTTAGTTTGCTGTACCAAGAGCTCAAGCTCATCTTGTTTATTTCCCATGCTTTGCGCATTAGTGTACAGACATTGAAGTCCATTAATCATTCCCCCGTGTCCCTTATTTAAGGATTTTTTCCTCCCTCCACTAGGTCCGCGTGCTGTTTGCTCCATTTGGTCTATGACATTTGGATGATCATCTTCATTAATTGATAGACTCCTACCTTCAGGAGCACTGTCTCCCTCCCCCACATTAGTCAGTTTAAAGCCCTCCTGATGAGGTTTCTGAGATTTTTGGCAAAAACATTTCTCCCAACCGTTGTGAGGTGCAGCCCATCACTTGTCAGAAGTCCATCTTCAAGAAACTGCAGTCCGTGATCTAAGAATCCAAACCGTTCCTGTTTACACCATTTGCGAAGCCAGCTGTTCACTTCCACTATTTTCCCCTCTCTCCCTGGGCCACGTCGTTCAACTGGGAGGACAGACGAGATGACAATTTGTGCATTTAGTTGCTTCAATTTCCTGCCGAGAGCCTCGTAGTCTCTTTTGATCTTCTGGAGGCTATTGCTTGCAGTGTCATTGGTTCCCACATTGGTTTGTTACCTGAAGGAGCGTCTCCACCCCCATCATTCTGCCTGGACACTGAGGTCCAGCGCCAAAGGCCTTCTGGTGGTTCCCTCACTGCGAGAAGTGAGGTTTTAGGGAACCAGGCAGAGGGCCTTTTCGGTAGTGGCACCCGCCTTGTGGAACGCCCTCCCATCAAATGTCATAGAAATAAACTATCTGACTTTTAGAAGATATCTGAAGGCAGCCTTGTTTAGGGAAGTTTTTAATGTTTGGTGTTTTAGTGTGTTTTTACTATTCTCCTGGGAGCTGCCCAGAGTCAGTGGCGGAGCTTCATGCTCCGGCACTGGGGGACAGAGAGCAGGCGGGGGCAGGGCTGGCGTGCATCCCGGGAGAGTGCCGCACTGCCCTATGGTGAAACTTTTCATTCCTTTCTGCGCAACCTTTTGGGTGGCGATATGTTAGTGATGTGGAGAAGGAACTGGCAAACCACGCCAGTATTTTGCCAAGAAAACTCCATGGATATAAAAAAGGAGAAGTGAGAGCTTCCAAGGCATGCTCTGGTTCATGGGGTCATGGAGAGTCGAACACGACTAAGACGACTAAACAAAAATGTTAGTGATAGGCACGTCCAAAGGCAAAAGTGGGCAAAGCAATGGATGTAAATGTACCGTACAATAGCCTAGGTTCTGCACACATTCACACAACCCTTTACATCCAGGCAAGCAAGAAGCACGATCAGAATCCAAGGACGTACTCCAAACAGGTAAACAGACCCAAGGAAGGTGTGAAGCCAGGCCAATGAGGGGGTGTGGCCTGGGAAGAGAGGGTGTGGCCTGAGGCAAGTCTTGAGGGCCAGACAGAGGGGTGTGGCAGGCCGTGTTGGTCTCCTGAGGTTGCTCACCCCTCATTTAAACAAGGAATTATGGCATCCTAGGAATGAAGAGCGGGAGGACAAATGCTTGTAGCAACAACAAAAACTCATACTGTATATAAAGACATGATTTTCCTCCAGCTATTAATTCCTCCCATATGGCTGTCTTCGGAATGTGAATATTTTCTTAAGCCTGTCCATAATGGAGAGCACGCTTCCTTTCGGCTGCTGCCGTAGCCTTACGATTCTCATTATTTTACGGAACTAATAACTTGGAAGCAGCCATAAGAGGAAGGCAACTTTCAAGAGGGCTTCTGTATTAGTCCCTCACGGCCAGACGCTCAGGTGCTCGGTTGCTCTCTCCACACGTAATTATAGTGGTTGTTCTGTTTTAATAGATCTTATATGGGGGCAATTATACTGTGCTTGGCAATTCTACAGCGCTGTTGCAGAGAGATGCAGACCTGAAAGATGCCAAGGAACCAAAGATGGAAAAATACGTGCAGAAGGATTAAACGTGCCAAAGCAGTGGTTCTCAAAGGGTGCTGCACACCACACCTTTGTGGCAGGAGAGGGTGGCAAGTGTGGCAGGAAGACTGAAGGATAACCAAACATTTCAGCATTTCAGTGTGGTATGGATATGCAGCCAGAAACAGTATCCACACCTCTCTTCAAGAGTGATGCAGCAAGAAAACTGCTAGTATGTTTGCAAAGCTAAACAGGGTGTCTTATAAAACAAGGTTGGACTCGATGGTGTTTGTGATCCTTTCCTAGAATGGCTTTTTAAAATTTTATTTCTGCTTTTTAGGTTTATACATTTCACTAATTTTACAGTCATTTTAACATTTCAAAACTTGAATTCCTTCCCCCTCTTTCTGCGCTTCCTTAATTTTATTTTTAATACCTTCTGCATATACAAATGAACTTAATTTGCTCATTTATTCATCTACTTTAAATACACACTCTTATAAACCTGCGGCTTATTACAATAATCCTGCCAATGTTCTTAACTGTTTACAATTTATCTGTAAACATTCAATAAACCATTTCCATTCTTTTATAAAAAGTTTGTTATCTTGATTTCTTATTCTTCCAGTAAATTTCGCCGTTTCTGCAAATTCCATAAGTTTTTGTATCCATTCTTCCTTTGATGGAACTTCTGCTTCTATCCATTTGGGGGCGAGTAACATTCTTGCCACTGTAGTTGCATACATGTATAAGTTTCTATACCGTTTCATTAGTTCTGTTCCTATAATTCCCAAAAGAAAAGCTTCTGTGGTTTTTTAAAAACAAACGTTATTTTAAACATCCTTTTCGATTCATTACATATCATTTCCCAGTAAGCTTTAACCTTACTACAAGACCACCACATACGATAAAAAGAACCTTCTTTCTCTTTACATTTCCAACATTTCTTTGATTTAGATTTATACATTTTTGTCAATTTACTCTGTGTTAGATACCATCAATATATCATTTTCATATAATTTTCTGCTTGGGGTCCCTTCCGACTCTACTATGGGTCTATGAGCACCAGCTCTTCTTCTACAGTTGCCCATGACATCCTGTAGTGAACAGGGATTTTCAACTCTGACAAATATGAAAGATCAGAAAAGAGAAAGGCTTCCTTGTGTTATTGAAGAGAGTTGGACTGTCTCAAATGAGACCCGATGTAAATGAGATTGCTTGGCAAAAGCAAGCTCATGCCTCTCATTGAGTTTGTGTATATGCTTAAGGTACATATGTACAAGGCTGGTTTATCATTATATTTTGGGAATGATTTATGTTCTTATGTAGCTGCCTTGTTTTTCTACTTTCTGGATGTCTGGATATAAAGTAGTTGCATTCTATGTCATGAATCAAGCAATGTTGGAGCTGTTTCTTTTTGTTTTCCAACATATTTCTTGTCAATAAAAGATTCAGTGTGTTCTGGGCAAATTTTATTCTGAAAGTGTGGCGCAGAGAAAAAGGTTTGAGAACTACTGGGCTAAAATGAACAGCTAAAACAGGAATGGACAGCTCACAATGTAGAGTCACATAGAATTGTAGAGCTAAAAGGGAACTCAAGGGCCATCTATTGCAACCCCCTGAAACGCAGGAAACTTTTGGCCACATGGGGTTTGCAATGTGTATGAGTTACTCGTGCGTAAACTGCTGCCTTTCTAGGCTTAATTGCCTTGGTTAAACCGTTCTGACTGCACAGCCCATCTCCGCATGGCTGCCTCAGTCGCTAGCAGAATCTGTCTGTGGGCGTTTCTTAAACCTTTTCCAGCACAGAAGCTGTCTGACTCCCAGTCGCCTCCTCCTCTCACTGCACGGGAGTCTTCTGCGCAGGGAGGGCGTGGGTAGTGGAGGACCTGTGCTCTCTTCACTGATGTCCAGAGAAGAATCCCGGAGCTCTCCCTCCGCTTCCCCCATTTGCCCCCCTTTATCCCTGGTGTTGCGCTGATTTCCTTCCTCCTCTACCGAGCTGCTTCTCCCCCTGGTGCTGGGTCCTTCGCCTGCAGAATCTGGGAGCCTCCCCTTCGCCTCTCACTCTGATGTCAATTCCCTGACAGGGTTCAAACCCACAGCCCTGAGAGTCTCATGCTCTATGTGGCATGCAATGCAATGGACTTGCTCGGGGTTCTTTGTGTTGGAACATTCTCAAAGAATGAGAAGCTGGCAGGTCACTTCCTACCATCAGAAGACAACTGGTAACTCACTACAGCAGCTTGGGTCAACCTGGTGATCTTCAGATGGCTTAGACTACAACGCCCATCAGCGCCAGCCAGCCCCAATGGGAGTTGTAGTGTAAGCCAGGGGTCAGCAAACTTTTTCAGCAGGGGGCCAGTCCACTGTCCCTCAGACCTTGTTGGGGGCTGGACTAGATTGTTTTTTTGGGGGGTGGATGAATGAATTCCTATGCCCCACAAATAACCCAGAGATGCATTTTAAATAAAAGCACACATTCTACTCATGTAAAAACACCAGGCAGGCCCCGCAAATAACTCAGAGATGCATTTTAAATAAAAGGACACCTTCTACTCAAGTAAAAACATGCTGATTTCTGGACTGTCCACGGGCCAGATTTAGAAGGTGATTGGGCCAGATCCAGCCCCTGGGCTTTTGTTTGCCTACCCATGGTCTAGTACCAGGTTGACAAAGCCTGTACAGCAAGTTACTGATTTCTTAATCAGTGGCTAAACTGAAGATGCTGACTGTGACCCATAAA
The DNA here is from genome assembly GCF_965112155.1 of Podarcis liolepis. Classification (NCBI taxonomy): domain Eukaryota; kingdom Metazoa; phylum Chordata; class Lepidosauria; order Squamata; family Lacertidae; genus Podarcis; species Podarcis liolepis. The sequence continues at coordinate 100,389,115 of NC_139555.1, read as the reverse complement.
CTTCCTGTGCTTTTAATATCTGCATGAAAAAGCTGGGAAAAGTGATCAGGACGTTTGCGCTGCTGTGCCACGGGGCTTTTGCTACTTTAAGGACATTTCCTCCCTTTTTGAGGCTTTTGTTTTTTGGGGAATAAAAAATATATACTTCTGCAAATCTCAAGATCTCCCCTCAAAGCCAGTCACTCTCTTACTCATAGGGTGGCACTTCTTTCATTACCCAAGCAATTGGAGTGCACAGCCAAAGCATCAGAAATAGACTGATAGGTTTTGATATTTCACAATCCGTATTATACCTCTCTGCCCACTGCCTTGCAGGACATCTTTGGAAGAAGAAAAGGCTAAGGAGTAAACCCTATACAAATTTGGAGTGGAGTCCCTAAGGCGGTTGGGTAGTGCCTTCTACACCTCCTTCCAGCAATTCCTGCAGCCAAGCTCATGCCAAACATTTTGTTCTGCTTTCCTTTGGACCACATGACCAAGGCTGAGAGGCGGATCTTGTCGTCTGGGCAGCCAGGACCTCCATACACACTGCCAAGGCTTGCACCTTGGGGAGAAGCCACACTCCATTGTCTCTGGAGAAAGACGGATGCCAACAATTATACCTCTCTGTAACATTTATGGTGCTGTAGCTCACCTGTCCTAATACAAACCTAAACAAGCAACAAACAATGCAATCCTGATCAGGTTTAATCAGAAGCAAATTCCATTGTGTTCAGCGAAACTTACTCCCTGAGTAATGAGGATTGCAGCAGCCTCATCTACTCAGCGTGAGCTTTGGGATCTGGGAGGAAGCCAAAGAAATGCAAGTCGTCTCTTAGGACAGACTTTTATGAAAAATACGGTGGGGAAATCTGGGTAGCGGAATATGAAGATGAGGCAATATAGTTTTATTGTTTCCTCTTTAAACAGTTTTCTTTCTCATTCGGGTTGTTAATGGTGTGGCGGCTTTGAAAAATTCTGACAGAACTAATGGCTTCTGAATGATTTCCCAGTATCCATTCTTGTTTCAGATTCTCGATGATAACTTGTTCCAAAATGTAACTGATAAAGGGTGTATTCAGAGGCAAGCTCTTTTGTGGGACTTTTGCAGAATGTCGTCCCCCCCCCCCCCGTCCTTCCCAGATTTTAGTGATGTATTCACAGCATGTGTTAAGAAGCTGGATTTTCCGTTTTAATATCCCACAAAAAGTGTGGTTTTATGCATTTTCACTCATAGGTGAAATAACTACTGTTATTATTATGCTCCTGCAGCCAAATGTCTTGCTCTGCTTTCCTTTGGACCACATCTGCGAGGCTTGTCTTGTCGCCTAGGACCTCCAGACACCACTGCCCAGGCTTGTGCCCCAGGGAAGGTCACTTCAGTTCTGCTAGCACAGCAGTTTGACTTCACCCCCAGAGGGGCACTCCATTGTCTCTCGAGACAGACGGATGCCAACCACAACCACAACTATTATTACTATTATTATTATTATTATTATTATTAGTCATGGAATCATGGAAGGGACCCCAAGTATCATCTGGCTCAGCCACCTGCAATGCAGGAATAACAACTAAAGCATCTCTGACAGGTGACAGCCGCAGCTTTTGATGCAACCCAGTGAACCATGTTCAAGTACCACACGGTCTGAGTTACTAAAAAAACTAGAAGCAGTGCTTGAAGAAAGCTGGGAGGAAAGAGGAGTAACTCACTGAATATAATTTCTGCAGCAATAATAATAATAATAATAATAATAATAATAATAATAATAATAATAATTTATTTATACCTCGCCCATCTGGCTGAGTTTCCCCAGCCACTCTAGGCGGCTCCCAACAGAACACTAAAAACAGAATAAAACTTCAAACATTAAAAACTTCCCTAAACAGGGCTGCCTTCAGATGTCTTCTAAAACTCAGATAGTTATTTATTTCCTTGACATCTGATGGGAGGGCACCACTACTGAGAAGGCCCTCTGCCTGGTTCCCTGTAACCTTACTTCTCGCAATGAGGGAACCGCCAGAAGGCTCTCGGCACTGGACCTCAGTGTCCGGGCTGAACGATGGGAGACTACAGGTCCCATCGCCCATGGCCATGGGCTGTGCTGGCTGAGGCTGATGGGGGTTGGATCTCACATATTAAGGATGCTCTCTCATATGTATCAATTTACTTGGGTGTAAACTCCCTGATCTAAGCAGTGCTAGGGGATTCTGGGAATTGACAGAGGCTGTATGCACACCATTCATTTAAAGCACATGACTCCCCCCCCCCCAAGAATCATGGGGTCTGTAGTTCACCCCTCACAAAGCTACAATTCTACCATTCCCAGGATTCCTTGAGGGAAGTCGTGCACAGCCACTGTCAATTCCCAGAAGCAGCTAACACACCTTAGATCAAGGATGGGGAACCTGTGGTCATCAAGGTGCCGATGGGCTAATAATAATAATAATAATAATAATAATAATAATAATAATAATAATAATGTTATTATTTATACCTCGCCCACCTGGATGGGTTTCCCCAGCCACTCTAGAACACTAAAAACAGAATAAAACTTCAAACATTAAAAACTTCCCTAAACAGGGCTGCCTTCAGATGTCTTCTAAAGCTCATATAGTTGTTTATTTCCTTGACATCTGATGGGAGGGTGCCACCACTGGTAAGGCTCTCTGCCTGGTTCCCTGCTACCTCACTTTTCTCAGGAAAGGAGCCGCCAGAAGGCCCTCAGCGCTGGCCCTCAGTGTCTGGGCTGAACGATGGGAGACTACAGCTCCCATCGTCCATGGCCATGGGCCGTGCTGGCTGAGGCTGATGGGAGTTGGAGTCCACAACATCTAGCGGGCCGCAGGTTGCATATCCTTGGCTTGGAAGTAGTGTAGGCCTATATTTGCCCTGCAGACAACTATCATCTGGAAAACACAGCTTCTCTCATCTAGCCCTTTCAGTGATGAAAGGAGACCTGGCACAAACCCTTTAAATGTCAGCCAACGCTCCAGATGAAAGACGGAGTCTAATAAAACGGAGGTATATGCTCTGCAACATTGCTTCTCTCCCCCTCCCCCCACTTTATTCACAATCTCCCCCATCAGGCCCTTTATACGAAAGTGCAATCTGATGCCTCTGTTTTATTTGCGAAGCTCTCCGCTGTTCGTCAGAGAGGTGTGGGAGGGCAGGGAGCCGAGGGCCATAGGACTAGCTGGCCTTCTGAGATGTCCCTGTCATTAGCCTCGTCTTGGTGCCATTTATAAAGGTTTTGCGACGAATAAAAAACAACAACTCAGAATAGCTCGGCCAGATACCAGATCAAACCAGCAGGCCAGTCTGCCAATCTCTCACGTGTTCATCACTGTGCTGAAATTGCTGTGCGACGCTCTGCATTCAACCGACGAAAGTTACGCCAGCCATCTGACTAACATATGAGCAATGCTTTCGTATGTCTGAATCATCTGCTGCAACTAAGTCAGGGCAAAATTCTGCTATCTATCACAGACGTCCACCTCTCTTTCTCCCTCTCCCTTATGTACACATCGAGGTATTTCTAAACAAACTCCCTCCTTCTAACCTTTGGGGGTTGTTATTTTTTTTATTGTGCTAGTTGCTAGGGAACTGAGCAAGATTTATAGTCATCTATTGTTAATTTGGAAAGGCTGGTCTTTGCTATGGCTGTTAATAAAGAAATAAATAAAAGAATTTGGAAGAGGACAGCATGCCGTAAAACCTCCTAGCTAGTTTCATCACATTGAGATAAAAGACCCGGAAACCCAATTTGGAAGAACGACAAGGAGCAAAATGTACCCCGAACTTTTCTAGCGGAACATTCAGAGCAGAACATTTGCAAGGCTTCTTCTTTTGGAAAAGAAAAAGTTGCAGCATTTCAAAAGCAGCTCTTTTGCTCCCCCTGGTGCCACTTCAGATAAATGTTTGTTTTTAGAATTTCGGAGTATTCTCCCAGCATGGCAGATTTCTACATCCTACACGGAATCGCTTGACCTCTCCAACAATGCCAAGATTCGATTTTACCTCTGTGCATGCAAAGTTTGTAAGTCAAAAGTTTGTACTTGCCAAAGAAACGGGATACTAGCTCCCACCGGAAACTGATGAAAAACAACAAGAAGATCCCTTTAAAATAATGAATCACTTTGAGAATGTCTTTTATGAGAAGGACTAGCGATGAGCAAGTCCTTATTTGGCCACCTCATGAGAAGAGAAGACTCCCTGGGAAAGACCCTGATGTTGGGAAAGATGGAGGGCACAAGGAGAAGGGGATGACAGAGGACGAGATGGTTGGATAGTGTTCTTGTAGCTACCAGCATGAGTTTGACCAAACTGCGGGAGGCAGTGGAAGACAGGAGTGCCTGGCATGCTCTGGTCCATGGGGTCATGAAGAGTCCGACACGACTAAACGACTAAGCAACAACAACAAAGCAATGAGCAAACTGTCACTGGCTTAAAAAAGGAAAGGAGGGGAAAACCCTTGTGGATGTTAAAACACAGTCACTGCTTTGACCTTCCCAACTCTTCCAAGGGAAAAAAAAGCAACAAGTGGATTAGACAATCCCTTCCCCTGCTCGCCTATGAACTGTTTCATCTCCCATCCCTTACCTGGCCTCCTCCCAAATTTACCCAGCAGCAGCAGTGAGTCAGAAAGGTCTCTCTTCCTCTTTCCTCCACTGAAGTGCCATGGATTTTGGCTGGTTTTCCCTTTGCCATGATGTTCTGCCTGAAAGGTTAGGGGCTTCAGCCTCTGATATAGCCCTTGCTCAGTGGCTGGGGCCAAAGCATCCTTCTCTTCAAATCTGAATATATATCTTTTACTGTTGGAGCTGATCAGGGCTGACCAGCTTTCTTCTTCTTCTCGCCGCTGGAGGGCTGTTTGAGTATGTTAACAAAGTGCAACCTCTTGGCTTCTTGCACAGAAATGTGCTGCAGAAGTAAAAGGTAAAGGTACCCCTGCCCGTACGGGCCAGTCTTGCCAGACTCTAGGGTTGTGCGCTCATCTCACTCTATAGGCCGGGAGCCAGCACTGTCTGCAGACACTTCCGGGTCACGTGGTCAGCGTGACAAGCTGCATCTGGCGAGCCAGCGCAGCACACAGAACGCCGTTTACCTTCCCACTGGTAAGCAGTCCCTATTTATCTACTTGCACCCGGAGGTGCTTTCGAACTGCTAGGTTGGCAGGCGCTGGGACCGAACGACGGGAGCGCACCCCGCCGCGGGGATTCGAACCGCCAACCATGCGATCGGCAAGTCCTAGGCACTGAGGTTTTACCCACAGCGCCACCTGCAAAAGTAACAGCTGCTTAATAAGGTGACCAGAGGTAATGCTTAGCAAGTCTCCTGTAAGTTTTAAAAGCAGCACGGAATGTATTGTTTTCTACACACAGACATACTTGATTTTAAGTTATATTTTATGTTTTCAAGATTTTGTAAGTCGCTCAAAGACTCTTAGTGTAGCTAGTAAGCAATACATTTAATAATAATTTTAGAACACAGCGGGTGGCATTCAACTAAGTATCGCTTTGAGTAGACTTGTTGAAATCTATGGACCGATTGTAGCCATGTTCATTAGCTTCAATGGGCCTATTCTAAGTAAAACTTTGTTGAACACCACTCAGTGGGTTACAGCTGAGGATACTAGCAGATGTAGAGGATTTCTTTAGCTCAGTGCTAGTCCCACCTGGAGGGCATCTGTTGAAACTGATGAACCTAAATTGTTGTTGTTGTTGTTGTTGCTGTTGTTGTTTAGTCATTTAGTCGTGTCAGACTCTTTGTGACCCCATGGAGCAGAGCACACCAGGCACTTCTGTCTTCCACTGCCTCTCGCAGTTTGGTCAAACTTATGCTGGAAGCTTCGAAAACACTGTCCAACCATCTCGTCCCCTGTCGTCCCCTTCTCCTTGTGCCCTCCATCTTTCCCAACATCAGGGTCTTTTCCTGGGAGTCTTCTCTTCTCATGAGGTGGCCAAAGTATTGGAGCCTCAGCTTCAGGACCTGTCCTTCCAGTGAGCACTCAGGGCTGATTTCCTTCAGAATGGAGAGGTTTGATCTTTTTGCAGTCCATGGGACTCTCAAGAGTCTCCTCCAGCACCATAATTCGAAAACATCAATTCTTCGGCAATCAGCCTTCTTTATGGTCCAGCTCTCACTTCCATGCATCACTACTGGGAAAACCATAGCTTTAACAATACCTAAATTAGTCATAGATAGGTAGCCGTGTTGGTCTGCCATAGTCAAAATAAAAAAATTCCTTCCAGTAGCACCTTAAAGACCAACTAAGTTAGTTCTTGGTATGAGCTTTCGTGTGCATGCACACTTCTTCAGATACGTATCAGGTATCTGAAGAAGTGTGCATGCACACGAAAGCTCATACCAAGAACTAACTTAGTTGGTCTTTAAGGTGCTACTGGAAGGAATTTTTTTATTTAAATTAGTCATGTCCATTAACTTCACTGGGTCAACTCTGGATAGGACTATGACTGGCTGCAACCCAATAAAAAATAATGCCGAGAAACGGTTCTGCTTTATAATGTGTGGGATTGGTAAAACAAATTTTAAAAAATAACTTTTCATCTTGCTTTTGATGCGTGAGAGGACCTTCAAAGCCAAGGGGGAGAGAGCAATTTCTAACTTATTCCACGTGACAAAGTCTGTCTAATACATAAACACGTGCACTTCTCTGTTGCCTGTTAAACTCCTTGAAGCCAGCCATCATTGTCTACTACAATGGGGAAGAGCAGCCAAAGAATTTTACTTATGATACTTTTTTCCCCAGTGCAGTAGAAGGAGGTGTCAAATGAGAAGGTCACCAGCCGCTGGAAAGAATGGATTACTCTGGGACCAAGTCACAATGCGCTGATTAATTGAATTGTTCTTGTGCACGGTAGTTAAGGAGAGGAAGCGGATGATGAAAACGATCAACATATGAAAGGAGTTGAGTAATAATCACTTTTATGTAAGGGGGAAGGCGGGCAGATAACCTTACGGAAGCTTTGCAGGCAAGGATTAAACATCAGTGTGTTGAGCCGCTTTGTTTCAGCCAACAATTAATATGCTTATTACACCACTCTCAAAATGTTCAAATGGGTTGCATGTCATGCAGTTAATTCATAACCAGGGCTGCATTAACTCTTTGCCTTTGTGCATCATAAAGATTGCCTCCTCCAAAAATAATCCAGGGGAGCCAAATGAATTCCTCGCACATCCTCTGGGCATGTGGAAACGTAATCTGGACTCCCGGTTGTTAGGGAGGCTAATGGCACAATCATCGTAATCACAATAATAATTCCATTTATCAGTTGCTTTTATGCAACGAAACATCCCAAAGCAACTTGGCGAAATAAAATGCAACACCTAAAGGCAATTTAAAACGTGTGTGTGTGTGTGTAAACAAAAGAACGACATTGCAGAATACATAACATGCTGATCCAGCAGTGTCTTTTCCAACTGCTACCTGTTCAATGAAAAGATGCACATCATTGTAATTATTAATTATGGTCAAATCCACACCGTACATTTAAAGCTCTCTCACTCAACTTTAACAGTCATGGCTCCTCCCCGCAAAGAACCATGAGAACCGTAGTTAAGGTGCTGACCTCACAGAACTACAATTCCCGGCACCCTTAACAAGCTACAGTTCCCAGGATTCCCCGTTGCAGTGCAAAGTGCTTCAAATGTCTGGAGTGGGTGTGATTTCTGTTGTTTGCCCTTCTACACTGCCATCAATGTACGTGGCTCTGCACACAATTAAAAGATGCACAGTGGTGCCTCGCAAGACGAAAAGAATCCGTTCTGTGATACTCTTCGTCTAGCGTTTTTTTCGTCTTGCGAAGCAAGCCCATAGACGGATTAGCGGATTAGCGCTATTAGCACTATTAGCGGCTTTTAGCGGCTTTTAGCGGGTTATCGGCTGATCGGATCAGCTGATAAGCGGCTTAGCAGCTTAGAAAAAGGGGGGGGAACCCGCAGGAACTCGCAAGACATTGTCGTCTTGCGAAGCAAGCCCATAGGAAATTCGTTTTGCGAAGCCAAACGGGAGCCAGTGTGGTATAGTGGTTAAGAGCGGCAGTCTTGCAATCTGGGTAACCGGGTTCGCGTCTCCACTCCTCCACTTGCAGCTGCTGGGTGACCTTGGGCCAGTCACACTTCTCTGAAGTCTCTCAGCCCCACTCACCTCACAGAGTGTTTGTTGTGGGGGAGGAAGGGAAAGGAGAATGTTAGCCGCTTTGAGACTCCTGAAGGGGAGTGAAAGACGGGATATCAAATCCAAACTCTTCTTCTTCTTCTCCAAAACGGAAAACTCTTTCGTCTAGCGAGTTTTCCGTCTTGCGAGGCATTCGTCTTGCGGGGCACCACTGTACCCCGAAGGGCATACAATCTAAAACAACCAATAAACAGTACCACGAAGTGCATGACTTCCCGTGATTCTGTGATCTGTGATTCTGCATCTAAGGGCTTTTCCACATTTCCGCTTGTGCTACTGCTTTCCCTCTGGAAAACTCCCTTCTTTACCGCTGAATCAGAGCAAATGTCAACCAGGTTTTTGGTGAATTGACATTTGCTCCGATTCAGCAGTAAAGAGCGGGTTTTCCCGGGGGAAAGTGGTGGGGCAAACAGAAAACGGTGCCTGGGAAGCAGGAAACCTCTCAGACCCATGCTTTCTAGGGAGAGGTCAAGCAGAAGTGTGGGAGAGTCCAAAGTGAGCTGAGCAGACTGTGAGCAGACTTTAGGAACCTTGGATTGCATCCCTGTTTGGCAGAGTGTTTTGCTCCAGGTTGTGCCAGTATGCAGGTAGTGGTGCTTGAATGATATTGGGGCAGCAGGACTCATGGTCTGGATCTCCAGATTGTGGTCCCTCCTCCCTTATGTAAGGTAGATAAAAACAGTTAAAAACACCAAATACATTTAAAACAAGACTCAAACCCTAACAAAGTAGGGCTGGAAGCCCAGCCATATGGGCGGGGTATAAATAATAAATAATAATAATAATAATAATAATAATAATTATTATTATTATTATTATTACTTGCGGTAAAGAACCATTTCTCCAACGGAGAATGCCTGTGGGAAACAAATGAATGTCTTCAATAGTTTCCAGAAAGGGCCGATAGTGAGTGCCTGTCGTATTGCAACAGGATTGCTATTTCACAGAACAAGGGGCAACCACACAAAAAGCCCTGCTCTGAATTACTGAGGAGCGGGCTTCCAAGATTGTTAGAATTTGCAAATACATGCTCTTCCACAGACCTCATGGAAGAGAACAGTGTCAATTGTTTTCTCAAGGCTCCTAGATCTGACTCAAAAAACTTACATGAACAGCGCTGTGGACATTTGTTCCCCAGCGTTCAATGGGGCTGACTCCTAGGCGTGTATAAGATTGCACCCTTTAGCATTTAATGTGCAACATTAAACATTTAAGTGTTCTGGCTGAATTACTGTGTCTTTTTGCAAGAAACCTGTGCTAATAACTGCTTTCATTTTAAGCATATTTTTTTTCTAGCCCTCATGATCCTAGAGAAAAAGAGCTAGAAATTATGTATTAAAGCCTCAGAAATGGAGAAAAAAGGCCAAAGTATTATTTTTAATTATTTTTAATGCATGATTTTAGTTAAATTATTATAAAGGAGCTGACTGGTGTTTTTTTCTAGGCCTCTAAGTGGAATCTGTGATTAGAAATATCACTAGGCTATTAACAGAATAATAATTTTGTAACGCGAGGAATATTTTAGTCTCCTTTACATGTCAGTCAGTGCAGCTACCATTATTATTTAACAGCACTAAAGTAATATTTCTTTTATGGATAATGCCTACTTTCCAACATAACATTGAAGAATGAAATAGAGATGATTTTAGATCAAAATTAATTTCTAGCCTAATATCACACGGTCCCATTATTCTCAAGAAACATTTGCTGTCAAAGGCGAGCCTTCTTTGGGTTCCTGCAGAGGTCACACAGATTTTTGGACCACTGGGTACATTTAGGACTCTGAGAAATTGCTGTGGGTGCCAGGCACAAAATGGCAGCCATGAGGTGAGCAGCTTAACACAAAATGGCGGGTCTGCAGTGTAGGTGTGTGTGTTTGGCACAACACAAAATGGCTGCCAAAACTGAAAGAGAAGCAAATGATCATCACCCCACATCAGTTCCATCAACAGGGACAAAAGGCACCAGCCCCCACCAGGCTCACTCAGAGAGAGAAGCTCTTTGCACCTACCATACCCTCTGACATCATGAGTCGCCAAACCGGGATGTGGGTCTTGCTGCCCATGCTCCTTCATGAGTCACGTGACCTATGTGAGATCACAGAGCCCCAAAGATGCATGTTTTTCTTCAGGCAGTGCTTGCACAGTGCCCCAAAGTGCATGAGATCTTGGCACAAAATTGTAGGGGTTCAAGGCACCTGAAATGGCTGCCATGCTCTTTCGCAGGAAAAAAGGATGTCCCTTTTTTCCAGGACACTTGTGGTGTATGACCTAATCCATGCCCTTTCGGTGTCCCTGGGTTTGATGAGGATATTTTAAGGTTGTTTTTAAATAGCTGCTCCCCATGATGAGCAGGTAGAAAGGGGTATCGCGAAATTTAAAAACCACTCGCAGGATTGTTTTCAAAGCTGAGAAGCATTTTCACATACAGGTGTTCCATGTTGCATCTTAATGCTTATGGACATCACTGAAGACTTAGGGAAAGGTGGGCCATTGCTAACACAGAAGATGTAGAAACAGTTTGATCAGCTCAGTGTGCAGGTGCAAAAAAAGAACAACCAACAGATCCCTTGAAAGACCTACACTGGCTTCCAGTACGTTTCCAAGCACAATTCAAAGTATTGGTGCTGACCTTTAAAGCCCTAAACAGCCTCAGCCCAGTATACCTGAAGGAGCTTCTCCATTCCCATCGTTCAGCCTGGACACTGCGGTCCAGCGCCAAGGGCCTTCTGGTGGTTCCCTCACTGTGAGAAGTGAGGTTACAGGGAACCAGGCAGAGGGACTTCTCAGTAGTTGTGCCTGCCCTGTGGAATGCTCTCCCACCAGATGTCAAGGAAATAAACAACTATCTGACATTTAGAAGACATCTGAAGGCAGCCCTGTTTAGAGAAGTTTTTAATGACTGATGTTTTAATGTATTTTTAATCTTTTGTTGAAAGCCGCCCAGAGTGGCTGGGAAACCCAGCCAGATGGGCGGGGTAGAAATAAGTTGTTGTTGTTGTTGTTGTTGTTGTTGTTGTTGTTGTTGTTGTTGTTGTTGTACAATCTAAAAATCCTACAGAGGAGACACAATGGATGAATAAGGGAAATGGAGGCAGGGACAGTTGGTGCGACTGTTTTAGTTACACATGCTTTGGCTCACGACTGGGTTAACTGGAGCAGGGTAGAGGTGGCTAATGTAGTGCCTTCCAAATATTGCTAAACTACAGTTACTATGATTCCTGATCATTGGCTATGCTGTCTGGGGTGATGGGTGTTGCACATCTCAACATTTGCAAGGGGGGGGGGAGGAGTGGGAACTGTTAAGGATAATGGTTTAATGTCCTGAAATGGGAATGTTTGCTTGTGTTGAATTGCTGCGTATTTTTTTGTTTTTAGCATGGGGTTTTCCTTGGGCAGTAGCTCTCTCATGTGATTGGCTGACTGTGAGTCACATAAGAGGGGCATTCCATTTTGTTGTGACTGTTATTCCTGTGACTGATATCGTTTTTTGACAGAATTACAAGCCTGGTAGATGAAGGGAACGCAGTGGGTGTAGCCTACCTTGATTTCAGCAAGGCATTTGACAAGGTGCCCCATGATATTCTTGTAAAGCTGGTAAAATGCTGTCTTGACTATGCTACCACTCAGTGGATTTGTAACTGGCTGACTGACCGAACCCAAAGGGTGCTCATCAATGGTTCCTCTTCATCCTGGAGAAGAGTGACTAGTGGGGTGCCACAGGGTTCTGTCTTGGGCCCGGTCTTATTCAACATCTTTATCAATGACTTGGATGATGGACTCAAGGGCATCCTGATCAAATTTGCAGATGACACCAAACTGGGAGGGGTGGCTAACACCCCAGAGGACAGTATCACACTTCAAAACGACCTTGACAGATTAGAGAACTGGGCAAAAACAAACAAGATGAATTTTAACAGGGAGAAATGTCAAGTATTGCACTTGGGCAAAAAAAATGAGAGGCACAAATACAAGATGGGTGACACCTGGCTTGAGAGCAGTACATGTGAAAAGGATCTAGGAGTCTTGGTTGACCACAAACTTGATGTTATGTAGTGTAGTTTCACCCTGGGCCAACAGGGGGATACTGTATATAGTTTTCACTCAGGTCTGTAGATAGTTTTCACTCAGGTCCGCGCCAGTTATTTTAGGCGGGAACTCTGGGCTGTTGTGGTTACAATGTTGACAGCCGGCTGCCTATAAATACAGGCCGGCTGAGCTGTTCGCAGTCAGTTCTATTCCAGCTTACCATAATAAAGAGCTACTTGAAGAAATCGCTGTGCCGGCTGCTATGTCAACCCACGACTTAACACTGGCGATGAAGGTGGGATAGATGGACATCAGAGCACAGCCAGATGCGGCCAGCCTCTGAACTGAGCTGAATCACAGAGCGAAATCACTGAGCGGAATCACTGGGCAGAACCAATTCAGAGCTGACTGTTCTGGCTAGAGCACTGTGTTCCATCCATCGCCCTTCACGCCGGCATCGGAATCATGGCTTCACTTGTGCCTCTACCGCCGTTTGCGCCAGCCTCTGAATCATGGGACTCCTACCTCGCTCGGTTCGACTGCTACCTCCAAGCCAACGAGCTGACAGCAGTATCAAAGGATCGGAAGCGGGGCCTATTCCTCAGCCTCTGTGGGCCTGAGGTGTTTGAGACGGCCCGAGCGTTGGTTGCGCCTGAAGCAGTCCAGGCAACACCATGGGACACGACCCAAGAGAAGCTCCGCAACCACTACGCACCAAAGCCGTCCAAGATTGCTGCCCGCCATGCGTTCTACCACCGGAACCAGGCAGAGGGGGAGTCAATCAACAACTACACCACCGCCCTGCGACAGGCTGCAATGCACTGTGAGTTCCGAGACTTAGACGATGCCCTGATGGATCGAATCGTCTGCGGGGTCCGGGACATCCATCTGCAACGGCGTCTCCTAGCCAAGCCAGACCTCACGCTACAGAAAGCCATTGAGGAGGCTGTGGCCTCAGAAGCTGCTGAACGCTCCGCCCAGGAGATCCGCAAGTCCAGCAGCCCGCGTCTTGCTAGGGAGCCAGTTCCGGTGCATCATGAAGAGGCCAGCAGTGAGGAGGCATCCTCCAGTGAAGACGATGACGTGCACCAGACAAAGCGGGAGCGCAGGAAGTTCCAACAGAAGTCCAAGGGCCAACCGGAATGTGCTGGCTGCGGAGGCAACCATTCCCGTGCCAAGTGTCGATTCAGAGACGCCATCTGTAGGAAGTGTTCCAGAAGGGGCCACATCGCTAAGGTCTGCCGATCGGCTCCGTCTGACACCCCCCCTTCATCGACTCGCAAGTCCAAGTCTTCACTCCAGTCTGCCAAGGAAAGTTGTTTCGCTCTCACCAACTGCCGCTGCCCGTCTGGAACCACGATTGGCCAAACCGACTCGCCTACGCGACGCAAGCTGAACGTCACGGTGCTCATTGAAGGAGCTCCATGTGACATGGAGATCGACACCGGGTCTGCCCTGTCCATCGTGTCATGGAGCACCATCAAAAGACTGGTACCCAGAGTGTCCAAAAGGCAACTCGACTCTCACCGCGTACACCTGAGAGACTAACAGGGAAACGACATTCCCGTGGTAGGCGTTGGCCGGTTCCGGATCGCCTTCAAGGATTTTTCGGGCCTGCTCCGGTTGGTGGTGGTCGAAGGTCAGCGGCCAAGCCTCCTAGGGCTAGACTGGTTTGATGCCCTCGGCCTGGAAGTCACCGGCATCAACTGCATCTCTAACGCAGAGACTGAGGGTCTGGTCAAAGACTTTGCCGAGGTTTTTGACGGCACCTTGGGCCAATATACAGGTACGCCCATCTCCTTTAGCCTTGATCCACAAGTCGCCCCCATCAAGCTAAAGCCACGCCGGGTTCCCTTTGCTCTCAAGGCTAAGGTGGACGAACAACTGGACAAACTGATCGCCCAAGGAGTTTTGGAGCCGGTTGACCACGCAAAGTGGGAAACCCCCATCGTCACGCCTGTCAAGCCAGATGGGTCGGTGAGAATCTGCGCTGACTACAAGTGCACGATCAACAAGGCACTTCAGCAGCACGCTTATCCGGTTCCTGTTGTCCAACACCTGCTGCATTCCCTGGGTGAGGGTAAGGTCTTCGCTAAGCTGGACCTTGCCCAAGCCTATCAACAACTGCCAGTCGATGATGCCACTGCTGAAGCCCAGACGATCGTCACCCACCGGGGGGCATTCTGTTGCCGCCGGTTGCAGTTCGGGGTGAGTGTGGCTCCTGGCATCTTCCAAAGCCTTATGGAGCGTCTCCTGCAAGGGCTTCCGGGCGTGGTACCATATTTTGATGACGTCTTGGTGTCTGCAGACTCACACCAGCAGCTGTTCGAGCGCCTCCGTGCCGTGCTGACCAGGTTCCAGGAGGCCGGGCTCAAGGTAAAGAGGGAGAAGTGCCAGATCGCCGTTCCACAGGTAGAGTTCCTGGGCTATCTTATCCTCCGGTCTTCATCCAACCACATCCAAGATCCGCGCTATCCAGCAGGCCCCCACTCCAAAGAACAAAACGGAGTTGCAGGCGTTCCTGGGGCTGCTGAACTTTTATAACATGTTCCTGCCCCACAAAGCCACAGTGGCTGAGCCTCTTCACCGACTCCTTAGCACTAAGACGCCTTGGGCCTGGGGTCATCGGGAGACGGCGGCCTTCAACACGGTCAAGGCTCTCCTTTCTTCAGACAGTGTGCTGGTACAGTACAGTGAATCCAGGCCGCTGGTCCTTGCCTGCGACGCCTCACCTTTTGGCATCGGTGCTGTCCTTAGTCACCGTTTTCCAGATGGAAGAGAAGCACCGCTCGCCTACTTTTCCAGGACACTATCTCCGACGGAACGGAATTACAGCCAGCTCGACAAGGAGGCATTGGCACTTGTGGCTGGAGTGAAGAGGTTCCATGAATACCTCTATGGCAGGACTTTTGACCTCATCACTGACCACAAGCCACTCCTGGGCCTCCTCGCCGGTGATCGTCCAACTCCACCGGTCCTCTCACCACGCATGCTGCGATGGACTGTTTTCCTGGCTGCCTACCACTACCGGCTCATCCATCGCCCGGGGAAATCGATGGGCCATGCCGACGCCCTCAGCCGTTGCCCTCTTCCAGCATTTGTGGAAGACCCGGCTCCAGCTTCATCGCTCCTTCTGATTGAGGATCTTCCGGCAGCGCCTGTATCGGCTGCCACTGTGGCCTCCGCATCTGCCCAGGATCGCACCATCAGCCGGGTGCTCAACTGGGTGTGGAGGGGGTGGCCACAAGGGCCCTTTGCATCGGAGTTCCAGCCCTTCGCAACCAGACAACATGAACTCTCAGCTCATCGCGGCTGTCTGCTGTGGGGAGACCGCGTCGTGATTCCCCAGGGACTCCGTCAGCGCGTCCTGGAGGCTCTGCACGTTGGCCACCCGGGAATTGTCAAAATGAAGGCGTTGGCTCGGTGTTACGTCTGGTGGCCTAATATGGACGATGCCATCACTGCCTGGGTGTCCGCCTGTCAAGCGTGCCAGGAGTCGAGGCCTGCACCACCGGCAGCTAAGGGACACACCTGGGAGATGCCAAAGACACCCTGGTCGAGGGTGCACATCGATCTGGCTGGCCCCTTTCACGGCCGGACCTTTATGGTAGTGGTGGACGCCTATTCCAAATGGCTGGAGGTCGCTCTGATGCCCTCCACCACTACCGAAGCTGTCATCCGGGTGCTGCGAGGCCTGTTTGCAACGCATGGGTGTCCTGATGTCCTTGTCTCTGACAACGGACCTGTGCTGGTCCCGGGGGTAAGGTACCGTGAGTGTAGCAGAGTCCACACGAAGAGGGGCGAGGTCCGATGCAGAGAGCTGGGCGGGGAACAGGAACTCTGGAACAGAAGGCTGAGCAGGTAACAGGAACACCGGAGGGTCGGGAACAGGAGGCCGAGCAGGGAACAGGAGTACTGGATAGTCAGGAACAGGAAGCCGAGCAGGGATCAAGAACACAGGAAGGGCCGAAGCCAACAACGACGTTGCTCCCGCAACCTGGGGCCGGCCTGACTGGGCTTTTATCCTCTTCTAAGGTCAAGGGCGGTCCCGACCCCCAGGAGCCCCGCCTCCTCTGGCCTTAAGGCGAGCACTCCTCCTGGGGGCAACCAGTTCCCTTCGCCTCTCTGCCCTAAGCCTCTGCAGATTAGGAGAGGCCGAAGGGTTACTGGGCCCTGGAGGAGGCTCACCTGTGGCCACTGAGTCATCCAGCACCTCTGGGGCCAGAATGGTTTCACCTGGTGCCTGCTCTTGAGTTTCCTCAGCATCTAGGCCTTGCCCCAGTTCAGCCGGCCCTGGAGGCGGGGACTCCTGTGCCGGCTGGGATTCCTCCGGATCGCTTTCAGACTCGGAATCCCAGGCCATCACACCATCCCCCCTCCCAGGCCCCCCCCTCACTTGAGGGTCCGGACCTGGCTTGCTGGGGTACGCCGCATGAAACTCTCGGATGCAGGCAGGCGCGTGGACGTTGGCCGCTGGTTCCCAGGAACAGTCCTCTGGCCCATACCCCTTCCAGTCAATGAGATACTGCAGCCTTCCCCTGCGGTATCGGGAGTCCAGAATGCGTTCCACCTCGTACTCAGGCTCTCCCTGCACCAAAACTGGCTGCGGTCGGGGACGGTTCGGGTGGAACTCGTCGGGTGGGGCCACTGGACTCAGAAGGGACCTGTGGAATACCGGGTGAACCTTCAGGTGTGCTGGCAACCGGAGGCGGAATGCCACAGGCGAGACCTGGTTCACGATAGGGAACGGGCCGGTGAACCGGGCGTCCAGCTTCCGCGAAGGTCGAGAAGGGTGGAGGTGGCGAGTGGAAAGCCACACCAGGTCACCGACGTGAAGTTCCGGCCCCACCTGGCGGTGGCGGTCGGCCTGGACCTTGTACGCCTCCTTGGCCTGGCGCAGCTGCTCCATCAACAGCTGTTGCTGGGACTGGAGCTCCTGAAGCCACTCTGTCACCGCAGGGACCGCAGATGCCGGCAGCACATCCGGAAACAACCGTGGATGAAAACCATAACTGGCTTGGAACGGGGTCTGCTGGGTGGACGCATTCACCGCGTTGTTATAAGCGAACTCCGCCAATGCTAGGTGGTCGACCCAGTCGTCCTGCTGGTAGCTGCAGTAACACCGGAGGTACTGTTCCAGCACCGCGTTCGCCCGTTCCGTCTGGCCATCAGTCTGTGGGTGGTAAGCAGATGAGAGACAGACCTCTGTCCCGAGGGCCTGGTGCAAAGCACGCCAAAAACGGGACGTGAACTGAACGCCACGGTCGGACACTACACGCTCAGGTAGGCCATGCAGGCGGAAGACATGCTGAAGGTACAGCTGCGCGGTTTCCTTAGCTGAGGGTACGGATGGGCAGGGGGCACAGTGCACCACCTTCGTGAAGTGGTCGGAGAAAACTAGAAGGCAGGTGCAGCCACGAGACGGGGGTAACTCCACTACAAAGTCCAAAGAAACTGTGTGCCAAGGACGTGGTGGAACCGGCAACGGCTGAAGAAGGCCGGGGGGTCGCCCGGTAGGCCCCTTGGCCCGCCTGCAGACGTCACAACCAGCGACGTAGTGAGCCACGTCGGCCTTCAAACGGGGCCACCAAAACTCACGGCTTACCAGATGGGTGGTCCGATACCGCCCAAAGTGCCCCGCCGCTGGCGCATCATGGGTCATCCGGAGAATCTCAGCCCGCAGCGGCCCTGATGGGATGTACAGGCGCCCGTGGTGCAGCAGAAGACCCTGATGCGAGACCAGCCCTGGATACTGAGGGCATGATCCTTCGGCCAGTTCCCGGAGTCGTTCCTGGGCCCAAGCGTCGACCCGCTGCTGTTCCCGCACCCGAGCCTGCAGTGGCTCAACCTCCTGGGTGGCCAGGAATGCAGCTGGTGGTAGGATCGTGGTGGGTGCTGCTTGCTGAACCGTGTCTACGTTGTCTTCGGGTTTCCGGGACAGGGCATCCGCCTTCTGGTTTTGGGAGCTAGGGATGTAGCGGATCCGGAACTGGAACCGGGAAAAGAACAACGCCCACCGGATCTGCCTTTGGTTCAGCTTGCGGGTGGTCTGGAGGTATTCCAGGTTCCGGTGGTCGGTTCTCACCTCCACCGGGTGTCGTGCTCCTTCAAGATGATGGCGCCAAACCTCAAAGGCCACCTTGATGGCCAGTAGTTCCCGCTCCCACACGGTATAGTTACGCTCCGCTGGGAGGAGCTGGCGGGAATAGAAGGCGCAGGGTAAAAGTGGCGCTTCCGGTCCGTGCTGCTGAGACAAGACGGCACCGAGAGCCGTACTGGAGGCGTCAGTCTCTACCACAAAGGGTCGAGAAGGATCCGGATGTTGCAAGATTGGCGCTCTCTGGAAACAGGCCTTCAACCCTTGAAACGCCTCCTCCGCCTCCTTGTCCCAGGAAAACGGCGTCTTGGGGCGCAGTAGTCGGGTCAACGGGGTGGTGCGGTGAGCATAGTCCGCAATGAAGGTCCGGTAATAGTTGGCGAACCCCAGGAAACGCTGTAGGTCCTTGCGGTTCCGAGGTGCCGCCCATTCTCGAACCGCTGCCACCTTCCCAGGATCCATCTGCACCCCACCTGGTGAGAGTCGGTGACCCAGGAAGTCCACTGACCGCTGATGAAACTCGCACTTGCTGAGCTTTGCATACAGACGATGCTTGCGCAAGCGCTGCAGCACGGTCCGGACATGGCCTTCGTGGCACGCCGGGTCACGGGAGTAAACCAGAATGTCATCCAAGTACACCACCACGTACTTGTCTAGCAAGTCCTGGAACACGTGGTTGATGTACCGTTGGAACACAGCAGGCGCGTTGCACAAACCAAAGGGCATAACCAGGTATTCGAACTGTCCATACCGGGTCCCAAATGCGGTCTTCCACTCATCCCCGGCGCGGATCCGAATCAAATTGTAGGCACCCCGGAGGTCTAGCTTGGTGAACACCTGCGCCCCTTGCACCCGCTCCAGTAACTCCGAAATAAGGGGCAAGGGGTACCGGTCCGGGATGGTAATTTTGTTCAGGGCCCGGTAATCATGGCAAAGGCGGAGCTCCCCACATTTCTTTTTAACAAAGAGCACTGGCGCAGCAGTGGGCGAGGTAGAAGGCCTAATGAACCCACGCTCCAGGTTCTTGCGCAAGAAGTCCTGTAAAGCCTCGCGCTCTGGCTCTGTTAACGAGTATAAGCGACTCACCGGTAGAGGCGCTCCGGGCTGCAGGTCTATGCCACAGTCAAAGGACCGATGCGGCGGCAGCTGGTCTGCCCCCCGTTCCTCAAACACGTCATGATATTCCCGGTATTCAGCGGGGAGCGTTGCAGCAACCTCCTCAGTGGGCGCAGCTGCTAGCATCTCAGTCTCAGCAGGAGAACTGGGGTCTGGGAAGTGTACAGTCCGTTTGACCCAGTCAATCCGCACATTGTGAGCCTCCAGCCAGTCCATCCCAAGCACCAGGGGGAACCGGGGCATGGAGGCAATATCCAGAGTTCGCATCTCACGGTGCTGCTGGAGGCACAGGACCAGGGGCTGGGTCTCCTGAGTGACAGCACCCGAACGCAGGGGCCGTCCGTCGATTGCCTCCACCTGCACCGGTTCTGGCTTGTTCCGAAGTGGCACCCGATGCTGGGCAGCAAAAGCAGCGTCCATATAAGAGCGGGTTGCGCCCGAATCCACCAGCGCATGGGTAAGAATCCATGGCCCTCCTGGAGGGTATAGATGTACCGGAACCATAAGGTGTTGTAATTCAATTGGTGCGGCCCCATTCTGTGCTGTTTGGGACCCCAAGTAGCCAGGGCCATCAGCTACTGTGGTTTGGTGGTTTCCCTGCGGCTGGCGTTTCTCAGGACAGGACCTTGCATAGTGTCCGCTTCCGCCACAATAGAGACATAGATTCCCCTCCCGACGCCGCGACTTCTCTGCGGGAGAGAGGCGTGGCCGCACTGCCCCAAGCTGCATAGGTTCCTCCAATGACTTAGCTGGGCCCGTGGGGCTGCTGGTAGACACTGGGGCCAAGAACTGGAGGTGCCGGCGGTCCCGAGCCTGACGCCGGTCCTCTAGCCGATCGTCAATCTGTAGACTCCATTGAATAAGGGTGTCTAGCGTGGTGGGGCGTTCCATTGTGGCCAGCTGGTCCAGTATCTCATCTGAAAGCCCCTCGAGATACTGGTCCCGGAGAGCCGAGTCGTTTCAGGTCAAGTCCTGTGCCAGCAGCTGGAATTCTGTGGTGTATGCGGCCACCGTGGTCTTGCCCTGCCTCAACCGCCGAATCGCCCGGTTGGCTTGACTCCCCTTCTGGGGGTTGCCGAACGCGGCCTCCAACAGATTGCAAAACCCCCCGTAGTCTGTCAGCAAGGGGGAGTCTTGCCTGAGCAGTGGCAACGCCCACTTGGCCGCCTGGTCCTTTAACAAACTAATCAAAAAATGCACCTTGGTGCGGTCGTCAGGGAAATTCCGGGCGCGCCCCTGAATATACAGCTTGGCCTGGGCAAGGAACATGGGAAAGCTGGCCGGGGCCCCATCAAATTTCTCAGGCAAGGCCACTGGGTACTTGCCAGAAGCCGGGGCGTCGGCCCCAGGAGCCGGTAGGGCGTCCAAACGCTGCTGCAGTGCCGAAATCGCGTTACTGAGCTGCTGCACGGTGTGCCTCAAAGCCTGGTTCTCCTGGGCTATTGCCAACAGTGTAGCCGCTTGGTCGGCCATGGCCTCTGACTCTTCCCGAACGCACCCCTACGAAGGGGGAGTGCGGGTGTGGCGGGAGCAAACTGTGCTGGTCCCGGGGGTAAGGTACCGTGAGTGTAGCAGAGTCCACACGAAGAGGGGCGAGGTCCGATGCAGAGAGCTGGGCGGGGAACAGGAACTCTGGAACAGAAGGCTGAGCAGGTAACAGGAACACCGGAGGGTCGGGAACAGGAGGCCGAGCAGGGAACAGGAGTACTGGATAGTCAGGAACAGGAAGCCGAGCAGGGATCAAGAACACAGGAAGGTCCGAAGCCAACAACGACGTTGCTCCCGCAACCTGGGCCCGGCCTGACTGGGCTTTTATCCTCTTCTAAGGTCAAGGGCGGTCCCGACCCCCAGGAGCCCCGCCTCCTCTGGCCTTAAGGCGAGCACTCCTCCTGGGGGCAACCAGTTCCCTTCGCCTCTCTGCCCTAAGCCTCTGCAGATCAGGAGAGGCCGAAGGGTTACTGGGCCCTGGAGGAGGCTCACCTGTGGCCACTGAGTCATCCAGCACCTCTGGGGCCAGAATGGTTTCACCTGGTGCCTGCTCTTGAGTTTCCTCAGCATCTAGGCCTTGCCCCAGTTCAGCCGGCCCTGGAGGCGGGGACTCCTGTGCCGGCTGGGATTCCTCCGGATCGCTTTCAGACTCGGAATCCCAGGCCATCACAGGACCGCAGTTCACGTCAGGCACGTTTGAGCGGTATCTTTTGGGACTGGGCATCCGCCATGCCCTAACGGCACCCTTTCATCCATCCAGCAACGGGCAAGTGGAAAGAATGGTGCGCTCGACAAAAGAGGCACTGGCGCGCCTGGACCGGGGAGACTGGCATGAGCGGGTCGCCGAATACTTGTTCGTGCAACACATCACCCCTCATGCGGCCACAGGGAGGAGTCCTGCTGAACTGCTTATGGGCCGCCGCCTCAGGTCACCGCTCGACCGGCTACACCCAGACTTTGCCGTGGCTGAACCCCCAGGCTGTGCCAACGCACCACGGTCATTTGTCCCAGGAAACCAGGTCTTTGCCCGGAACTATGTGGGGGACATCCCTTGGGTGCCAGCCACAGTAGTGGGAGTCACTGGACCTCGCTCGTACCAGGTGGCACTCGAAGACGGACGCTTGTGGCGACGGCACATAGACCAGCTTAGGCGCAGGGTTGGGGACTTGGACACTACCGAGGTGCCTCCAACTGCGCTTGCGGCTCCAGAAGAGACACGTACAGATGGCGAGGCCCCACCTACACCTCCCTCGCAAACTGCCAGCGTGGAGCCGAACCAAGCCGTTTCAGAACAGACTCAGACCACTCCACTTGCGGAGGCTCCACCCACAGCAGCGGATCCAGGGGAGTTGGTTCCAACGCCACCTAGGGTCGCACCACAGCCTCAGCGAGAACTGTGTGGCCCTCCGGACTTGGCTACCAGTCCCCGGCGGTCTGGCAGAGTTTCCAAGCGCCCAACTCATTTAAAGGACTATGTTGTTGGACAGGTATCACTGTTGGTCTAAGTATGGGAAATGTAACCGATATGCTTTTGTGCCTAATTGAACCATTACGCGTAGTGCTGTATATAAGGAAACCATTACGATTGTAACTAACGCCTTATCTCGGTGGGGAGGGGTGTTATGTAGTGTAGTTTCACCCTGGGCCAACAGGGGGATACTGTATATAGTTTTCACTCAGGTCTGTAGATAGTTTTCACTCAGGTCCGCGCCAGTTATTTTAGGCGGGAACTCTGGGCTGTTGTGGTTACAATGTTGACAGCCGGCTGCCTATAAATACAGGCCGGCTGAGCTGTTCGCAGTCAGTTCTATTCCAGCTTACCATAATAAAGAGCTACTTGAAGAAATCGCTGTGCCGGCTGCTATGTCAACCCACGACTTAACACTTGACATGAGCCAACAGTGTGACGCGGCAGCTAAAAAGGCCAATGCAATTCTGGGCTGCATCAATAGGAGTATAGCATCTAGATCAAGGGAAGTAATAGTGCCACTGTATTCTGCTCTGGTCAGACCTCACCTGGAGTACTGTGTCCAGTTCTGGGCACCACAGTACAAGAAGGACACTGACAAACTGGAACGTGTCCAGAGGAGGGCAACCAAAATGCCTTATGAGGAACGGCTAAGGGAGCTGGGCATGTTTAGCCTGGAGAAGAGGAGGTTAAGGGGTGATATGATAGCCATGTTCAAATATATAAAAGGATGTCACATAGAGGAGGGAGAAAGGTTGCTTTCTGCTGCTCCAGAGAAGCGGACACGGAGCAATGGATCCAAACTACAAGAAAGAAGATTCCACCTAAACATTAGGAAGAACTTCCTGACAGTAAGAGCTGTTCGACAGTGGAATTTGCTGCCAAGGAGTGTGGTGGAGTCTCCTACTTTGGAGGTCTTTAAGCAGAGGCTTGACAACCATATGTCAGGAGTGCTCTGATGGTGTTTCCTGCTTGGCAGGGGGTTGGACTCGATGGCCCTTGTGGTCTTTTCCAACTCTATGATTCTATGATTCTATGACTGTCGTTTTTAACTATTTTCTGTTCTTCTCTCTGTGTGTGTCAGGAGAATGGCTGCTGAAAGAGGTTTCTCTGGATACTGCTCTGGACGGTGTGCGCCGTTGTGTTCTGTCTAGGGTGAAGCAGACAGAGGAACATCCCCAAATGTTAATAGGGAGAAATCTGAGTTTGGCATTGTACACTCATGCACACGCGCACACATACACACAAACACAGGACCACACTGTTGATCCCTATAGTAGGACATGAGAACAGGGTGGGTGTGTATGTGTGCATGTATAAAGCCAAAAGTTTCACAGAAAAGATGACTTTTGAGGAGGGATTTGAAGGAAGTAAGAGAAGTCTTGGATACTTTAGTTGAAGTTCCTGTATCGCAGGGGGTTGGACTAGATGGCCCTTCCAACTCTATAATTCTATAAGTGGCATTTTTTTGCAGGCAGTAGCAATTTATTGACTTCTGCACCCATTGCAGGAACAGCTGAGTATGGGGTTTTTCTTTTCTTGATTTTACAAGCACGCCTCTCTCCCACACATAGGTTTCTGCCTGCAAGGAGGTTATATTCTAAGTTTTGATAGCAAGAAAGATACAGAGGGAGGGGGTGAGTGATGAATAATGAGCACCACCTTTCACGAACGCATCTCCGTTTCCCTCGAGAAGCAGGCTTATCACAACATACATCTCCTGACCATAAGGAAGGTCTAATCTTCAGCTGATTAAATGCAATTCCTCAAGG
The DNA here is from genome assembly GCF_965112155.1 of Podarcis liolepis. NCBI lineage: Eukaryota > Metazoa > Chordata > Lepidosauria > Squamata > Lacertidae > Podarcis > Podarcis liolepis. The sequence continues at coordinate 100,364,969 of NC_139555.1, read as the reverse complement.
TTCCTACAAGGCATGTGCTTAATGTCTTCAGTGCATTTAAGCAATTTGCAGAATACAAAGTTCACACACTTGGCATTATCGCCAATACATCACCCGCCTCCAGACGCTTTGCTATCGCCGAAGGGATATATCAGGAAAGGTTAACAGAGACGCTAACTAACTTGAAAGAGAGCGAAACCGTGAGAGTGTGCTGAGGAAACAGCCAAGGAGGTTATCCAGGAGTCAGGGATTGCTGCGAGAACATCCAGGGACTTGTGGCTGTAGTCGCTGTGCGTCTCTTGCCCTGATTTATTATGATCATTGGGATTACCCATCCCTGAACACCTTCAGCCTGGCCAATAAACACCGTGGAGGTTCATAATGGGAGGTGAGGGGACGGGAGGAGGAAATAGTTAATCCATGTGTAGCAGGAAATTGACCAGAAAGGCCATTTGGGGGTTCCAGAATTTGGGGGGTTGGGAAGGCTATTTTTACATTCATCTCATTAACTTCCTTTATAAATCTGTACATGGAAAATCGTTACTGCAATCCAGCCGAAATGTGTGAAGCATTTGCCAAAACTTTTTATCTTCCTTTGACGGATTTCTTTTCTTTGAATTTCTTCAGTGATTATTATCATCATCATCCTTTGCAAATGTTTCCGCTGGATACTCCTTTCCTTATAGCTTGGCTCCAGTATCTATCTGCAACCCCAGTCTCAGGTTTCGTTCCCCCAAGAGAGCTTGCTTTGGAGTTTACTATTATGGAAGTACTGGAAGTTTATTAGAAATGAGCGGAAGCAGGAAAGTAGATCTGAGCACCTGTACAGGATTACATAGAATGGTTGTGTAATGGTAAATTTTCATATGAAAGTAGCGATCAGCGAATCCATCCATTTCGGTTTCTTTCAGTTTCTCAGCTTCTTTTTTCTATTCTTATGTTTACTTCTCCACATTGGTTTGTGGTTTTAAATTGAAGTTTTTAAATTGAAATGCAAACCATCTTGCAGAGGTATTACCACCTAAATTGCACACACACTCTATGGCCTTTTAAATGTGTGTGAGAGAGGGGTTATTGGTTTGCTTTGGTTTTATTATGTATGTTGTTCTCATTTTGTAGTTTCCTATTGCAAATTGCCCTGTGATCTTTGGATGAAAGGTGGTATACAAATTTAATAAATGTTGTTGTTGTTGTTGTTGTTGTTGTTGATGATGATGATATACAGTCATACCTTGGTTGTCAAACTCCCTGGAACTTGGACGTTTCGGCTCCCAAATGCCGCAAACCCAGAAGTGATTGTTCCAGTTTGCAAACGTTCTTTTGGAACCCGGACATCCGATGGGGCTTCTGCGGCTTCTGATTGGCTGCAGGAGCTTCCTGCAACCAATCAGAAGCTGTGATTTGGTTTTCAAACGTTTTGGAAGTCAAATGGACTTCCGGAACAGATTCCGTTCAACTTCCAAGGTATCACTGTATATTGAAGAACTCGAAAGCCTATCATTTCATTCGCTTGCCAATTTCCCTCATGCTCCAGCAGAAGGCATCACTGAAAAAAGTCCTGGAGCCGCAATCCCCTGTATTCTGCCTCCTCTGCATGACTGGTGTAGAAGACAGGACTTGCAGCATGTACAGGTTTCCCCTACTTTGTGGCAAGGTTGTGACCTTTCCCCCTTTTGCAGAAGCCTTGTCTGCCTTTGCACTTGACCACCCTAGTGGTTTTGCTCTGGCACCAAGGCTTTGCCAAATAAAGATGAATGAATGAATGGAAATCTTGTGGTCTATATTATTCATTCTGCTTTAAATTGATGGTGAATGGAAGACCAGGCTTCCAAACTAAGAAAGAAAATAATGGAATTTATTCAAGCAGAAAATCGTTACAACATCTGAAAAATAAAAGAACTTCATAATGTGGGTTGCATGTGGTTTTTTGAAGCGCCCAAATCACTTGGTATGCGTAAGCCTGGGTCCAACAGATGGAACGATTTGTTCTGCATGCCCAAGGAAGCTCTTGCTTCTTCTTTTGTTCCCAAAGTGGTTTGTGGCATTGCATGGGGGACTTGCTGTTCAAAAGGGGGAAGGATCTGCTAGAAAGGCCCAAGCTTGCAGATACCCTTAGGATAGTAAAGGTAAAGGGACCCCTGACCATTAGGTCCAGTTGTGGCTGACTCTGGGGTTGTGGCGCTCATCTCGCTTTATTGGCCGAGGGAGCAGGCATACAGTCATGTGGCCAGCATGACTAAGCCGCTTCTGGCGAACCAGAGCAGCGCACGGAAACACCGTTTACCTTCCCGCCAGAGCGGTACTTTATCTACTGGTACTTGCACTTTGACATGCTTTCGAACTGCTAGCTTGGCAGGAGCAGGGACCGAGCAACGGGAGCTCACCCCGTCACGGGGATTCGAACTGCCGACCTTCTGATCGGCAAGTCCAAGGCTCTGTGGTTTAACCCACAGCACCACCCGCGTCCCACCCTTAGGATAGCTCTAGAGATAACCACAGCCACTGTTAATTGGATCCCTTTGAGTGTGGTACATCCATTTCCAAAGGTGTGGTCTCCAGAGAAGGGATATGAGGAACATCTACTTTGGGCAATGGGGGAACACCTCAGTGACCAGGAAGAGCCAGTGCAGAGCGGCCAAACACCAGCATTGCTGCGGCTTACATGGATGGTGCTGAGGCAAGCCAGTGGTGAATTTGGGGCTGTGCAGATGCACAGGCAGTGCCCATCCAATGCTCCTGCAGGTGAATCCATGCAGCCTTGACCTCATCCACCCTGCGCATACCAGTGCTGCCCTGGTACACTGCATTAACAAGGGTGTCGGAACGGTAACACTGAGACTCTGCTCAACCACACTGGCCACTACTGTCAGTGGCAAAACAGAAACACAGGCACAAAAAGCTTCTAAGGATTATCAGCTTGTGGGCTGCAATTTCTAATAGGCACATAGAGGCAGGGTAAGGCAAAAGTAGGTGGAGCAACAGATGCAAATTAGTCTGCATTCCAGCCGTGCAAAAGTCAGATACGTACCCACCAGCTTCTTATCCAGGCAAGCCAGAGACATTACAATTCAACAACATGTTCCAAAAGAGAACATGGCCTAGAAGAGTCTCAAGGGCCAAAGAGGTCTGGAAGCATTTGGTCAGGCGGCTCCAGAGATGTGTGGGGATTTCCTATTGGAACTGTAATGGGTATGAGTTACTCGTGCGTAAACTGGTGCCTTTTTAGGCTAATTTGCCTTGTTAAACCTTTCTGACTGCACAGCCCTTTCTCATTATGGCTGCCTCAGTCGCTGGCAGAATCCGTCAGTGGGCGTTTCTTGAACCTCTTCCAACATAAACGTTGTTTGACACCCAGTCTCCTCCTCCTCTCACTGCGCGGGAGCCTTCTGCGCAGGGAAGGCGTGGGTAGCGGAGGACCTGGGCTCTCCTCACTGATGTCCAGTGAAGAGTCCTGGAGCCCTCTCTCCAATACCCCAATCTGCCCCCCTTTATCCCTGGTGTTGCGCTGATTGGCTTCCCCCTCTACTGAGCTGTTTCTCCCCCTGCTGCTGGGTCCTTCGCCAGCATCATCTGGGAGCCTCCCCTTCGCTTCTTGCTCCGATGTCAGTTCCGACAGGAACATTGATAGTGGCAGGTGCCCAGCTATAACCACCTCTGATGCCAGCCCTGAATCTTCTCCTGAAAAATCTACTCGCATCACCTAGTGCTTTCCTGATCTTCTTTCACTTCCTCAGGAATGAATACAGCCATTGCAAGATCTGACAGTATTCTTGAAAAAAACCATGTTATTAATCCCATGTGTGCAGTGTGTTTTGTCTCTAGGATACCACGCAAGCGATTACGGTTGATGCTGGTGAACAAAGGAAGACCACACAAACTTAAAAACACACATTTTGTTTTCTTTCTGATAGTCCAAACGAAAGAAGGAACAGAAAAGGTAGAAAGGAAGCAAAATAACGAAAGTGCTTGCAAAAGTTATTTTCATTTTTAAAAATGGCATTGGTACAAGAGAAAAATAATTGTATATTTACTTTACAGGACGTGTCTAATCATTCAGTGGTCCTCCTTTTGCAAAACAAACAAACCGCATCAGGCACACTACAAATTAGTATCTATCAACAGTTTCCTTTCATTTTATAATTTTAAGGCTTCCTCTTTGCACTGTTGTTGATAGCCATTATGATACTACATAGTATAAAGGAATGTATAGATTTCCCCCCCTTAATAATATTTCTTTGTATAAATACTCAGTCACTTCATTACTGAAAATAAAAAGCAGATTGCAATTTTCTAAATATCAATTAAGCACCATTGTTTCTGTCCTAATGCTTATAGTGCAATTTCCCCTTTTCCCTATAGAAAGAAGATCTTTAAGGATAAGTGGTGGGCTTAAAAAAAAATCACTACTCCTTTAAACTACTCATGGTTTTCCTAGAATGTACTTTGAAATGGTATTTTTGGCATTTTCTCAAAGTAGTACACAAACATTACCACCATGCATTCGTTTAAAAAAAACAAAAACACCCCATGTATCTGAAGAGCTTAGCTTGCCTGAGATATGGATTTATTCAGTTCTTGCGAGACTTATGCTAACATGAATTATGCAGAGAATAGTTTTACTACCTGCGGAGCTAAATGAAGTGCAGCCTCCTTCATCTGAACAGCAGAAAGCAACAACATTTAGTCAGAAGTTTAGATCAGGAGAGTGAACATACAAAACTGCCTTGTGCTCAATATTATTTACTTAGACAGACGGCAATTCTACTAAGGGCAGTTTTATGCTACTGTTGCTACCCAAGAGCCATTTCAGAGGAGACATGAAACTGTCCCCCAGATCTTCCCATAGCTGTCAACTTTCCCTTTTTTAAAGGGAAATTCCCTTATTCCAAATAGGATCCCTTGCAAGAAAAGGGAAACGTTGACAGCTATGGATCTTCCACATGAGTTGTCCTTAATCCAACTGTAATTGTGTGGAAGCAATTGTGCACAACAACTAGTGACCATCGTGGGGCCCCATGAAGCCAAAAAAGGTGTGTAAAATTAGTAAAAAAAGGGGGAGAATAGAGATATTAATTTTGCAGATAACAAAGCACATTTTGAAGGCACCTTCTCAACATATGATGCCTATTTTGTTCTGCCAACTGGATACCATGCTTGAGCCTTGCTAAGAGTTTGATTCGGGGGCAACCACCATCCTATTTCTGGAGAGAAATCCAATAATTTTCCCCATTCCTACGCAGCCAACTGAACTGAACAGATGGCTTTATCTAGAGTGGGAATTATATTCTGCATGATTTAAATCTAACAAATGAAAGGCATCTTTATTTCTACATGTAAACTTAAAAATTTTGAGAATGGGAGGGCGTTTCCCACACCCAATTTGACAGAGATTACATGCTATGATACAGCTAGAAGATCCAAGACATGGGAGAAACCTTTCACAGAAACAGCCATAGCATGCATACAGAGGCATATATGAATCCATATTATCCACCTATAAGAGACCCCATCTATACTCATTAGTGCTGGGTTCCCCTTTTGACAGGGGTGGGGATATGAATCAGTATGCTGGGTCATTTTTTTTTTTTTGCATGCTACTAGTGAGGCACGAATAGAGTTTGACTGGAGTCAAGATAATTTGGTTTCCAAAAGAAATTGGCTAAAACTGAATTTCTGACACGGAAGAGGAAACACAGTTCACTCTGCATAAAAAACATCAAATTTTGATACCATTAAAAAAAAATTGAATTTCTATGTACACATTTGAAATGTGTGTTATGCTTTCAGGGAGTACTGGGGTTCTTGATAATTCATATTTTTTCAGAAGTACGTTCGTTTCCCAAACCTTGAAACACTCACTAAAAAGAAAACAGGATTCATTTTGGGAACTGAACCCAGGGTTAATTATTCGGCTTCAACTATGATTTGTGGGATTAACCTAACACTGATCCCATGCAGCAACCATGTCAGTTTTTTCTGGAACACTTCCTATGCCTTAGGCATTAGCCTGGACTGGCTGAAGGTATAGCACTCACCCCTGTAACTGAGGGAAATAGTGATCTGGAGCCCCTGCTTCTGGTATGAGTTTGACTAAGACAGCAGTTGACTGTGACCTTAAGCCACCTCATCAATTTGGCGGTGGAGGCCTTCTCCTTCTGCTACGATTAGGAAAAGGGACATTCCATTGCCTGCCAGGGCGTGACACTCCATCAGGGGGAGCAGACCAGCTGGCAAACATCTCTACTCTTTTGCTCCATGGGAGCAATATTGGAGGCTTCTGCCAGGCATTGCTATATCCTCTTGCAGGAGTCTTTGGTCTGCTGCAACAGAGATCCTTTAGGGCAGTCAGGCCCCATCTCAGCAGCGTTTCCCCACCCAGCTTCTGCTCTCCCTTGTGCATGAGTGGATTGGGGTGGGCATCTTTACTGCAGAAGGGCATGGGATAGGGGGAAGGCCTGAGAAGCTGTAGCCTATGGTCTTTCCAAAGTGTCCCTCAATATGCTGGGCCAGGATGAACAGGAACTGTTTTTGCTGCAATTTGAACCCACTGGTTCAGGTCCTACCATCTGAAGGAACAGAATACAAATTTGCTCCCTCATCCATGTCAAAGTCCTTCAAAAATTCAAAGACTGATCTACTTTCTCCAGGTTTCTTTGAGGGAGAAGGTGACGCCAAGTTGGGGGTGGATATCTCTGCCTTCTCTTTCACTCGCTAACATTTCTCCATCTTCTCTACTCAGTTTATCTACATTTCTCTTATTCTTCCTATTGCCCCAAACAGAGCAAAAAATAACCCCCTTTAACTATTTTTAACATCTGTCACAAGGTCAAGATCCCTCTGAGATTTAGCCTTCCTGACATTCTCCCTACAAGCTTTGGCTACTTGTTTGAAATCATCTTTGGTGCTGCAGTTTCTTTCCCCATCTGTAGATTTCTTTCTTGGTTCTTGTTCAAACTCCTGGAGCCTCAACGGAGCCTGCCTCTCAGTTATGGTGCAGGAAGTCAACTGGGGATGAAACTCATCCAGAAGAATGCAAGGTGATCACATCTCAGGCCTGGAAGATAGGACATTTCCCAGTCTTGATGTCCTCCTCCACTTGAGGAGAGATCTGTTTCTATATCACTATGTCTGCCACAGGATTCCAGGACAAAGGAAGGGAGTACAAACAGTTCACAATGGGGTGATGGTCACAGGACTAAGGGCTGTTGCCCCATCCAAACTGCAAGTACACCCTAGTATTACACCAGTAGTCTCCTGTGGATGCACAATGCAAGGTTAATAGTTTCAGGCAAATGTTATGTATCTTTCCTTTGGGGAAGGAGCTCTTTATGAAGGACTGAGAATACTAGGATTCCATAGAACACTTTGTTTTATTAAATGCTGCCTCAGACTAAATATCTGAACGCACCCTCAATTTTCCCTAATGTACTTACTCGTTCTCCATGGCTATTTAGTATGGTACGGGATTCAGCTTTTAAAGCCTACAGGATACTAATAAATATTACCATGTTAGCACCAAACCAGTAGCTGTTAGCACTGGCCAAAAGAGGTCACATGCCATTAAAAAAACACACCTAAGAAACAATTGTTGATAAAACCATTGTATCATAATGTGTGTTCACTGAGTCCCTGTGTAGCGCTGATTGCCTTGTGAGTTTAAAAAATAATCATCGCAACCATCATCGTATTCTTTTGCTCATAAGAAAAAAATGCCAAAAATACCCCAATGCAAACCGTTTAGCACCTTGCAAATATCAGTGCAGCCTGTAACAGGAAGAGAAATTACTGATTGAAAGTAAACAATTGAGTACAGTGACAGTAAAAGTATCACTTTTGTCATAATGCTACATATAATGTAGAGTACGTAAAATGCAGTGGTGTGACTGCAAGATTTTTTAAAAAATTAAAAAACACACAGGATAAGCAGCCTTAATATAAACATTTTACGTACAAAAATATTAAATCAAAAATAAATAATTCGAGACATAAATATTATACTTTACAACATTAAGAATATACAATATATATATATACACACACACATATACGCACACACTTGCACACACAGGTACACACACACACACATATTTGGATGTGCACACACACCACACGCACAGAGGAAGAAGTACAAAAAGGAAGGCAGAGGTATTGCTTCATTGTCCTTCATCTGTCTTGCTTCAGCTCCCGGCAATCAGAAACCCTGGGAATTAAAAGCATAATGGAGAGTTCTCATCTCTACTTTCAGCACTATTAATGCATTTAAAAGAAAAGCGCAACCCAGCCCTTCACAGAGGCAGCTATCTGCACAGCAAGGAATATGAACAGGGCTCACTGTTTCCCTCTACTCTTTGTTGCACAGCTGAATCAGGGACAGATGCTTTTGATTTCCATTCGAACAGTAACGTCCTCAAGAGTAAGCCCTGATGTTACCAAATCACTGTTGTGCCATTTCGCTTGGGCTCTGTAATGCTGATTATTCTCCATGGGCTGCACACAAGAGTGGAAGAATTGGGAGGGATCTCGAGGGTCACCTAGTCCAACCGCCCCCCAGCAATGCATAATATTCAGGTGACTGGCAGCCATTCCCACAAGCTTGGTGCAAACTTTGGGAGCTGCCAAGATGGCTGCAATCTCATGGCTGGTACTATTTCCACCTGGCTGCATCATGAAGAAGCCTAACAGCTACTGCATGAAAGGAGTTCAGTGGCACTACTTTCTGCACATGTTGAGGGCTAAATTAGCAATGGACACACTATAATTAAAGCTAAAGCGAGATCCCAGCATTGGACAAGGGGGAAAACACAGGGTTGTACCAGCTTTCTTTTCAGTTCCCAGGGTACTGTGATGTGTGTTGCTAACCTACTGAATTTCCTCTCTCCAACAATGCAGAGAAAATTGCATTCCCCATCCCTCCTATGTGGGCAACGCAGTAGCTGGTGGTTGCTATCCCGCTGTGCTAAGTTCAATTATGTCATTAAGCTTGAATCAGTTGGGATCGTTATATCCAACTGCCTAAAGCTTAGCTGCTCGCTCAATGCACCATAGTTTTGAGCTGTGGGGTTATGATGCAAAGCCTGAATCCGTGGAACCAAGTTTCACTTGAAGTAAATGTTTACCTGATTTGGTGCCAGGTTACCACCACAAATGTAGTGCTTTATAGTAAAATGCACAAATCTGAACTTACCTTTGCTACAACACTTGTACGTCGAGGCCAGTTCCAGATGATGGAGTACACTTTCCGCAGTAGCCGCCACATTTCCCTATTACTTTGGTACCATCCTGTAAGTAAAATCACAAAGCAGATCTCAGGAGAAAGCAACCAAAATCTGTATCAAGTAAGACTAGAACTGTGACCGTAAACACGTTAACTGGGAAGCAAGTCCTTTTAGAGACAATGGAACTTACTTTTGAGTAAGCCTAGGTTAAAAATTGGAAATACAATTAAAAACTGAAATGTGTGTGAGAACGGCTGAGTAAGCGAAGGTTGGGACGTGAACATTGTGTTTGCAGGAGAACCATGACAGAAGGTTGGAACAACTTGTATGCAGGAGCTATTGCTTATAACTGCAGAGGACAAAGGAAGGAGGGAAAGTTCCTTTGCTTTGTGGTTAAACCAATAGAAGCTAGTAGAAGGAAGCACTGCCATATGTGGTCCTAACTCCCCCTTTGATTTTAAGTGTATAAATGCTTGTGCTATTTTCATACTTGATGTGCCACCCCTCAGTGGCTTTTTGCTTAAGGTTGAGTCACACTGGCCTTGCAATGGCTAAACAAACATCCTGCTTGATTGACAACTGGAGTCAGGCTCTAACTGGCCGCCCAGGCTGAACCCACAGGGTATTGGTTACTGATATTTCCCCAACGCATGCACAACGTGGGGAATATCTGCTTTTAAAATATGTGTTTATTTTGCAATGGTGGGAAGGGTGGGAAGCAATTACCTGGCACTGAAGACGAAAAGGACATGCAAGAAAAACCGCCAGCCCATCCTAAACTGATCCCCGTGCTAGCGTTTTAAAATATTGTGAATATTAATGAAATTCTAATATATACAAAGTAACACACAGTCTCTCCCTTCCGCAGTTCAGCGGATATCAAATTCTGGCCAGCGTAATCTACGCTAGCATACGTAAAACCACAGCAAAGCCTTCCGCACCCCATTGTGTGGCTGATAGCTTATTCTACCTTCGTATGTTTTTACACTCAGAAGCAGCAAAATATATCAAAGATCGACCAAGCTCAATGGACGACTTTCCAAGCCTTTTTGTTGTTGTTACGCTGTGGTGTATGAAGCTTCTGCGCTTGATACTATTGATCTGTTGATGCTGCTACCACCTCCTAAGAGCATCTTTGCTCTCATATTCTCCTGCCACCTACGCTTCAAGAGCTGTGCCTTACAGGTGAGCCAGGTAACGTGATGTGCCCTACATCGATTGCCTCTTCGGTTCTGCTTTAATTTGGTCAGTCGGGACTCCCTCGGTCTTTGTGCTCAGCACTCATCTCGGTTGCTTCAGATTTCCCGTCGAAAGGTCCCTCTCTGCGCTGTCCCTTTCCAGATGAGCCCAATGTCTTTTATTTTTCACTTGTCTTTTGCCATTTTAATTGCGGCAGCTGAGATGGCAAATGGCTCAAACGGGCCAACAGCTCTCTTGGTTCAGATGCCAGCACAGTGCAGCCAGCCACTAACAGCAAGGTAGACACATGCATTCTCTGGGCCATTCCATCTTCTGCGGCCTTCCATGCTTGGGACTCTGTATGGAGTCTGCTAGCATGTGGCAAACCCATTTGATTCTCGGAAATATCAAGCCCAGTATTCGCGTTAATCGGTTTGACGTGTTCGAAACGGCCCTAGGTATGAGGTACGAAGGCCAGTTTGGTATTCTGGAAAAATGAAGGTCCTTGTTTTGACAAGAAGCTGTATGAACTGCCTTGTGGTTCCCAACTTCCTGCTTATCAATAGCATTCGCTGGGTGGGTTTGGGGAAGGAGAAACCCCCTCAGCCTACCCTTGTCCAGTGGACATTGTAAGGACTCCCCCCCCCCTTTACAATTATTGCATTTTGTGTGCTGAAAAGTGCCACAGATGTGGCAAACATACTAACACATAACCAGTGCTAAATAGAGGCTTTACGGTGCTATTGTTGTACCTGGATCCACAAGGATAGGAGGAGGGAGGTGAAGAACCGCAGGCACTGGAAAGTAATCTCTTTGGTACTTTATTATGCTCAGTAGCACTGTTAGAGCAGGCTCCCAACTGCATGCTTCCTGAGGACTCAGACAACTAATTAAAGAAGTGTCTGCACCACTGTGCTCAGTGTTTTTAGCTTCACGGTTAAGCAGACCCACTAATTAATTGCAATAATACAGATCAAGTTGAATTTACTCCAGTCTGTGGCTCTAAACCCACCAATTACAGACCATGCTTCACAGTTCTTATGCTTCACATTAGAATTCAAGAGGTTATTTTAAACTCCCCCCCCCCACCGCCCCATATGTACAAGGCACAATTTACAAAGGTACATTACAATATGATTTGATAGGTTAACAGGTACGATGTCACAATTAGCTGCAAGTTAAAAGATTTTCCTTACTGGTGATTTTATAATTTCAGAAACCGCGTAATTCCCTTGGGAAAGCCATTTTGACGTTTGTGTCACGGACAGGCCGGTTCCAGAGAGGTTGATGCTAAAGCGGCCCTTGAAAATGGAAAAAGGATATGCATCAGGTCTGAAATGACAGCTACGTAATAAAATTCGCTGAAACGAAGAAAGAGAAAGAAAACCTAATTCTAAACGGGGCTGTTCTCCACTGCCACAACCCTGCAACCCTGCCCTGCAACAACAAGCCATTGTGCCATTATTCTAACAAGATCACCCCGGCAATGTTTTCAATTGTTCCAAGCCCTCATAGCGATTAGCACATACTGTACAAATCACAGCAGGAGTGAGATTAAGCATTTCTTCCCCTCTGCAGCTTCCTGAGGAAAGGCTGTTTTTGCTGCAGATCGCCAGCTGAGGGCATCCTTGCCCTTTCCCTAGTAATCTCTGCTGCTCACTGGAGAAAGTCAACTCTCCACTTTTGAAGAGACGTCATTCCCCCCCCCTTTTTTTTAACCTGGATGGGGGAAATTCGATTTTAAAAATAAATAAATTGTAGCATCTGCCACACTCTTGTTTGCTCACTGGAACGCCAATCGTCCTTGGCTCCCCCCCCCCCCCCCGCTTGCAACAAAAGAAATGGGTCTTTGTGCAGGACTCTCGATATCTTTAGGAAACAATGTAATGACACGTACAACTAAATGGCTTAGGACCACTGTGCCTCAAGGACCGCTTGCTCCCACACACACCTCCCCAGAGATCCTCAAAATCGTCCTCCATCACCCTTTTCTCAGTTTCACTGGCATCTGAGCTGAAGGGCAGGGGTAGGGCCAAAAGCAGGGTTTTCTCTGTGGTCAGTCTTTGGAGTTACACCCCATAAAGGTTTACCTAGCAACTGATTTTGATATCTTTTCAGATACCAGAGAAGACCTTTTTTTGTTTGCCCGTGCTCTACGGGGAGCTGGCTTCAGATAGAAGGCCTTTTGGCAGGCCAACTCTGCGTTACAAAGATGTCTGCAAACATGACATGAAGTGACATGACAACGTCAACCCCACCATGAGGAAATCCCTCACAGACGACAGCAGTGCCTGGAGACAGACAGTCAGGTTGTGTATCCATAGCAGTGACCAAAGGAGGAATGACCACTGGAAGAAGCATAGAAAGAAAAAACGCCATGGTACATCTGCAGCAGCACAACCAGACGTCTTCATCTGTTCCGGCTGCAACAAAACATGTCTCTCCCATATCGCTCTCTATAGTCACAGCAGATGCTGCATCCTTCCAGCGGTCTGACTTTTCCCTCCTTCAACCGTCTCCCAAGAGAGATGGTTGCCAACAACAGCTCTCTAGGCATGTGTTTTTACACTAGTGTCTCTTTTGGAAGAGAGCCAGTGTGGTGTAGTGGTTAAGAGCGGTAGTCTTGTAATCTGGGGAACCGGGTTCACTTCCTCGCTCCTCCACATGCAGCTGCTGGGTGACCTTGGGCCAGTCACACTTCTCTGAAGTCTCTCAGCCCCACTCACCTCACAGAGTGTTTGTTGTGGGGGAGGAAGGGAAAGGAGAATGTTAGACGCTTTGAGACTCCTTAAAGGGAGTGAAAGGAGGGATATCAAATCCAAACTCTTCTTCTTCTTTTCTGTCTCTCTAATGTTTAATCTCTTTGTCCTTTTTAATGTTCATGTTGTTTGAACAGTAAATTATTGTTCTAATTGTCTGCTGTCCTGACAATCCTTTGTGGTTAAAGGGTGCAACGCGACTATACAAAACCAATGCCTGCCATGCTGACAAAGGGAAGTGCTAGATTTGGAGGGGCTGGAGAGCGACTGTTCCGATCAAGAGCAATTCATATAACGCTAGAATATAACAAATGGAATCATGGTTTGAGAAATATTGTTGTGGAGATACCTGTGGGCACTTGGCTGCACTGTAGCAGTCCCCAGCAGTGGCGAAAGGTACAGGTCGTCCATCAAGCGTCTGCGCAAACTGCAAATCGGTTGCTATGAAAAATATTCGGTAAGAACCAGAGAGACAAAGGGAACGGAACAGCAGGGAAAGGGAAAGGAAAACCGAATGCATTATCTGATCCCCATTTAATATGGTGCACCTGCCTTTACACATTAATCTTGTGAATCCGCTGGGATCCTCCCTAAACAATAAGGTTGGCCATTAAATGTGACACTCGGAGTAACACGTGTGCATGTTAAAATTGAGGAACAACTCATTTGTCTTTAAAGGTGAAGGCATTCTAAACATGCAGGATTCCAGTCTTTTAACAATATTTTTTTACATAGGGGAAATATGCTCAGGACCACATGGGCACCGATGGTATATCTAACCAACACCACCTTTGGGCTTATTCCTTTAGTATGTTTCGCATCACGTTTGACACTTTCGGATTGTCCTGGGAGTAGAACAGAGGACTTGAATTCAGAAATTCTTCTCGAGTTCTTCTGGGAATGGCATGAAGAGGCTTTCAATAGGGTCCTACCATGTGTAAAGAATCTAATTTCCCTTGGCCTGGCTCAAATTCCACTTCAGTCAGTAGGAATTGTGTCCAGTTCCAACTGTGGTAGAAATAAAAAGCTACCACATTGCTTCAGTGGAATTTCTATGATTTCCAGAGGGACCCAAATCTGAAGGGAGCTCTGGGGAGGCTATAGACCTTTTATCCTGAGGGTCTATCATGCCACTGGAGAAAAGGCAGGAGAGTCATATATGAAACATAACTTGCAGGGCAAACATTTATGATTTAAATTCTGCTTCTGAGTTCAGGAGGAGGAGAAGAAGGGAACAACCTGAATGTGCAACAAAGTGAACAAATTCAGTCTAAAAGGAAGAGTTGTTCTTTCTTGCTTCAAATGAACTGAAGAGAAATCCATTTTTTGGTGGTTTTAAACTACACGACCATTCAAGTACAAAGTGCTGTAGTATAAAATGTTAACCCAGGTATTGTAAGGACCTTACCCTAGCCTACCTAGCTTTAAATTGAAAATTGTGCACACGTGCATGCACGCACGCGCGCACACACACACACACACACACCACAGAGCATTTTGCGGGTAAAGCCCTATTGTTACTCACTTATTATTTGCATAGCGTTCAGGTCCAGCCTAACTTTGCTGAAGGCGGAAAACCCAGCTGCTGTGTAATCTTTCCTACACTGGCAGTCTTCTCTTCTGCTTCCATTATATGGACATTCGGTCGGGTTATGTAATCTGAATCAAAAGAAAAGCCCTTTTCTACTCATGACAAGAAACATAACACCAGGAAGAGAAAACAAAGCATTGCCAAATGCAGAGTGCCTTGATGCTCTTACCTGTAGCTGTATACTTCTGAGAAGTTCTCCGCTTCGCCATTTGCCAGAGTCACATATTCTTTTGGTCTGTCAGATTCCATGCCAGTACAATAAATCTGAGAGAAACAGGCCTTCAGTTTAATCAAACATCTAATGCTAGGTGTTAAATGAATGACTAGGAAATCAAAGGATGGAAAACACACAGGTAGAAGTCACAAGAGAACTGAAATGAATATGAATTATTAGTTTTTCATACACAAACACACACGGTGGACACTCGGGTTGCGAACGTGATCCATGCGGGATGCACATTCGCAACCTGCAGCGGTGTGTCTGCACACGTGCGGGTTGCGATTCGGCATTTCTGCACATGCGCAACCGCTGAAACCCGGAAGTAACCTGTTCCGGTACTTCCGGGTTTCGGCGGGTGTGTAACCCGAAAAAACGCAATCTGAAGCGGCTGTAACCCGAGGTATGACACTGTGTGTGTGTGTGTGTGTACATATATATGTGTGTGCGTGTATATCAAAATGCAAATAGGCCTCAACATGCATGCACATAATTAAAATTCAAAGGATTAATAACACATGCAAACACACTCACATGGACACAAAGGGATTGTGTACTTCCCACCCCCCTTAAAATCAAGAGGTTGAATGAACCAGGGAGTTCTATTGACCATGAGGCCAAATGTGGAATGTAATATTTCCAAAAGAGGGATTATAACATTATAAGCAACCAAGTTTTAGTTCTTCTAGAAATGTACCATGGACAGGCATTCTCCAAAGTCATCTGATCTCTGAGAACTCATGCAGCCCTGGAAATTCAATGAAATGCTCACACAGAAACGATACAGAAGTGGCTGAGCCATACCTTGAGGAGCTTTCCTTTAACTTGAAGGTAATATTCTCCATCTTCAGTGGTGACTTTGAGCCTTTTTACTTCTTTGCAGCTTGTTGGTAATTCACCTAAATTAAAGAATTATCAGTAAATAATAATAATACAAAATTTCAGAATGCAAGCTCTAAACAGCTGATTTTTCGATTGACTTGCCTAAGATCCAGGACAGAAATTCCCCCTGGTAATGTCCGGAAAAATCTGAACATAGGCAGCCCTAATCTCTATCTATCTATCTATCTATCTATCTATCTATCTATCTATCTATGAGACAAACACCAGTAATACTGGTCCCATTTCCTTTCAGCAGTGGCCTGGTAATTTTAAAAATGTGGTGTTTAGTTATTGGAAGGATATGTGCTCCTATTGCCAGCCAATGACAACTCCCCTAACTGAAAAACAGAAACACACACACACACACACACACAACCCAGCAGCGGCATCTAATGGGGGCATATGGCTACCCACCTGTGTAAAGCTTCATGACATCAATTCAGTGGGGACAGGAATACAGAACTATAGGCGCTTGACTGGTGCTAGGGATGGTTATAGCATTAAAGGGAAAGTTCAGGTTCTTAAAAAAAAAACAACAACAACAATTTGCAAAAGGCCCTTACAGTCATGAATATTGTGGCATGTCCTCCTTTCTTCAGGTTTCAGTTCATCAAGACACAAGGGGCTCACTTGGTCATTGTTCGTAAGGCACTGAACTGACCGGTGCATTACTCCATTTCCACAACTCACCGAACACTGGAAAGCAAAGGAAGTAAGTTCAGTTCAACTGCTGAAAACACCCGAAAGTAGGTAAGACCTCAAGCAGCCTCCATTCTGATTCCCAGGTTATGGGTGCAAAGAGACCAGAGGTCTGGCAATGCTATTTTGCTCTAGTGGAAATATACTTTATTCTGAAGCCCACAATTCCCGCATCTTAAGGCAATAATAATCACTGCAAGGAAAGAACTACGGTCTACTGTTCCACTTGCTCAGTACAATGGATTAACTCCCCTCCTCCCCTGGCCATCAGCAAAAATGTGCAATAAAAGGCCATGCACAATGCAATTTCTGAAGCCAGGTGAACATCTATCTTAGAAATATGAAACTCACTCACTCTGCTGGAAAAGCTTCTGTCTAAAGTCATATGGGCTAGATTTTATTTTTGTATCCAAGCGTACAAACGGTTGGTCACAGTCAGATTAGATCCGTCTGAACTCCAAACAAATGCCAGAAGCTCTCTGATTGCGAAGGGTTTGTGTTAAAAAGAAAGATTTGTATGTGATCCTGTAAGTGGATTTCCCAGTAGCAAAGTAGTTCTGAGACACACTAGGACCACACAACAATGCATTTGGGTCTGAAAACATTTTGATTTACAGTAGTCCATTTAATGGTGCCCTGCCAGCCTCCTCTCTTCATTTAGTCCAGCCAATGGGCCTCATTTGGCCTGTGAGGCTGTTTTATCCAAGCCATGCCCAGCCATGTACATCAAGTGTGGGACCTGAATGCGAAGGAACAAGTGGGGATCTTAAAAAAAAAAGCTTTGGACTTGTTGCTTATAAATTTGGCACCAAATGCAAGACAATCAGAGCAAATGAGTGAAGCCAAGCCCTGCTAAAAGTGAGGCTTGAAGTCAGCACTGCCTAATTTCAAGTGCTGCTCAGGAGTGACTTCAAGGGCTGTTGGGATTGGCTACACTCCAGTTTCCAGTCAACTATCAGCTCGAACCACACCATATCAGAAAAATGGGTTTCCCACCACTGAACTAAATGATGGATCATCATGGTGATGCCAGGTGTTTTACAGGTGAGCAGTCCTGCCCACCTATCACAGTCACCCATCAGAGGTGGGGGAGCTTGCGGTCCATCTTGATGGAGTGGGGGGGAAATTGCGCCCGATTTAGCCCCATAGCTGCCAAAGGATTGCACTGGTTCTCCTTGAGGATGGGGATTATTGGCAAAGAGAGAACACCTATGTGATGGAAGGAGAATCTCCCTGTAGCTACACTCAAACTCAGAGCATATTCTGTGCGTTGGCTGCTACTTCCTGTTCATAGCAACTGGTTGTTCAACTTACAGCTCATCAGCAAAATTTGAAATTTTGTTAAGCCACCCAATCAATGCAGGCTGAGCAGGGGATTAAAAATCATGGATTTTCCCCACCCCTCCTTCCAAGTCAGGGAAAAATGAGTAAATTCAGACGTGAAAGACTGTGGCAGATTAATGTGGTTTCCCCCAAACCTCATTTCCTATTGGTTCTTCAAGGTACCTTTCCTTTAAAACAGATAATATTCCCCACCCCCTATATTTTCCTGTTCTTAGAGCAGAGTGGGCTACACATTAATATTAAACAACAAATAATAAAGAAGGAGTAAGATTAGAAACATACACTTCCCCAATTTCCAACTCTCCATGATGCCAAAACTGGGCACTCGCCTAGATAGCATGACTGCACGTTTGGTGGTTGTGTTCCTGGACAGTTGACTGTGTTCTGATAACCATACTCATAATGATCCTTCCCTGTGTAAATTTCACTGCAGGAAACCAGCCTTTGCCTGTAGCCTTTGCCACATGTCACGGAGCACTATGGGAAGAAAGAAAATCAATTTGTTTTGGTAACATTAGGGACGCTCAAAGTAAGCTTCTGACAAAAGAATAAATGACTTAGTCTTTAAAGCCCTAAACGGCCTTGGTCCAGTATACCTGAAGGAGTGTCTCCACCCCCATTGTTCTGCCCGGACACTGAGGTCCAGTGCCGAGGGCCTTCTGGAGGTTCCCTCGCTGTGAGAAGCCAAGTTACAGGGAACCAGGCAGAGGGCCTTCTCGGTAGTGGCGCCCGCCCTGTGGAACGCCCTCCCACCAGATGTCAAAGAGAACAACAGAGACTTTTAGAAGACATCCGAAGACAGCCCTGTTTAGGGAAGCTTTTAATGTTTAATAGACTATTGTATTTTAATATTTTGTTGGAAGCCGCCCAGAGTGGCTGGGGAAACCCAGCCAGATGGGTGGGGTATAGATAATTTATTATTATTATTATTATTATTATTATTACCACCCTTTGGTAATACTTACCAGCCAAAGCCCACCAAGCACTGGTGGGATCTGGTGTTTCCCATTATTCCCTTCCTGCCCTTAACCACTCCTACCTCTGATATTTAAGGCCACTACCTTATCACCTCCACTTTATGTGATATATATCCTCCTTCCCCCTTTTGGAGCAGGCACCAAAAATGAGACAGCAAAGGATCGGAAAAAGATTGTCCTCTATTCCCAAGGAAGTTGGCCACCAAATTTGCTATTCCCTTCTTATCCCCAGACAGGATTGCTAGTATTATGTCTCTGCGACACAGTCTGAAAATTCAGAGTGTGCCAAAGAGATGAAAAGGAGTAAAGCTGCTCCCACATGCAATTTCCTCCCCACACTGCCCAAATGACGTTATTGTCATCTAAATGCCAGCCCTTTTCAAACGTTTAGTCTGGATTTCCTCTTACTGCAATATATATATATATATATATATATATATATATATATATATATATATGCAGGTTTTGGTGTCTTCGGGTGTCTTCCCGTGTAAGAGTTGGGGTGTCTAGGCGACGTTTCGACGAGGTCTCACTCGTCATCTTCAGGCTGGTGCTTTCGGCTTCTTGTTACTGGAACAGAGCAGGATCTCAAACACTGAGATCCTGCTCTGTTCCAGTAACAAGAAGCCGAAAGCACCAGCCTGAAGATGACGAGTGAGACCTCGTCGAAACGTCGCCTAGACACCCCAACTCTTACACGGGAAGACACCCGAAGACACCAAAACCTGCATTCCTGTACCCGTGAAAATCTACGAAAGCATATATATATATATATATATATATATATATATATATATATATGTATGTAAAAATAACACTGCTGGTGTGGAAGAATGTTAGCACGATGTTTCAGTGAGTGGTTTGCAATAAGTAGGATTACATTTCCATGTGTGGTCTCTGTCACCACATTCCTCCTTCGGTTTGCTCCCCACATGAGCACAGCTTAGCACAACCCACTTTAAGGCAACTATTCCATCAAAATATGAACAAATGTGGGGAATTCCCTTGCAGACGATCATTGCAGCACACACATAAAGACTTAAAACAAATTAATACAGAGATTCTGCAGAAGACTTTTTTATTGGAATTTTGGTATAATTTGCTGTTATAATCTACCAATGCACACACAATCACATTGTTTTTACATGGTATGGGGGGAATAAGCTATTATATGCTGCCATTGAAGAGAGTGCATTTCCCCACACTCCTGTGGTGAAGAATATATTACAAGTTACTGCTGGATCGAATATCCTGTGGTTTCCCTGTAGCGTAATATCAGGGAGTCTAAGGGCCACACACTGTAATCTGCAAACAATTCTACACAGGAAATGTTTCCACGGGATGTCAAACCAAAGTAAAACAAGGTGGTTGCAAAAGAAGCAGATGAAGATTTGCCTGCAATGCTAAAAAAAAAGAATAGAAGTTCTTTGCCTTTATACACACCCCTCCTTCAGAATCAGTGCCCAATAAGAGCTTGAATCTTATCTTTGAAGAAGAGTTTCATATATAGATGGCAAGGCCTCATGAACCTAACTGAAGCATGACTATGTATGCAGGACTGGAACTATGGCAATTTAAAGAAAGAATATGCTATGGAAATTTGCTTTGAGGCCATTTGGGAACAGCACCATTTCTGGTAAAGGGCCGGAAAACAAAATGGAGGCACCTCCAGTGGCAAAGGCACAATCTCTGTTGACTAGCCAATCCCTTTCCCTTAACTCTTTACCAACTCCTGTGTCTCTTTTATCACTCCATTCCCTGCCCACCCAGAATCTGAAACTATAGAGTAATTAGGGAATATTATGCAAAATCCACCTGCTCTGGATAATTTATTAATTTATTATGGCAGCACCATTTAGATTAGTAGTACAGAAATATAGCCAGGTCTCTCTTTTACCCATTTAAGGAACGTACCAAGAACCATCACCTCCCTCAATAATCTAGCTTTGGGATATAGGTGAGCCCAAAGAAATGTATAATGGGGGGGTCAGCTGAATCTCTTAGCTCCTTGCACCAGACATCCACATGCATTTTCTTTTCATGCTTCAACTCCATTCTGCTCTAAAAAAATTCCCTTTTCTGCTAGGTGAGCAATAGCACTGCCATTTCTCGATGGGGCTTTTCCCCGGTGCAAAATGCTTCTTCATATGATGCAGAAGGAACAGGCCAGGATCCGTCTGTTTCCTTCTGTGCTGAGCTCGGGCATACATGGGAAGCAGCTGATTTCTCTTGACAGGTGTGCTCAGCGTTGTGGGGGCAGAACTGCCAGCCCAGATTTGCTCAAGAAGTAGAAATCTGATCTTTGTATTTACGAGAAGGAATTGTTATTTTCAAAGTTGTCAGGTAATTCCTTAGCCTTCTCCCTCCCAGCCTAATTTTCTTTTTGTTTCCTCAACAACAGGACCAACAGTGGGCAGCTCTGCTGGGTATAAAATATAGGGACTGAATAGTAACCTCTCCTGCTATCGTTCCCCATCCTGACCCACTTTTTGGCAAACAAATCAACCAACGTAAAGTGCTATTTTTGCAGAACACCACTCATCAGCTCTTGGAGAAAATCAAGGAGCATTATAATATATGATTTGCATATATTATTCTTGGCATTCTGGGTGGATGCAATTGACCAGAGAACAAAAGCAGAGGCTCCCTCTTTTTGCCTTCCTGCAGACTTACCTCTGACCAGTCCCCTGTAATCCAAATGTATTCGCACGGTGCCGGGTTGCAGGCCTCAATATCAGGTGGCCTCTTGCTTGAATCGCAGTGAAGGCTGTCGGCCTTTTGCATATCTTGATCCACACAGGTCACCTTGCGATATCTGGAGCCTTCGCCACATGTTTTGCTACACTGTTGAAAGAAGAGATCGGAAAGAGAGGTTGCTGACCATGCGGCAGAACTGATGCAGCAAGGGAGAAATATGGTGGACGGCAGGACTGGTGTTGGCTGTTGAGGGAGATGTCCTCTCATTGCTTTTTGAAGTTTTGAAAAAGCTTCAGCTGCTTCCCACTTCCCTCCTTCTGTGCTGGATCTAGGAGGGAGGTTCAGAACACTAGTGGTGCATGCCATGGGGTGGAACTGGGAAGCCGCCCTCATGACAATGGCTCCACCTTGCACCACCACATGACCCATGACTGGGGCTTGGAGTGGAACTTATCTGAGGGACAGCCAAAAGGAGAGAGGCCTAATTTGAAGCGTAGTAAAGGTAAAGGGACCCCTGACCATTAGGTCCAGTCGTGACTGATTCTGGGGTGGCGGCGCTCATCTCGCTTTATTGGCCGAGGGAGCTGGCGTACAGCTTTAGGGTCATGTGGCCAGCATGACTAAGCCGCTTCTGGTGAACCAGAGCTGCGCATGGAAACGCCGTTTACCTTCCTGCTGGAGCGGTCCCTATTTATCTACTTGCACTTTGACGTGCTTTCGAACTGCTAGGTGGGCAGGAGCAGGGACCAAGCAACGGGAGCTCACCCCGTCACGGGGATTCAAACCGCCGACCTTCTGATTGGCAAGTCCTAGGCTCTGTGGTTTAACCCACAGTGCCACCCGTGTCCCAATTTGAAGCATACAATTACCCAATTAATAGGAATATGCTGGTAAGTCTACTATATGATTCACACCAACACATGGTCCAGTGTCACTCCTCCTTCTGCCAGCCTCTATAGCTGTCAAGTTTAGGTAGATATATTAGAACCATGGTGGCAGAGACAAAATAAAGTTCTGCGGACCAAGGAGGTGGAAGAGGCCCTAGGATATATAAGCACTGCATGAGATATATGGTGTGTTTCTTACTTGACAAGATCCTTCTAAGCAAGCAGCGGGGAAGAAAATGGGTTTGTGTTTCACGGTATGCCGTAACTTCATTCGTTTATTTAATTAATCGAAATGTGTAACCCATCGTTCAGCCTTCGAGGTATGTTTTTGACGTTGGAAAAAAATACCCCACAATTTAAAACGCAATGAAACAAAGCTAATATAATCATAAAGCACAGCAAATGAAAAATACAGACAACGAAGAACGAACAAGACCCATAGCCTGCACTGGAAAAAGCGACAGTGAATTGCATTGCATCTGAATGCTACCGATGAGCCAGCCGGCTTCATACATACCTCAAGGTTGCTAAGAGAATTTAGGCAGGGCAAATGGCTCCACACCACAACTTTAAGGTAGTGAGGACTAGGCCCTAGGTGGGCAAAGGCCAGAATTTGCACTTTGAATTAGGCCCAAAGACAACCTGACAGCCAGCTCAACTTTTTCAGCACTGGCAAGATGTTGTCCCTATAGGAAGTCCCTGTTTGCCGCCAGGTTACACATTTTACCCCAGCTAAAGGTTTCAGACCATCTTCAAGGGCTGCTCCACGTAGAACGTCATTGCAAACAATTAAATAACAGTAGAATAAGCTCACTGGAACTCAATGAGAATTGTAAACAGGACCGCGGAAAATTGAACCAGTCAGGGACAGAGGTTCAAATACAGGCCTTAATGAGGTTGTAACCTTGTTTCCAACAGGCTTTTCGTGTCAGTCTGGATTTACTACCAGATGGCTTAATTCAGCCTGCACCTCATCCCTCAATAAATAACATGAAAACTAGTTCTATGGCAGACAAGGTGCCTTTTTTGGCAGTTTATCAGTTTGAAAAAGAGGGGGTTGCGGGCTGGAAGTGGTGCAGGACTGCTGGAAAAAAGATATCCGAAGGACCAAGTGTTTAATGGGTGCAAGATCTGGACTGTCATTCATGATTTCTTATGAGGAAGATGTCAGGGATTTAAAGGTTGGTGGGTTGTTGTTTTTTAAGCATTCTTTGAAGTCTGTTCTGTCACATGGTAGAGATTTACAGAGCATAGACACACACACACACACTCTCACACAAAACCAGCACACGGGGAGCCTGGAAAGCGTTAGAAAACCAGCGTGACCCATCAAACATTCACCTCCCACAAAAAGGGCCGGCAGTGTGAGTGGGGGAGGGGTCCCTAATGCTTTCCAGTTGTGTAGAAGTTATAACAAAATTTGCGAGAAACAGACAGAGGGAGAAAGAAAGAAAGAAGAGCGTGAGGGACTGGGGAGAGAAAGGAGCAGTTGCTTTGGGAACAAAGTTACTCCGATTTGGGTAAGTTTTGTCAGTGCATGCTATTTGGTGATCTTTAAATGTGCTACCTGGATCTGTTTCAATGTGTTCTGTTCACACTGTGCTTCCTACAATCTTCCACACCATCTTTTTACAAGCAGTTCTGCAGGAGACAACAGTCCAAGGCTGAGTCCTCCTTTGTTTCTTGCTTACAGAAAGAACTAGGCTGTGAGCCATTGTAGTGAAGCTCAAGCCACAAAATTTTTACACCACTTGAAGTAAGTGTTTCTTTGGAGCTTCTATTGATCCTCACTTGTCACTGCACAGGATTGGAGTATCTCTGGACCTTAAGACAGCAGCAGAATGTCAGAATGTGTATCTTTTCTATATATAAAAACCATCCCCGGGGCCCACGATTGATGTGGGAGTTAGCTGAGGGTAAGAAACTCTGCCATGTATGCTGTTAATGCAACATATTGTGGGAATTCGAGGACAAGCAAATCTGAAGGAGGGAGAGCTGTTGACTTCACCTTGAACATTCTCTCTGCTCTCTGAGGAAAGTTTGTTCCTTCAGAATCTGAAGAACTGGGAATTGCTTTTTATTCTTCCTTTCTCTCCCAAGTAAAGGGGGAGGAAGAAAGTGTTTTATGCAACTGTGAATGTGCTAGAAGAAAAGATATACCGAGCATGGAATTCAACAACCTGAGCAGACCATGCCAGCTACCAGTCAATGCAAAAGTGCCCTCATGGTGCTAACATTTTACACACACAATATACTGTATATATATTTGTGTGAGAGTGTGTTAAGCAAACAATCCTTCAGACTCACAACTTTATTCTGTGTTTGCGTAACTCAAGTATGTATTACAAATGTATACTTTTAATCTGTTAAGAGCTACACACCCTTTGAAACAAATACTACTATACACCCACAATGTACCTTCTCACACACACTGTTTCTTCTTCTTTTCAGGCTGTTTGATTTTAAATTTTTTTTTAAATATTCTGTTTCTTGCTTTCCTTTTCTCATATATGCCTCATAATCCCACAAGCATCTGATCTACCTGTCTAGAAAATGTTTACGAAACAAAGGAATGGGAAGACAAGAGAGGGGCAACAAGGAGAGTTCTCTATTTATACAAGCTAGCAGAAGTTTCTTTTTGCTTTTGCTTTCTTTTACTAATCTGCTGTGAAATCTTGACTGTGTAGGGCAAGGTTAACAAATGCCGGCTGCTATGAAGCCACAGACACCCAGAACTTTCTGGTACATCCCTTCTCCTTGCTTCTGAATAACGACAAGTTATTCTCCACCTTATAACCTTTTCCATAATCAGATCCATTTTTAGAAGGCTCTGGAGAAACATTTTTAAAAGCACCACAACAAAACTTTTCAGGCAGACGTTTGTTTTTCGGTTCATTTCTAACCACAGGTGTCAGCACATGTGCTGGTACATCACTGTTTTGTACTAGATGGTGCGTATTCACATAGAAAGATGCCTGACCCTGTTTGCAAAAGATGAGCTACAGGTGAATTCTACAGGTGAATTCCAAGCACTTGGATACATCAGGATATGCTCAGACACAAGTGAATAGACCAAGGTTGCATTCACACAGCAGCTTATTCCATTTCCCCCATTATATCTGAGCTTTCATACCACACAAAAACCGCTTTTGAAAGTATAGTGGAGTAAACAGAACATATTTAGTGCTCATTTATGTGGTTTTTTGTTTTTTGTTTTTGTTTTTTGCAAACAGGTGTCTTTCTGGACCAAGTAAATGGGAAATAAGCACTAAATTTGTGCCACATTCTGATGTATTTCTGTAAGTGGCTTTTATGTCATTTGAAAGCTGAACAATAATGCAGAAAATTAGGGAAACTTGGGGAAACAGAAAAAATTGTCGTGTGAATGTAGCCATTGGATTCAAAAGGGCCAGCCTGACATGAACGATTTGGGGATCTAAGTAGTCATTTCTAGAGCTGGTTGACTGCCCAGAACCATGCCTCCAGTCAGCCAGTGTGAGACACACTCAAAGAGAATGACCATTTCTAGATTCTGCCCAGACACATCCAGATGTATCCTAGGTTTAGCATATATCGGAAATATATACACTATTGCCTTTTCCTAATACGTTGTTCTCCAGATGTTTTAGATTACCATTCCTATCAGCTCCAGCCAGTGTGGCCCCTGGCCAGTGCCGATGGGAGATGTGGACCATAATATCTGGCATTACAATAGCTATGCACTACCAATGGGGACAGTATTGAAATCTGTTTCTAGAATAGCAAAATTAAAAACAAAGTAATTGTATTCAAAGGAAGGTGATCTTACATTTAAAATTATTTAAAGAGGTGTGTTTTTTTAATAGAACAAACTTGCTTTCTTCAATTATCCTGTATCAGCTCAGTAGATTATATTGATGAAAAGAACAACAACGCTGGTAATCATATGCCATGCATAGTGGTAATTAAATCTGCTTATGCCGTCCACTTCTTATGTGGGGTAGATCAAACGCTTCTCATTTAAAAAGCTCTGCCTTTTACCTTCTGAAAATTAAGCTTCCTGCTTTAATTAACAAACCAAGTCACCAGCATTAATAGGTTTGTGAACATGTCCTGGTGTTTCCTTAAGAACTTAATGCTTAGCGTTTGCCTGAACTAACATTCCGATGACCGAGCCGACTCTTGCCCACAGCAGCACGTCTACTCTATGCCTGCTTGCCAAATGAAAAGCGCTAATGCAGGATTTAGCTAGCACAGCAGAACCGATAAACTTTCTTACTGCATGCTAGGTCCAACAGGTGTGTGTCAGTGCTTCTGTAATAAATCTGCCACATGTGTTCCTACTGGCTCATGCTGTAGCACTGAACACTTGGTAAGCATTAAAAAGGGGGCATTTTGCAAAGCATGGGCTCATTTTCCATAGCGTATCTCCAGACTTGGTCATGTAGAAAGCATAAACAAGGTTTCTAGAGAACGGAGAAAGCCACCACACTGGTGCGGGAACTCGGAGGGAGATCTTATTATACCTATAGGTAAAGGTAAAGGGACCCCTGACCATTAGGTCCAGTCGTGACTGACTCTGGGGTTGCAGCCTTCATCTCGCTTTATTGGCCAAGGGAGCCGGCATACAGCTTCCGGGTCATGTGGCCAGCAGGACTAAGCCACTTCTGGCGAACCAGAGCAGCGCACGGAAACACCGTTTACCTTCCCGCCGGAGCGGTACCTATTTATCTACTTGCACTTTGACGTGCTTTCAAACTGCTAGGCTGGCAGGAGCAGGGACCGAGCAATGGGAGCTCACCCCGTCGCGGGAATTCAAACCGCCAACCTTCTGATCGGCAAGTCCTAGGCTCTGTAGTTTAACCCACAACGCCACCCGCGTCCCTTATTATACATATAGTTGATGGCTAATCTGTTCAGTGCTACTTATTTGTGTCTTTTTGTACCCCACTTGTTCTTTGGGGATCTCAGGGTCCCCCCTCCCACTCAAGGATTCAACCTTTGCAATGACCTGATACACGAAGCATGGTGACAGTGTGTTTTTAACTGGCCAACTATCCCATCATCTCTCTGTGCTGTCTAACTCCCCAAAAAGAGAAATGTGATGGCAAAGAGTATCAGGAACACCTTTGCTCTGATTCAGTGTCAGCATAGTCCCACCACATTACAGTCTACTTACATCTGGAAACAATTAAATCACTTAGAAGAATATGGAACATATTGGCTAATAAAAACAAATTTGATCCATTTTTACATGCTAAATTACTCTGTGGGGAAACTGCACACCATGAACTGCAAAAATAGATGGTGATATGGGAAAACTGGATGGAAGCAGGTGTATTGACACTGGACCAACTGATATAGATAGGGAAGATGAATTTTATACTTTTGCTGTTTTAAGACAAAAATATCACCTATCAGACACAGCCCAATGGAAATATCTTTAATTACAAATCTTCTAACAAGTGTGTTTGGGATGTCAGCCCTTTCAGCTACCGAGATACCTGAGATTTTGGAGCAATTGGACAACTCATTCAAAAATAAAAAGCCAGCAATTACTTTTTATAGGTATCTATTAACAACACACAAGTTCAATATGCAGACTGTAAGAGATGATTGGAATAAAGAATTGGACCTTACATTATTACCCAGCCAGTGGGAAAATGTATTAGCTTCAATACCTAAGGTGTCATTAGATTTTAAATTAAGATTAATACAACAGAAAACAATATTTAGAGTTTATTGGACTCACGTACAGTAGTATAAAAAAGGGTTAGCTAAGGTAGCTCAGTGTTGGAGATGTGGTAAGGACAATGCCTCTCTGAAACACATGTTTGTACAGTGTTCTTTACTTAACAAGATTGGGGAGAATCTGCTGGACTGTGTAACTATGACTAGGCAGAAAAAGTTAAATCTTTCAGAGGAGAATATTTTTATGGAAGTTATCAATGGCACAACGGAAAACGTAGTAGGCTATTAGCGTTTACATAAACACTAGGGCAATAACACTATACTGTACGAATTTATACAAGAATATATGGGAATATCCAGGACGCGGGTGGCGCTGTGGTCTAAACCACAGAACCTAGGTCTTGCCGATCAGAAGGTCGGCGGCTTGAATCCCCGCGACGGGGTGAGCTCCTGTTGTTCAGTCCCAGCTCCTGCCAACCTAGCAGTTTGAAAGCACATCAAAGTGCAAGTAGATAAATAGGTACCGCTCCGGCGGGAAGGTAAATGGCGTTTCCATGCGCTGCTCTGGTTCGCCAGAAGCGGCTCAGTCATGCTGGCCACATGACCTGGAAGCTGTACGTCGGCTCCCTCAGCCAGTAAAGCAAGATGAGCGCCGCAACCCCAGTGTCATCCGCGACTAGACCTAACGGTCAGGGGTCCCTTTACATTTATATGGTAATATAGCATACTGCCCCCCTCCCCATATTTTCGCTTTTATATGTATCTTTGTTGTTGCTGTTCTCCTTCTCACTTTCCCTTCCTTTTTTTCCTGTATCACTCTATTTCTTTTAGCTGAAATCACCTTAATAATATATAAATATTAAAGGCAAAGCGGAATGAATAACTTTATAAACTAACTAACTAACTAACTAGAATCATAGAATCATAGAATCATAGAGTTGGAAGAGACCACAAGGGCCATCGAGTCCAACCCCCTGCCAAGCAGGAAACACCATCAGAGCACTCCTGACATATGGGTGTCAAGCCTCTGCTTAAAGACCTCCAAAGTAGGAGACTCCACCACACTCCTTGGCAGCAAATTCCACTGTCGAACAGTTCTTCCTAATGTTTAGGTGGAATCTTCTTTCTTGTAGTTTGGATCCATTGCAAATAAATAAATAAATAAATAAATAAATAAATAAATAAATAAATAACAAATAAATAAATAGTCTACTTACATCTTGCCAATCCTCTGTTTTCCAGCTGTAAGAGGCACATCCCGCCATTTGGCATTCTTGTTCAGAAGCTGGCCTGCTGGACTGACTGCATTCAGTGTCGCTAGCTGTTTTGTGAGTACCAAGGTGGCAGACAACGCTTCTTTGCTGAACTCCTCTCCCACAGGACACTGAGCACTGAAGAGGCAGAAAAAGTAAGGCTCAAAAGTTTTGCCTATTTTCACCCCCAGTCTCTCTTCAACATTGGAAGTTTTTAGTTCAGATATTAAAAAAATAATAATTGTGAGGTCTCCTCCAGGCAACCTGTTCATTGAGCGTTCACTCTGATTTGTTTTCACAAGTTTGTGTGAAGGTTACACAACCTCTGCTCTTTATTGAGCTTTTATTATGATTTGCTTGTGTGGAGGTTATATTATCAGTGCCGAATTTACGTATAAGCTAAACAAGCTATAGCTTAGGGCTCCACTCTCTTGGGGCCCCCAAAAAAATTTAAAAGGAAAAAAAACCTGGATGTACATTTCCAAAATATAAGGGGGGGAAACAAATAAAATAAAACCTACATACAGCAACAGTGTTTTGCGTTGTGTAGGCTCCTATGATGTAAGTAATGGCCCCCGCCTGCTAGCCTGCTCCTTGAAATATCACTGGTTTGCTCATTTCTATATACAGTGGTACCTCGGGTTACTTACGCTTCAGGTTACATATGCTTCAGGTTACAGACTCCGCTAACCCAGAAATATTACCTCGGGTTAAGAACTTTACCTCAGGATGAGAACAGAAATCGTGTGCCAGCGGCATGGCGGCAGAGGGAGGCCCCATTAGCTAAAGTGGTGCTTCAGGTTAAGAACAGTTTCAGGTGAAGAACAGACCTCCGGAACGAATTAAGTACGTAACCAGAGGTACCACTGTATAGGGTGCCTACATTCTGCATGGACTGGTTGCAGGGCAACATGTGCAAATGGCTTTAGATAGCTATTGGGTAGTATATATTCAACACAAAAAACAGCGACAATTTGTTGTTTACAAATTACAAAGGACAGCTGGACGTATAAAGTGCCCCATTACCTTCAGTAGCTTAGGGCCTCATCAAACCTAAATCTGGCCCTGTATATGATATTGCATAATACAACTGTTACCCCACACTTTCCCCCCAGTGCTTTCCTTGTCACAAAGGCCTTAAAAAAAAAAAAGCATGTTTGTTGCGCCAGAGTGCCAATCACACTTTGACTCGAGCAGACTGAATCTCACCAGCAAAACAGCAACAGTCTAGAAGTGACCTGAATCCTAAGAAAGATGGTTCCCATTGCTGTTTTGTACGAAATGCTGAAATGCTACATGCCAGTGGTTTTCAGCAGGACTAGACCAAGACCCTTGTGGACCTGAGTGGCACCTCAGAGAGTTTGTACTGGTCCAGTAAACACTTCCGCTGCGCCACCAGCAACAGCTCTCTTTGCAGAGTATTAATTAAGTCCAGTGCAGAGATTCTTGTTGCAGTACAAGCTTCAGAGTCTCAGCAGCAAAGAAATAACGACACAGGGAAGCCTGTCTTTCCAAAGACAGGTTTATTGCAGAAAGATAACAGAAACACCTCCGGAGCTTTCAGACATTTTGCTTCACGCCCCAAACACAGAGAAAACAAACACTCTTTATATACTGAGCAACTTAACAACTTAACGAGCTTGACTACTTAAAGTCACATGACATTGCTAACTTGCCAGCGTCTTAGGTTTCACACCCTAACACCCCCTCTCGCTGGCAATACAAAAAACAAAATTACTTCAGACCCATTTCTTCACAAAAGTTTTCATGCCGCTGAAACCCAAGCGGTTTTGTAAAACCATCAGCTTGATTCTCATGACTGGGACAGTAATTTAATTTAACAATTCCTGCTTTTACCGTTTGACAAACATTTTGAAAGCGGATATCCAAATGTTTTGTACGACCTTTAAACTGCCCATTTTGTGCTAACTTAAGACACGGTTGATTATCACCCCATACAGTGATTGGAGTGATGGCCTTTTCATACATCTCTTGTGCCAAGCATTTGTAAAATTCTAGATCTCTACATAACTCAGATAAGGCACAGAACTCAGCTTCTGTTGACGACAAAGCAATTAGGTTCTGTTTCTTGGATCTCCACCCAATCAGAGAGTTACCAAATTTTATTACACAGCCAGACACTGATTTTCTATCCTTTAAATTTGCCCAATCACTATCTGCCCAACAAGTAATCTGTGCTTGTTCTTCCGAAGACAATTCAAGGCAAAAATCTTTGGTGTATTGTAAATATCTTAACACTCTTTGAATTCCTTTCCATGCATTTACACTAGGTTTTGAAGCTTCTCTGCTGAGTAAGTTAACAGCGTAAGCAATATCTGGTCTACTCCATTGCGAAAGATGAAGTAAGCTTCCCAGTGCTGACTGAAAGATTTCAGCACGCTTGAATTCAGCACTATCCTTGAACTCATTGTCTTTTACAAAACCCATTTCCATTGGTGTTCTAACACCTGCACACTCTGTCATGTTAAACTTTTTCAACATTTGTAATATCTTGCCTTTTTGATTCAGTAGAAAACTGCCATTTTTGGTCCTATCTTATCTGAACACCAAGATAGACCTTCACATCACCAAGATTCTTAACTTTGAAGTGCTTATTTAACTCTTTGGCTAGTTTTTTTACTTGTTCTTGTGTCTTTGAAGTATAAATCAGGTCATCTACATAAACAAGCAACGATTCTTGAGCATCTCCTGAACCTCTGAAATATAAGCAATTGTCAGCCTTGCTCCTGCTAAAACCAATGCCTACCAAAACGTCATTCAAACACTCATTCCAATTATGAGCAGATTGCTTGAGTCCATAAATAGATTTATGTAGTTTCCATACCTGATTTGATTTACCAACTTTCAATCCTGGCGGTAGCTCCATATAGAGCTCTTCAGCCAAGTCTGAATGAAGATAAGCTGTAGAGACATCAAATTGATTCACTTTGAACCCTTTCTGAGCAGCAACTGCTAATAGTGCCCGTAGGGTTTCACTCCTTGAAGTGGGTGCATAGACTTCGGAATAATGTAACCCCTTTCTTTGCGTAAAACCTCGAGCTACAAGCCTTGCTTTGTACTCTGGTTTCCCCATCGCTGTTCTCTTTATCCTGTACACCCACCTACAACTTACTGCTTTGGTACCTTCTGGCAGTTTGGTGATGGAAAACACACCCAGTTCTTTCATAGAATTCAACTCCTTTTGCATGGCCTCACGCCACCTACTGGCCTCCTCCTGGGGTAATTGCTCAACCTCCTCAAAACTTTCAGGTTCGCAATTTGCCAAACCAGCCCAAACACTAATAGCTTGGTACCTTTCAGGAGGTTTACCTTTGTTGGTACGCTGAGAACGCCTTAACAGTTCCTGCGATGTTCCTTCAGTTTCCCCCTCTGACCCAGAATCACTAGTCGTCACCTGTTTGTCACTAGTAGTTGAAGAACTTTCTGATTCTGACTTTACACGTCTCTCTTGCTGTACAGGTGAACTTTTAGAGCTAGAGGATTCTGACTTTACAGACTTGGGTGAACTAGGCGATTTCTGACCCTTGTCCTCAGACTCAAATTCCTCAGTCTGTTCTGGAACTAATACCTGCCCTGGGGCCTGAGTTTCATTGTTACTGTTCACCACATCAAATAGTATGTCAGGATTCCCATGAATTTTATTCCAACCATCCTGTTCACAAAATTCCGCACTTCTGCTGATTGTGATTTTCGTTTGATTGCCTTCTACATTCACAAATCTCCAACCTTTTGTGTTTGCTTGATAACCACAGAAAAACATTTCTTTAGACCTAGGATCGCCTTTCCTACGTTGTGCCCTAGGCACCAGCACATAAGCACGACATCCAAAAACTCTTAGATGATCAATTTTTGGTTTTTTCCCAAATAGCATGAAGTAAGGAGTGTTGCCTACTGTGCTATTGTACACTCTGTTAAAAGTATAATTCGCATACAGTGCAGCCTCAGCCCAAAAACGCTGTGGAAGTCCAGAATCAAACAGCAAAGCAGCAATGGCTTCCTGTAATGTTCGAAATTTTCTTTCGGCAACTGCATTCTCCTGTGGTGAATAGGGATTGGTAAGTCTATGAACTATACCTTTCCTTTTTAACCACGTCTCCAGCGTGTGGTTCACAAATTCCCCACCACGATCTGATTGTATTTTACGTACCCTGGTGTCAAATTTACATTCGACTTCTTCAATCCAATCCATCAGGATGGAAGCTGCTTGTGATTTTTCTTTCAGAAAGAAAACCCAACTAGCCCTTGAAAAATCATCCACCAAAATTTGCATAAATCTCGCACCTCCAAGCGATTTGACTGGCATAGGGCCACACACGTCTGTGTGCACAAGTTCAAAGGGTTTCTTGCTTACTCTATCAGATCTAGGATAGTTACATGTCTTAACCTTAGCATGTTTACAAGCGCAACAATCCAGAAAATTTGGACAGGGTTTAATGTTACACTCCTCAGCTAAATCTGGCATCTTGCTTACATACTTAAAGCATATATGAGCTAACCTTCTGTGTAGTAGATGTGCACAACCTGTATGAGGAGCCTTATTTACACACTTAGCTTGCGCTTCACCTGTTGAACATCTACCTGCTGCTAACTGCTCTTCATCCAAAACAAAAAGCCCATCCTCACAGGGAATTTTAACTAGCTCCTTTCCCTGTTTTGAAATGGTGCACACATCATTTTCAAACTCAACCTTAAAACCACTTTTTACCAGGCATGACACACTCAAAAGTCCATTCTTCATTCCTGGAAGAACAAAAACAGGAAGGTTAGTTTGCAAACAGTTAACATAAATTGTGCCTTTAAGGTTCATTTCTCGTTTACTATTGTCTGCTATAGTCACAGTTTTTGCAACTGGCAATGTCTTGCAGTTCATCAAGCGGCCACTAGATGTCGCTGGAACTAAACTGTGACTTGCTCCACTGTCAATTATCCACTTCAAGGTTTGTTGACTCCTTTTAGGACTCTGTTGTGCTGCCATTGCAGATAGCCCCTTATCAGCACCTGCTCCCCCTCTGGATCGTTGATTCTTGTAGTTCTCACGTCGTCTTCCCCTGTAGCTCCGGAAACTGGCCTTGGACTGTTGAAATTCCTGTTGCTTTTCTGGACACTTTGCTATCAAATGAAACCTGCTGCCACATCGAAAACATGACTTGCTGGCCATAGCAGACACTTGTGAGGCTTCCTTACAGCTCTGCCTGCTAGTTTCCCCACGCTGGGAATTATCTGAACGTCCAACCCTTGGGGTATTTGAATTATCAATACGTTTTCGATGATGTTGATATTCTTGTTCACACAATCTACCAGTCACATAATTCATATTCAGCTGGTCCTCTGGCAAAACTTGTAAAGTTAGTACTAAGTTTTCAAACCCTGCATGCAGGCTGCTAAGCAGAGTATAAACTTTAATATTTTCAGGGAAATTCACACCTAAAGAAGACAGTTGGTTGAAATACTCAGTCATCTGTGACGTGTGTTCAACCACACTATCCCCTGGCTTCAGTTTCAATTCATACAAAGCACGTATAATGTTCACCTTCTCTCCGGGCGTGGCTCTATGGTGAATTCGCTTAAGAGCTTCCCAAATTTCAAATGCAGACCTTAAATTTTCCACATGAGGTAATTGGGAATCGTCTATCGATACCATCAACATGCATCTAGCTTTAGTGTCCATTTTATCATGTTCCCTGTTCTGAGCATGTGCAGCAGCCTGTTGCTCTGCTGTGGCATCTGCTGCAACAGCCACAAACGGCTTTCGCCTCTGGACATAGTCAGCCCACACTTCTTTGGCTTCCAACCAGACTTGAGCCCTCTTAGACCACTGCACGTAATTAGCAGAGTTCAACTTTGTAAAGGGAACCTGGAAATTTTCCACTGCCATTCTTGGGGTCTGCTGCTACTCCCTCTGTGTGCCCTTTCTTCTCTTTCCCCTTGGGATTTGTTTTACTCACTTTTCAGATGCCTCCAGCCTCCTCTGAAGCCTTTAAGAGCTGGATTTACGACCAAGCCAGTCTTCTCTCATCCGAAAGCTGCTTTCACTTTCTCTGCACATAATACAGCTGTAGAAACGTAGAAGGATCCATAACCTAAGAGAGTTTGTACTGGTCCAGTAAACACTTCCGCTGCGCCACCAGCAACAGCTCTCTTTGCAGAGTATTAATTAAGTCCAGTGCAGAGATTCTTGTTGCAGTACAAGCTTCAGAGTCTCAGCAGCAAAGAAATAACGACACAGGGAAGCCTGTCTTTCCAAAGACAGGTTTATTGCAGAAAGATAACAGAAACACCTCCGGAGCTTTCAGACATTTTGCTTCACGCCCCAAACACAGAGAAAACAAACACTCTTTATATACTGAGCAACTTAACAACTTAACGAGCTTGACTACTTAAAGTCACATGACATTGCTAACTTGCCAGCGTCTTAGGTTTCACACCCTAACAACTTCCACATATGCAGTATCTATTTAAAAATGTCTTCATGCTATCTTTAAAGATATAAACCATCTCAGGGCAGTGTACATAACACAAATAATGATGCATGTAAATTCTTATGCTGTGTTGATAACTGATACGACTGAAGTAATCTCAGTTGTTTCACACCTTTTCCGTTAGGGCAACTCACTCAAAATCAGTGTGCATTACTTTCTACAGGACAGAGGGTAATAGCACAATACGCAAGATCACTTTTCCAACTCACCCCCTAAAAGAAGAATATAACTGACAATAAAGCTACCATTTAGTGCTGTTGAGAATCTGTTGACTGAGGCGGCCACCTCAATTCTGTATCACATTAGGGCCAGCCATGCTTTTAAGCCACCGAATTCATCTTTTTGTAAGGAAACATGTTGCGGGGCCACAGGCCTTACAGAAGCAAGAAGAAACATTTCCAGCTATGGGATTCTAGCAGAATTACTCAGTGCACAGCTACATGTACAGAACTCCTTGTGCAAACGTTTTTCTCCTTCCATTGTGTGAGGTAAATGACAGATCACAGTCACATAGAGAAGACCTGTGTGAAATTATCAACTTACTGAATGTCACAACTGGTTCCAACAGCTCCATAGAAAAAATGAAGAATGGAGCTGATCTAGAAAATTGCAAGAGTGGCAAAAGGTGGCACTTGCAGATAAACAAAGCAGAGAGGCAGAAAGGTTGCCATTGTTGAAAACTATGGAGTAACAGGATCATTATAAGGTTGCTGCATATGTCCCTCTTCCCACATCATGCTACAAGCTTCCCCACAGCTACTAAAGCAGACTTAAGTGTATGTGTATAGCTAACTATCTTTCCACTTTATTTCCACTTTATTTCTCCCCTCCCCCATACCAATTTGCTATTGCTTTTGGAATTATTTTAACATATTCAGTCTAAAGCTAATCCTAATGAAGGTTAGGAAAAATAGTTTCATTTGTCCTTGTTTTTAGAAGATTCATTAAAATCATATAAAAGTAATCAATAATAATGTCTGGAGTACGTGAACAATCTTATATTTGTGAGTCAGTCTCACTGAGCTCACTTATTCACAGGGAATGTGTTACCAACGACATACTGATAGTACTCCAGTCCAATCCTACACATTGTTTACACGGAAGTAAGTCCCACAACTCAACTGGACTTACTCCCTGGCAAGTATACATGGAATTGCTGCCTGAATATGGCAAATGGATGAGATATTATTGCTCATTAAAAGTAAAGGTAAAAGACCCCTGACAGATAAGTCCAGTCATGAACAACTGTGGGGTTGCAGCACTCATCTCGCTTTACTGGCCAAGAGAGCTGGTTTTGTCCGCAGACAGTTTTTCCGGGTCATGTGGACAGCATGACTAAGCCACTTCTGGCGAAACCAGAGCAGCACATGGAAATCCCGTTTACCTTCCCGCCGGAGCGGTACCTATTTATCTACTTGCACTTTGACGTGCTTTCGAACTGCTAGGTTGGCAGGAACTGGGACCGAACAACGGGAGCTCACCCCGTCGCGGGGATTCGAACCGCCAACCTTCTGATTGGCAAGCCCTGGGCTCAGTGGTTTAGAGCACAGCGCCACCCGTGTCCCTTTTTTGCTCATTAGTAGATCCTGAAAGGCAGTTTGAGTGTGTGCAGAAGAGGATAATTAATTTTACCAAGAAAAAAGTTTAAAAGTCAAGAAGGTTTGTAGCTAAAACACAGATATTACGGATGACATTTAGCATTTTTGAAGATTGGCTTTTGCTAATAATGCAAGGGCCATTAAGCAACACTTTAGAATCCAGTAATGTAGTATCTTTAAGCTTCCTTGAACTTATAAAATACTTGAAATACAGAGATCATGAATAACATTTGCAAGTATTAGTTTAACAAGTTTTAGAGCACTTGTTAATATAAGAGTTATTAAAAACAACTTTATAAACCCAATAATGCTGTATCTATCAAAGCAAAATGTCCTTGAATTCAACACAAATTATCATTTTCCTGCAAATAACAATTTCATATCATTTTCTTACATTTACAGCTAGTTGTCAATGGCAAATCACCATTCTTTATTGAGTAAACAACTTTAAAAAGGGCTTCTTCCGTGTTACACGATTTAGTGTTGGTATGCCCCGTAAAGTGAAGAGACCCAAAGAGCAAATGGACTTCAGACATTTTTTTGGGGGGGGGGTTATAAACAGTTATGAAAGGCTAGTTTTATAAGTTGAAAAAGTGGAACACAATGCAGCTTTATCTGTTCTTCTTTGGCGATCACTCGTAGCTGAGTAAGATTGTCTTCCATAAATATGGTTTTAACAATGATTCCGTAAGTGACTGTGGAGGCCAATTCTGGATCCCCACGTCCTTCCACAGTGGGGACATTGGTTTCTGGGCAGGAGTTGATCACGGTGTGGTTTTGCCAAGCGTGCCTTCCTCTTAGCACGTTTCTCCCTTGTGTCTTGAGTTTGAGTGTCTTCAAAGCCCATGAAACCTTTGGTAAAGGCGGTTCTCCAATTGGAGCGCTTTTTTAGGATCCACTGCTCACCCCCAAAAGGGGGAGGGGCTAGAAAAGGTGCCCTAAACATAGTCTGCCTCCCTTTTCCCCTGACTGTATTACTGCGCCCAGTGGGGTCACCACCCAGCAGTTGTAAAAGACAATCAAACTTTGGAACATGGAATATATGGACTTTGGAATATACGGACTTTGTCCTGAATGCAGAACTGCCATCATTGCAAGAGAGCTGCGATGTTTTAACATTGATATTGCAGCACTTCAAGAGACTCAAAGAGCAGGCGAGGGACAACCGAAGGAAGAAAAAGGAAGCTACACATTCTTCTGGAAAGATGTATCTGAACAAGAACGTCAAATACATGGGGTAGGCTTCGCTATCAAAAACGATCTTGTGAAGCTCCTGTCAGAAGTCCCTACCAGCATTAATGAGCAACTCTCAACCCTTGGAATAGCAATCAAACTTTGGAACATGGAATATACAGACTTTTTCGGATAACGAGTGTCCTGAACCCAGAACTGTCATTATTGCAAGAGAGCTGCGATGTTTTAACATTGATATTGCAGCACTTCAAGAGACTCAAAGAGCAGGCGAGGGACAACCGAAGGAAGAAAAAGGAAGCTACACATTCTTCTGGAAGGATGTTTCTGAACAAGAACGTCAAATACATGGGGTAGGCTTCGCTATCAAAAACGATCTTGTGAAGCTCCTGTCAGAAGTCCCTACCAGCATTAATGAGCAACTCTCAACCCTTCGAATAACACTAACCAAAAACCAGCAAGCTACTATTATAAGCCCTTATGCACCAACACTGGGTGCCGATGAAGACATTAAAGAAAAATTTTACTCTCAGCTGGATATCGTCCTATCAGAGACGCCTAAGGAAGATAAAATTATCCTTCTTGGTGATTTTAATGCAAAAGTTGGGTGAGATTTCGATCTGTGGCCTGGGACTATTGGGAAAGAAGGAATTGGCAACAGAACCAGAATGGAACCTTACTTTTGACGATATGTGCAGCACACTTCCCTTTGACCTTGCTGCCTTGGGTAACCCTGCTGGGAGTACGAGATTCCTGACGGCTTCGCTCACAAGGGTCATAGGAACGTGCAAGCCCACTCACCACGACAAGGTGAGGATACAGCGAGTGAGAGCTTGATCTGTACCCAAATGTGGTGTGGTGCTTTGTATTGTGATTAATAATACTGCTTATCCTCTGCAATCCTTATGGAATAGTTGAATAGCAGAATCACAGCCAGAAGAATCTATACGAAACTGTTCCCTTTAATGTATTTCAAAAAGGACTTTATCCCTTGTTTCTCATACTTAAGGGCATTCATTTTCAAGAATGCTATGATGATATAGAAGACTGATACAAAATGAGTTAAGCTAAATTGAACTGGAGGACTTCTCCCTATTAGTAATGAGTCAATATCTTAGCAAGGTAGTAATAGCTCCTTAGAGGCAGATGTTAGTAGTACTTATCATGTATACAGTGAAAACAATCTTGCTGTTCAGATCTCAATGTACATAACTGATATTTGTGAGATCTGTCACAATTCTAGCAAATAACTACTTTACCTGAAAGAAGAAAATGCAATTTGCCTTTAGTATTTACCTGGTATAAATCAGTATTGTGAAAAATGTTGCTTTGCCCTTTTTAAAAAACAAACAAACAAAACTTAATTTAAAATGTGCTTTACCCCTAATTAAAAAAAAATGTTGACAGATTAAAAAAAATTGTTGACAGATGAGTCAGGATATTATGCCATAATTAAACCATGGCTTAATATCATGGGTCAGTTTAGCTAACACCAGCTGTTGTGGATTATAACTCCCATTATCCTGATGGGAGTTGTAGTGAAATACAGCTGGATGGCACCATGCAAGCTCCTTCTGTCGTAGGTTACTAGCAGTAATTTCTGGGTTCGCACGTAACAGGAAGCTGTGGTTAACAGTGGTTTAGGAACTCACTCACTGGGCAAAGCAAAGCATTGGGGAATGGTTGTATATGACCGCATACCTCTCCTTTACATCATGGCTTAGGAAACCAGGATGGAACCCTGGAAAGTCACTCACTGTCCTGATAATTATTTGCCACTTCCAGGATGAGAAGCCACCTGCCTCTGTGTACCAGCCACCAGGGAACCAAAGCAGTCCTGTTTGTGGGCTTTCCATAAGCATCTGGCTGGTGACTGCAATACAGAACTCAGGGCATGCAGTCTATGCATATCCTGACTTATGTAGCCCAAGATATGATTGTGTAAACTAGGCCATAGTGACCCTTTCATGAAAATTTGTTGCTGACCAAAACCACAGAGAGTGAGAACTTGAGTCACGCATAACTTATTGTCGTGAGTTTTTGCCTGTTTCTCCCCTTCTCCCATAGGCTGACAATTCTGGAAACCTACGGGGCAAACCATACTTTGTGCAGGCATTTCCCCCTCCCACAAGTCCTGCCTCCAGGCACCTTAAAGAACACAACAGGGCTGCATATTTCCTTCCCTGAGATTAAGGTGCAAGGCACCATCCACATCTTTTTTTCCTTATCTTACACCCAAGTTCCTTTCCCTTGACGTAAGAGGAGCCCCCGAAACCTTGGGTGCACTGAAATCCCTTTTATATTCTCGATGACATCCAATGAAAATACTGTATGAAGAATACATTGCAGCAGCTAATAAATCCCTGCCCCTCAAAAAAAATGTCGGCATCTAGCAGAAAGAGCCATGACATTCCAACGAGGCATTATTCAAACCCTCTTGTACTCTAGCAAAGCTAGACAAAATGTGTCATTGCACGGCATGGTGATGAATGATAGCCCTTTCTAGACCCGACTATAGAAGGAACTACTGTTGGAACACTGACAGCAGATTTTTAAAAGTTCTCTGTGGGTGTCATTAGATATATATTTGTAAATGAAAATAAAAACCAAAAAACAAATCACTATCACCACAGCTTGATGTCCAGATGGCTTAAATTGGTACCACTCACTATACTAAGGTGACAGACATTTCGGTTTACACCATCTGAAGAACAAAGTCTAGATCTCAATGGCCTGTTCATGGGCTAACCATTAGCATACAGATTAGCTGTTTACCCCACTCGTTTCAATGGGGCGAAGCACAGGCAACCAGGCAGAGCATTGCAATCATAGCCTTTAATTGCCAAGTCACAACAGATTATCGCAGGCCATAAATCATACTACATCCTTATTAATTTGCGTCCTTTCTGAATTGGGCCCCAATCATCTGAGATAATACTTGGAAATTTCAGAACGTCTGTTTTTATATAAGTTCAAGCATCTGACAGGCCGTCGTGCGTCGGCTGGCATG
Source organism: Podarcis liolepis (assembly GCF_965112155.1). NCBI lineage: Eukaryota > Metazoa > Chordata > Lepidosauria > Squamata > Lacertidae > Podarcis > Podarcis liolepis. Next base: position 100,323,321 of record NC_139555.1, on the reverse strand, counting down.
CCTTCATTAGCCACAAAGATTGCTTTCAGGGCAAGATGTGATTTCAAAAGCAGAAGTGCAAAAAAGAAAGAAAAAAATCCTGGGCCCAAAAATAGTATGGCAAACTCACTGCCTCTTAAAAATGATGTTCCCACACTTACAAAGGCCGTTCTCCTCAATCTGCCAATAATCATATGAGTTCCACAGAGAGCTGTCTGCTTAAGTTAAAAGACCAGCGACAGAATGTTAAGGGAGTAACCAAATTATACATTTGACTAAAGCTGAACTAAAGCTGCCTGCCCCAAACCAGCGATGGCGAGTGACTCAACTCAGCAGCTTGGCTCTAGGAAAGCTGAAGACACCGTGTGTGTATGCATTTGTGTTTTAGAAGTCCTTCCATGTTAAGATTCTCAGGGTCTGTAGGCCCTCTGCCTATTTGCATTATGATTATTGGCAGGTTCTTGGGGTCCTGAAGGAGGAGAGAAATCACCTGCCTTCCTAGTCCAGCCAGAGAGATAGGAAGAAATATGGTTTGCATTTTAATGTGAACATAGCCGATTTGCACATTGCAGATCAATACGCAAATTGAAATTCAGCTACCTTTCAAAATTTGCACTTCTCCGCATTGGATGTGTATACCGTATTAGGAGCAACATGAACTAAAATGCTGAGGATTTTTTGTGTGTGCAGACTTTTTCTTTTAATAGCAAACTGATGCAGAAATGGCAAGGCTTGACAGCAAGCAAAAGCACTCCTGTCTGTAGTGAAGGTAGGCGCAACACTTTCTCTCTGACATTGTTACTCTTCCCTTTGGGGCGGCCAACGATTTGTAAGGTAAGAAGCTGTGGCGGGTTGATGGCTGCCTGAAGAGTCTCACGTCTTGTCATCTGCCTTTGCGTGTCCTTCAACCATACCCCCTGCCCGCTCCTTGCACAACCTCATTTTATTCCCTCGCCTTTCCCTCAGTTAGCCCCCGAAGCAACTGCTGAAGTACAGGCCCGGATATTTTGCATGGCCCAGGTTGCTTATGTATGACACTGGCCCGGACGGCAGCCCACAGTTGCTTAGCAACCGCAAGGGCCGATCTCCTCCACTTTTGTTTACAAAAGGAGCTGTACTGTATTAGCTGGAAGTATGCTAACTGGAAAGGCCACAGCATAGATAAAAGCGAAGGTCTGGGACAGGAGGAGATCACTGATCCAGAGTGACAGGAATTTGACATATGATTTCTTACATCCTCCCTTCCTTCTCTCTTTCCGTTAACTAATGGAACCTTCCACAATAGGCTTTACAAGAGGGGTTGTGAAATGTATCCAAGGAAGGTATTAGCAGTGCAATTCTAATGCCCTCTGATGGGGGCTTACTTCTGAGTATCATTTTCATGCAGCCTAGGACCCACGTACCTACAGAACTGCCTCTCCTGGTATGCCCCGCGGAGGACCTTAAGGTCCACAAATGACAACACTTTGGAGGTCCCAAGTCGCAAGGTGGTTAGATTGGTCTCAACTAGGGCCAGGGCCTTTTCAGTACTGGCCCCGACTTGGTGGAACGCTCTGTCACAAGAGACTAGGGCCCTGCGGGACTTGACATCTTTCCACAGGGCTTGCAAGACAGAGGTGTTCCGCCTGGCCTTTGGTTTGGACTCAGTCTGACCCTTATGGTTTCCCCTCCCCTTATGGTTTTGATCTATGGGCTACTTTTAAGATGAGGCTGCATTTTAAATTGCATTTTAACCTGTATTTTAAATTGGTTTTTCCCCCTATTATGATTTTATTGTAATTTTACTGATGTTAGCCGCCCTGAGCCCGACTCTGGCCGGGGTATAAATCATCATCATCACCACCACAGTTTGTGAGTTGTTGGAGAAGAGCTATAGTTCAGTGGTAGAGCATCTGCTTTGCATGCAGAACATTCCAGGTTCAATTCCCAGTATCTCCAGGTGGGAGAGACTCCTTCCTGCAACCCTGGAGACCTGTTGACAGCCAGTGCGGACAATGCTGAGCTAGATGGACAATGGTCTGAGTTGGGAGAAAGCAGTTTCCTATGTTCCCACAAAAGATTCAAAGGAACTTACAAAAATTAAAAATCCAAAACATAGTAAAATGTTGAAAACAGTATTAAGGGGGTCACACAATAAAGCACATCCATCTATGTCCCAACACGGACTCAACTACCAAATATCCACCCCCCCTCCCCAGTGTTAGAAACCAAGATATGAAAACTAGGAGCTAAATGGCACCTTAAACCTAGGTTATGGGCGCAGCAATGGAGTGCCTATGCACACTTTTTAAATAACAAGAATACAAAGCTGAAAATGAATGAACTGTTCATTTTTCGCATGGCCTAGTCCTTCCCCTGCGCACCCCTCTAATGTTTTTAAGAGGGTCTCTTTTCCAGTCTTCAGAGAGTGGATGGAGTCCCCCTTTCCTTCCACTCTGCAGTTTTAATCTGAAATCTTAAGCGCAGTACTGCACCCAGAGCTCAGAAACTGCTCACGCTAATGAAATTCCCTGTTGCAAAATGCGCCTAGAGCAATGGGAGTTTCGAACACTGATTCCTCCCCCCCCCCCAAAAAAAATATTCAATGGCTGCAGAAAATTAATGCTCAAAAATGCCTGGAGAAATAAAAGGTGATTGATGGGGTGGGGGGGGGGGGAGACGACCAAGCAAACAAAATGCCAGCATTGGTCCATTGTTCCGAAGACAGGGGGCCACTACTGAAAAGCCTAACAAATATGTATAGTACTGTAAAGTACATTAAAAAGGCAAAATTCTATGTCAAGCTACAGAGGAAGGTTAAAGCTTGAATTTACATGCCACAGTGGAGGATTCCTACAGCCAACGTTAGATCCATCTGCCTTTGACTGTCCCATTTAGAGAGACTGGACTGAATGCGGCCATCTGCTGGGAAACCAAGGAAGATTTGCAACCCAGGGGTACGCAGACATCTCTCATCCCATGCCTGCATGATGAACGTGTGGAGGGAGAGCAGGATCATGCCCTTGGACCTTGTCTCTCAACTTCTGCTTGTTCAGTATTAGCGTGGAAATTTATGCACACACAATACTTTTCACGTAAATGCTGAACATATGAGAAGTGGGAAGAGGGGAGGGGAGAGAGGACAGGCATGATCCTGCTCCCCTCCATGTGTTAAGTGTGTGTGTGTGTGTGTGTGTGTGTGTGTGTGTAGGGTGGGAAGGGAAGTCTACATGCCCCTTCCATCTTGAACAATGACACCATATATCCAGGAGAGAAGCAGCTTTAATAAACTGGAAAATAAAATCCAATAAAATCCAGATCAACCCCCTTGTACTCCTCAGTACTTTCAGGTGACAACTATACAAGGCCTCTTGCAGAGGTCAATCTCAGTTTTGTTACTTGGAGAGGGTGATAATTGAACTGGTGCCTTCTGAAAGCAAAACACGTGTCCTGCCACTGAGCTATGATTCCCCTCCCTTAAAACAACCACAACACCCAGATGTTTATCAACAGCCATAGTTGTTGGCGCAAAAAGTAGGATGTCACACCTTACCTGTCCCCAGTCTCCTGTTTTCCACTTTGGGCACCTGCCACCTCTACACTTTCTTTGCACATTCGGTTTAGCCAGGTGTTTGCAAAGACTGTTTTCTAAATGTGTCCCATCCTTCGACAAGCAATAAACTTCTCGATACTTCTGCCCTCGTCCACAAGAGACAGAACACTGAAATGTAAAGGTAAAGACAAATATATCTTATACAGCTAGTTTTACGGCCTTCTACATGGTTTAGCGAAAAATACAGCATAAGACTATTTGGGGGTTAAGTGAGCAAGGAAGTGGATTTCATGTCCCCCACTCAGAGAACGAGAGAGAACAGAGTACCCTGAGGCTGCTTTGCAATAATAATAAGCAATAGCTGTCCCTCAACCTCTACCTCCCCAGGTCTCTCCCTATCAACCTTCCCATAAATACAGCACAGGTCATTATCCCAAAGAATAGCAAAGGAGAAGGAGAGAGAAGTGGCAACTGAGGAGATTTGGAGAAAAAAAACTGCCTCTTCCACACTATATTTTCAGATCTTTTGTAGGCAGTGCTATTTTTCTAGAAAAAGAGGTCCTGGAACTCACCACGAATGCCTCCCTTGTTCTCTTATAATGGCAATCGCACCTACCTGGGAGGTGCCGGAACTGAGTTCCAGTGAGTTCCGCCTGAAAAAAGCCCTGGTTGTAGGTCTTTTTACCAAAATTACTGCTGTGAATATAAACATTTTGTGTCAAACTTAACGGGCATTTCGATAATCTCTAGAAAGTTCTGAAATGCAACATTTTTTAGAAAAACATAATAATCTAAGATAAGCAAAGGAGCAATGATGAGGGAACACAACTGAACTGCAGCTAGGACTAAAGAGTGACTGAAAAAAAGTTTGGTGAAGCAAAGATTGTTATTAGGGGAGCAAGAGTTTTGCTGTACATGTTAAATGCAAACATAGCATGAGAAAGAAGACTGAAATATACTGAGGAACGGTGGTGGTGGAGAGGGTAGGAAAAAATATTTGGGGCAAGCATCTGCCACCCCTCACTATCAGGGGTGACAGGAATCAGTTCCTTACACTTCTATATTACGCTAGAATTGGGGTGTTGGGTGGGGAGGAGCTCCTGAAGTCCAAATAAGAACATGAAAAGCAATTGGACAGAACACAGGGAGGATTAACAGTGCAATCCTAACCAAGTTCCTCCAAACATTGTCAATCATGGCAGAAATGGGGAGCAACACACTCGCTCCCCGGCTTCTACTGCATTTCAGGTCATTCTCTACACCCATTAGAGGGTGACTGCTGTGTAGGCTCCCTCTGCACTTTGGAACTCAGATTTTCCAAATCTTACCTAACTAAGCTGGCTCCCCACTACCTTCCAATTCATGGCAAACATCGGGAATGCAACTGATCCAGTGGGATAAGAATGTTTGCCCCCTTTTCCTCCTCTGTACCATGATTTACCCCAATGCATGCTGGGAGACAGTGTTGAGGGTAGAAATGCCTCAGTCAGTTCCATACAAACGTACCAGTTGACCTGCTAGCAATACTATGATAGACGCTTCTGCCAGCAGCCTCAGTGGTCACTGCTGCCTCCAGCAGTGATGGAGAAATGTGTCAGAAGCAGGAAGATTAGATGTTAACAGAGTGAGATGTATGAACTGAATGAAAAGTAAACAAGGAATTGATTCTGTGTTACTTAAGTATATTGTTTTGTTATACAAGCGGGCAAACATCATCGTGGAAACTGCAAAGATCTATCTCCTGCAGTGGCAATTCAAAGGTGCTGGATTATATAAACAGTAAAGAGCTACAGAACTTTGTTGGAAGTACAAATAGTCCCGAATAGCAGGTCATGGAATAAAATTAGTTGGATAACTAGCCTGACATATTTTGGCACATAATTTTCACCTTCTGTTTTGCAGAAACCTGTCCTTTAAGGACCGTAACAACAGAGGGAAGGACAACTACAAATATTTAATATTGAAAATGTTACTAGTGCTGCCTTTTAAAGTGTGGGTTGGTGGCTTGCTGCTGCTTGTTAATTACACGTGTATTTAACCAGAAGGGGTTCAGTATTTTTTACACTTTATGTAGCCAGCTCCAAAGAAGGCAAAGCGGGCACAACAGGACATTACAAGCCCAAGCAAAAAGCAAACCAGCAGGTGCGTTGGCTGCAAGCTTTGTAGTAAAGCAACAAATTTCAACCTCCTTCTGCAGGTTCATTGAACTTTTACAAATGTGACCACTTCTGGCATGTGGGCCCCTGAACCATTTTGATTTTAGATTAGTCTCCACCAAAAGATTTAGGAATCAAAAGGGGTCTGGAAGCACAACAAGAATTTAATATGACAGTTCCTTGCCGAACGGGCCTCTTACTCAGCATGACGCAGGGAGAGATTCAATTTCGATTTCTTCATTACATGTTAAACAAGTCATTACATGTTATATCACACACAATGTCAGCTTAATCCTTTAGCACAAACACATTCTGTGGTGATCTTTCGAAAGTAACACTCTCCTGTTTTCTTTTCAGAGCTGAATCGATGGAGGAGGATGCAGACCACTAACATCTAACAGGCCTCTCAGGCTCTTCTGTGCAGGGCTTTAAATTGCAATTATGCGCGTGCCCCCAAGCATTAAGATTCCTGCATTGCAGGGGGTTGGACTAGATGACCCTTGGGGTCCCTTCCAACTCTACAATTCTTTGATTCTATACCCCCACCCCGCCTCCAAAGATTGAAGGTAGCTAGAAAGAGGTGGATACAGGAGTTGGGAGAATCCATCATTTTGTCTGGGGATTTAGGAAACCTTCAGATTATCTATTTATCACATTATTAACTGCACCTTAGCCACCTCTTATAATTACAATGCCATTACCGCCAATACATTAAGCATTTCCATTCACAAAAAAACCTGGCAACTGCCCCTCACTGGCATATATTTCTGCTACACATGCTCGCCCACTATCCACAAGAAGCCCTGCCAAATTGCAAGGCAAAGTGATGTCATGACCTTCGGCTATAAGTATTGTAGGGTTGGCAGAGCAGCTCTCCTCTTGCTTTGCTCCCGTCTAAATGCTCATTTGCTACTGGTGGGATGATATTAATAGGGCTCTGCACTTTATATGTGGAATTAACAGCAATTATTGCTGGGATTATTGCACAAAACAATTGCAGAAGCAGAAACACGCATTGTAGATATTTTACTTGATATAATGTTCATGAAACACAAAGGCGGGAAACTGGGAGAGGCCATGGTGGCCTGCACTTCAAATATGGCTCTCAGAAGACTTCCATCTAGCCTCTCCTCCTTGGCTTTTGTGCATCCAATTTTATCTGCTGGGATCCCATTGGGATCACCTTGGGACCACAACAGGGGTTGGGGGAGATTTAAAGCAGTGTTTAAAAACTGAGATAAGAAAGCTAGGAGCTAAATGGCACCTTAGACCTAGGTTATGGGCGCAACAACGGAATGTCTATAGGCACACTTTTTTTAAATAACAAGAATACAAAGCTGAAAATGAATGAACTGCAGCTAAAATATGTTCGTTTTTCACACAGTTTAGTCCTCCCCCTGCCCACCCCCTAATATTCTTAAGAGCATCTCTTCTCCAATCTTCAGAGTAGCTAGAAGTGGGGAGGCAGAAAAAGGTCCTCCTTTCCTTCCACTCTGCAGTTTTAATCTGAAATTTTAGGCGCAATACTGAGCTCATGCTAATGAAATTTCCTGTCGCAAAATGTGCCTAGGACAATGAGAGTTTTGAACACTGGTTTAAAGCCCTCTTGTTCCTCACACCATGGTCCACATCCGCACTGGACCCCTGCTTCCTACAATTTGCATTGCAGAGGGGAACTCCCATTGGAGAGAATGGAGGATGTGTCTGCCCCCAGTAGTTTGCAAAGGGTTAAAGTCATCCCTCTACCATGCCAGGACCCTTTGCATTGGAGGGTTGTTTTTTTTGCAATGCAAATTTCAGGTGTGCTGTCAGGGATTATGAATCATCCGATGGATGGGTTGAATGTATGGATAAGGGTGCAAATCACTGTGGGGCGGTCCTGCTCATTTTGACTCCAGCCTTACCCACCTGCTGGCATGCTGTCCCCAACACATTACCCCCATGGGGATGTGCCCTAAAGAGAAAAACAATTCCCCAACCCTGATCTGACTGTTTAACCTAAAGACAGGCCCCGATTTTTATTTTTTAAAAATGTTCATACCATTTTCAACACAACATTATTTTCCTAATTATAAAAAGACAGACAACAAAACAGCACATACATTAAAAAAGCAAAACTCAATTTTCTTTTAAAAAAATAAATTATGAGGGTAAGAGCCACCAGCAAAATCTTGCCTTCATACCTACCTATGGATCACTCCATAGCAATTGGCCCATTGTTCTGCTTGTCAACTATGTTTATTAAGCTACAGAACCACAGAATAAATAATAAAATTAATGTAAATAGCATCAATAATAAGGAACTCAGTTATACCAGATCTACCACATACACATACAGGTGCCAGAGCCATAGTGGTGAAACCATGTTTTGAGTTCCCTATGCAGAGACTAGAAATTTCACCTACTTCCCACACAATTTTTATTCTGGCATACTCATACACAGTGAGTTCCATCCTGACAGAAATGTATGAGCCACGTTCAGATACAAAAAGGCAGTTGTAGAGTTCGGATTGCTATAGCATGTGGTTGACTTTGCATGGGTCATACAAAGAGGCCAAACAATCTCCTCTTGATGTTATATTTTTCTTTCATGAACTTCTCATGTCACTGGCTGACTCTAAGTCCTGTTTTTACAGCTGCAAACTACGCGTCCTGTTTGTAACTTCCATCTCTAACAATTCCATAGTGAGGCAAGCTTTGACCCTGGGCTTCTTGAATACACAGAAAAGAAGAACAGAGCAAATGCATCTCTGGTTCTATCTGTTTGAACTGAAGGGTTTACAATCTCTTTCTGATACTCAACTGCCTTGCTCTAAGCTCTGTGAACTTGAGAGAAAGGTTCTCTATCAATTTCATTTGAGGAACTCAAGTAAGTCACTCCACTGACCTCTTCCTTATGCCAGTTAGTTGGTATAGATATTAAAGGTCAATTTCAACTCTACTTACTCATGAAATATGAGTTGCAGAAATAACTTCTGAATGGCCATGACAAGTATATAGGAAAATTAACATCCCCCAAGTGCCCCTGCCCTAGGAATATGTGCTAGAGACTTTGAAGGAGGAAAACAAAGCAGGCCAAACTCTCAACATCGATAGCGAGGATTAAATAAGTAGTAAGACAATTGTCAGCTGAATGTATTAGCACTGACAGCCAACTGTCTTAGAGCAAAGAAAATGAAGATCCAAATCTCTATAGAGCCTCAAAGCCGATACTAAAACAATACCACACAATCTAATTCACCTATCAAAATTAATGTGGGTATAAAACAACTGCACAACACATTATAAACTGAAAAATGCCATACAAATCATTAACTCACTTAAGACTCAACACACCTGCCATGGACAATTAATTTCAAATTAAGTTCAAAGTCAAATGCAAACATTCAAAGTAAAAACCCCCAACCCCATTCAAGTTTTAAAGTGTGCCTTTTGAACAGTGACAACACAAACTTGTCCAATTGGAGTAGACAACCTAATTTACACTGTGCACTGAATTGTAAAATACATTATGAGTTGCAGAAAGCTATAACTCCTCTGCATGTTTTAGTAATTGTATGTTTTGCATATGGTATTATTATGATGGATGCAAAGCAACAGTGGTGCACATGCCGATTTTTTGATATTCCTATTCTGGAAATGATGACTCCAAAGAAGAGGAACATGGAAAAAATAATGACAGCAGAAGCTTTGGAATTCTGTGCTAAACAAGTTCTGGTTACTAAGTTTATCAGATTAGGCACATTTACTTCTATCGAGTTAATATATATGTATTTGATTGTGAGATTTTTGTGGGTTCAACAATGGTAGTATTTGGTAATTGGTAGTTATTAGTAATTATTATTAGGTAATTAGAAATACTTGCTTTCCTTTTTTAAGTCATAGATTTAGGATTGGGCAATATATACAATATATGCAACTTTAGATGGGCAATATATACAACAAAGCAGAGAGACCAAGACTGAAGGACCCAGAGAGGAATGGAAAGCTGTGATGAAAATTACAACATAGCAAGCGAAACACACACAAAAACCCAAACCCTCGAAACGATTTCATTTCTTAGGATTAAAACTGAACTCCAAATATTTCACAATCTTTTAAACCTGCAGGTCTAGCAATGCAATCGGAGCTGTCATATGAACTATGAGATCAGTGGAAGAGAAATATTTTGTGGTAGGACTGGTCTAAACATTACTCTCCACACACAATTGCCTGACTGCAGAGGCCTGAATGATTCGATTTCCTCTTTGCAAATTGAACCAACTCTTTGCACAGCTGCTTTATGCAGAGGGCCTGCTCCCATGCTGGAGGCTCTGTGTGGTTGAGTGAAGAGTATCACGCTGCTTCTCCACTGCGCTATTTCATTGCCACTCTCAGCAAAATGTTAGGAACTGAGTCTACAGGTATTCATTCAAGGTCATTTTCTTCTCATCAGAATTAATTAAGACAGAGTAGTTATAGCCAGCATGGCCCTTTGGACAGATGAATTTTACATATGGATGTAAGAATTTCTTTTTTAATCTGTATTCATTTACAGCCTGGGGCAAGTCAGTGTAGTCCTCAGGCAACAACTCATAAAAATGTGCTAATTTCAACACCACCATCATTATTAATACCATTACTTTTTTCCCATTACAAGGTTCCCGTGATGATAAATGGGTAAGGATTGCAATGTACTGTAAATACTGTCAGAATGCTAGTTAATACTATCAGCATCACCTCTGGATTTATATTCAAAATTACTACCCTGGTTTTGGATAACACAGAAAGGCTTGGGGGGGGGGGGGACTTTAACTCATTAATAGTCTTAGCCTGCCCAGTCCTAAAGATTTAGCAAGTTTAACAGCATCACCTTATACATGCCTACTCAGAAGTATCCAACACTGAGTACAATGGAATTTACTCAGAGGTAAGTTCATATAGGCTGCAGCCTAAAACAAACATTGCAACAGAACAGGGGTGGCAAAACTTCTGGAGCTCCACAAGCCTGATTCTTATCCAAATAAGCACTGTGGACCAAATTTGGAAGGTGGACAGCATGGCTGTCAATCGCATAGTACATCACATTTTGCTGGTGGGTGGGGCAGCCCCTTTTTTGGGGGGGGGTCCTACTTGGGAGGGGTCCATTTCCAACCTCACGTGCAGCAGACTAGGGAGCTCAGAGCATACTTCTGGCAAGCTACTTGCTTCCCCCCTCCTCACCACTTACACAGAGGGGAGAAAAAGCTATCTTTTGCAAGCATAAGCAGCCAAGTGGAGAAGCTTTGCTTGCTGCTGTTGCTTGTGAACACCCGGATGAAGGAAGCAGCATCACTCTCCCTTCTCTTTAGCTGATTTGGGGACAGGGTCCAGCTAAGGGATGAGTTTGGTTGTGCAGGAGAGCCCAGCGCTTAGCAGGATGGCTGTCCTGTTGCATCAGCTGCTTAACGCTGGGTTCCCAAAGCTGTTTGAAGCATCCACCCATCTCCTCCTCTAAGTGAAGGAGAAGAGGTGGCTGCTTCAAAGAGTGCTTTTGAGAAGCTCCTGAAAGCATCCCCCACGGATGGGGGGGATGTCTTAGATTGCTTCTTAGAAGCATTGTCTGAAGCAGCTTGCGCACTCCTCCTGCAAGAACACAGGAGGCCGAGGGGGAAAGGTGGAAGAGACTCTTCTGCCACCTGCCTGCCCACTTGCAACAGAAGCAAATGAGCTACTTCAAACAGTGCATCTGAGCAGGATTTAATCACTGACCATCAGCTGAGATGAAATCCTGTTGCCATGGCTGTGTGGTTCTGTTCCCTGCTGGGAGCCGGCATGCAGTCAAGTGCGGATTAAGCATGGTCGTCCTGCCCATCAGCTGATGTCTCCATGATGCCAGCTGATGGGCAGGAGGGTGTGGTTTGGCAGGAAAAGCCTGGCAGTCCAAGACTGGTCTGCAGAGCAGAGGTTCCTCACCCCTGCGATAAGTGACAAGGTATGGATGCTGGACTCAAGCCAAATAGAGATCACAGCTCAAAAACCAGAAACTTGAATTTAACCTGGAAGCTGGGGCATCAGTGTGACAGGTTCCCAGTTACCATTTACGGAGAGGGGGACAGGCGTTAATTTTAGTAAATAATTTATAACATGTGCAGTAGTCAATTCGTGAAGCTGTCAATGCATGAATAATACGTGCCAGAAATTTGGTGGAGTTTAGCTGTCCTGTCAAGGCAATTAAAAATACGCATTCCTTGCCCTGCAAAATATAAGCTGGATCCAGGAACACTCCCAGTTGTTGGGCGCTAGAAGGAAGTCATGAGCAGCAGAATTCTGTTCTAAGTTACCGGTACTTTATATTCAAAAGCATGTTTGAACTATGCTAGTCTAATTTTTTCCTTAACTTCCCAAGGCAGCTTGTTATATTGCTATAGCTCTTTTGGTTAGAATCACAACCCTGTGAGACTTAAATCAGTTTTGATATACACCAGATTTTTGCTTGCTCCTAAATGAATTGCTATTTCCCTGGATAAACTTCGTTCATTCACCAGTCATGTGGGCCCCATTCACGGGGTCTCTTTAGCAACCTCTGAAAACAAGGGAACAGTCACACAAATGCCAATTCAAGTTCTTCCGTGTGCTTAAATTCATGTTGATGACATGGGAAGAGTGTTCACATATTTGACTTGCAAATTTAAAGAGCACTGCATTTTTCAGGTCTGCTATTTCCCCCCCCCACACACACATTTTTAACATTCACCTAGCTTTTGCAACCTATTTTTATTTTATTTTTTTCAAAGGCATTTCTAACTCATTTCTAGATAGCCTTGTTTACTCCAGTCACTGCTCTTCTCTTTTCAAGCCCTATGCTTGGCACTTTGAAATGTGTCAAACACCTCCCGTTATTGTAGTGTCAGATAATTTATCAGCGGGTTGTCCCAGCCACCTATCAAATTGGTCCGAGGAGGTCGGAGAAATAAAGATTTGTTTCACCAGGCCAAAAAAAGGCTCCCCACCGCTGTACCTTGAAAACATAATTTTAGGCCAAGTTAACTATGGTGACTAACTAGGGACGCAGGTGGCGCTGTGGGTTAAACCACAGAGCCTAGGGCTTGCCAATCAGAAGGTCGGCGGTTCGAATCCCCACGACGGGGTGAGCTTCTGTTGCTTGGTCCCAGCTCCTGCCAACCTAGCAGTTCGAAAGCGTGTCAAAGTGCAAGTAGATAAATAGGTGGGAAGGTAAACAGGAAGGTAAACGGCGTTTCCGTGTGCTGCTCTGGTTCGCCAGAAGCAGCTCAGTCATGTTGGCCACATGACCCGGAAGCTGTACACTGGCTCCCTCAGCCAGTAAAGCAAGATGAGCGCCGCAACCCGAGTTGGCCACGACTGGACCTAATGGTCAGGGGTCCCTTTACCTTTACCTTAACTATGGTGACAGATATTAAGTGATCTTTCTGCTACAACTGCACTACTCCTAACATGAAGCCTGTGGTTGTATTCATGAGAAATTCAAATCATGATTTTGGATGAGTCCCAACAAGCTCAAGAATAGTCTTGGTTCCCATTCCCATTGCTTCCCTCTCCTCCTCCTGCATCGCTGGAAAGAGGATTTTGATATAATTCAGTTTCACCTTTAAAAAGTTTTGACTTAATATTGCATTCAAACAAATTTTGTTTGAATGCACAATGGTGTTTAACAAATCAGCTTTATAACATTATGCCTAGATCCCTTAAGAGTGAAGCTTCTGAAGGTCTTTTCACGTGAACTTCTTTCCCCTCCGAATAAAACAAAGCAACTTTTAAAAATTACGGAAGAGCTCTGCATACAGTGCTGCCTTAGAGATAATTTAACAAGCATTTTGATTGGAAGACCTGCATTTTGACCTTGGTTTTTAAAGATACGTGGGCAAAGCTGGCCTGAATTTTGAACACAAGTGGAACTGTATACAAAGGGCTGAGCCCAATGCACTCATTGCATGAGTGGAATAACTTCTGTTCATGCAATGGAACGTCCCCTTCCCTTTTCCCCCCTTCCAAATCTGCTCTGGGGACTGACTTCACTGGCTGCAAACCAAGATTGGGATGTGTGTGAATATGTCCCAGCTAGACCACACGAGTCCAGCTTACCAAAAACTCCACCTGTGTTAGCTGCCCCTTCGTGTCTAGCTAAATATCAAGCAGCTCTGTATTGTCTGAAACCATTTGCTCCTGAACAAACTGGACCAACTGTTAGCAACTTATTTGCTTATCTGCATTAGTTGTGCTCTCAGACATGGAACAGCTCCATGTTCTGGCACCCGATCAGGAGGAAAAGAAGCCAGCCAACTAAATCAGCAAGCCAAATTCTATCAAGTGCTCTGAGGACAGAATAAACCATGTAAAACCATACAAATATTTATTTGGTTTTTAATAAATCAAATATTGCACATTACATCATAAACCAAATTCTGTTCATAACAACAGAAGTGGTAGCTGTTTTCTGGAGATGATGCTACCCATATTAGGTTAAGTACTTTGCCCTAATCACAAAACAGAGAATTGTGCACTGTAAAAGAATAATAGATTGTAGAGTTGGACAATATTACAAGCCTTAAGATCTGTATTCAACACATTCATCAGGACCTTCTTCCTCCTGCTATTATAATCTGGACCACGGGGTGCCGGAATCAGACAGCAAGTTTGCTGAACAGGACGGATCATTAGTTGTAGTTTCCCCTCAATACCAGCTGGCTCAACATTTATTTCTGAAGAATTTGCTTCTGGTGCATTATTTATAGTGTATCAGTTAAAAAGAATCTACTTCCAATAGTGTACTGTGAAAATTCATGAGCTTGGAGCACATATACTTCTACATCACAGTGTCCTATACGCTTAAAGACATAAGACACAATTCATTTAATGGACCCTGACAGTGCTCCCACTTGCACCATGGGACTATTTATTTTTATTTTTATAGCACCCTTCACCACAAGGTCTCAGGGCAGTGCACAGGATAAAAATACAAGGTAAAAGCACAAATAAATAGCTAAAACAACAAGAACAACAACCAAACCCTCCCTCCCACTTCCTTACCCTTCTCCCTGAAATTGGGGGGTGGGAGCAACCCCAGAGGGAATTGTTCCATTTGGGAAGCTGCAATGCTTGTGCAGACACAAGGTCTGACACAGTGTGACATTGAATTCCACCCATCACACGTACATATTCAATCCTTAATGGGGGTAAAAATCTGGACAGGTTTTTAGAATTTGCTATAGCCATTCCAGCTCAAAGACTAGACATTTCATCAACCACATAGGGCTCCTATAAGGGAACATGTTATTAAATCACTACCTGTAGAATCAGTACTTTGGGGGAAGACAGATGTTTCCTTAACTAGAAAAGCCACAGTAGAGCCACATGCTATTAAGTATCCTACTGCGGCTTTTGGATTTCTTCCAACGAAACAACATGGCATCCTTTTGTATCCTTAAACAGAAGTTGCCATGGCCACGTTTTCTTTGCGATCCCCTCACATTCTCTGGTAGCAGGATCTTTAAGGAGTCAAGACATTGTATGGCGTCAATGGAATAACTTAAATAACATTCTTCTAGGCAACATCACACTTAATTTGTATCTGCTATTCTCCCTTCTCCTCCAGATTTGCGTAACTAACACTGCTACTTATGCAAACTTCAAATTTCCCACTATGTTTGATGACATCCAGACCCTTTGGAAAAATTGCATACACGTCCGCATTTGGAAAACCAGCTGGAGATCTTTATAACAGAGATTCATGAAGGCCTGACAAGTACTAGTCCCATACTTCCGCAGGATGCCCATCTTCTTAGGAAAAGGGATATCAAGATTTTTTTATTTTTTTTAAAGTGAACCGGTAAAGCACTTACTTTATAGGTTTCAGCTAAATCGAAGTTAAACGCACTCAGCAATTATGCCTTCCTCGCTTGAGGACTCTCTCCCTAATGCATTTTGAAGTAGAAGAGAAACTGGGTAGTTATGCACCAAATTACTAGGCACCAGTAACAGGGTTAGATTGCAGACTTAGGAGCTCTCTGGAAGAAGGAAAGAGAAAATTGCCTAATTCTCATGGGCATTTTAGTGCAGGAAACCCGTGCAGAAATAAAAATGAAGAGAGACCAAGAGCAATGTGTTGAAAGAATGTGTAAGCAATGCCTCCAGACACTGGCACTATTGTAGAATGAAAAAATTACTTAGGGAGTAAAGGAGTTTCAGCTTATGAAGTAGTGTTAGAAAATAATTTTGTTCCTGCTCTCTTTCTGGTCCCCTGGGAAGAGGGCAATCATCAGAGTGGCCCCTTCAGGTCTTGCCAGTCCATGTCTGCAGCACCCTAGCATATTCAGGTATTTCTCGCATATATGCAGTCATCACTACGCCCAAGGACGGCAGCTGCAAACTGCTTCTGTTCTGGGATCAGGCCCTCGGGTTACGGCACTGAGAAATTCAAAACATGATGCGCAGAATTATTAGGAAAGGAACTGAATATAAAAGGTAAAGGGCAATTTATGTCCCCATACAAACACTTGAGGCTGTTTGCTAAACTGCTAGTGAGGATGAACTACCAAGCTGTAGGGCTCACTAGGGCAAACGGCTTTTAAAAAGAGGCAGGTTAAAATCTTTAGGTCCAGCCCCTGGCATTTGCAGTTGAAGGATATCGGACTGCAAAGCTAGGAATGCTGGAGACCCTAATAGAGCCACTACCAGGAAGAGTAGAAAATTCAGAGCTCAATGGAGCAATGGCCCGACTCAATAAAGACAGCTTCGTATTTGCCAGTTTAGAAAAAGAATTGCAAATCTGTTGGTAGGTATAGCTATGACCTCTGCGGGCGTCATATAACCATTGGAAATGTATAGTCCTAACATTCTTATTTCACTGGGTCTGCTCAGGCCCATGCCACAAGAACCTCCACTATGCGTTAGGACTCTTTCTCTCTCTTGCCAATGCTTCAGAGTGGATCTGCACAGCGGCAGCCTGTCCTGTCTCGCCACCTGAGGAGAAACGGGGAGGTGCCACCCACACCAAAGCCACACTTACCAGGGTCACATGCCTGTTGCAGCTTCTGGCAATACTCTGTGGATCTCTCATGGAGCTATCACAAGAGTTCCACAAGATTTTGCCGGAAGCTGACGCCACTTCTCACTTCTCTGGTGGCGGCGGGTGGACTGCCACCCCACAGGATTCTGACACCTGAGGCAACTGCTTCAGGCAAACTCATGGGCAAGCCCAGCCCTAGATCTGCATGTTCTCTTAATACACTGAAGCCCAAGCATGTGATACCTGCCACAGTCTATAAAAGCCTACAAGCAGGAGTTTCATTTCCAGTCCTGGTTCCCAGGGACAACTTATCTCTATACATAGGAGGGTTTTTTTTGCGTGTGACAGTACTCACCAATATGGAGTACTAGCACCTCTTCCCCCCCACCCCCTTTTCTTTTTTTGCTGCCCATGGCGGCCATTTTGTGCTGGCATCCACCACACTTTTATCAATGAGTACAAGCACCTCACTTTTAACAAGAAAGAAAAAAAAGCACTGCCTGTATGGCCTAACTTACATGACCTATTCAGATGTACACCCACAGCTGATTAGAGGGACAGAGGCATCCATTATATAATAATAATAATGATAATAATACCCTGTCCATCTGGCTGGGTTTCCCCAGCCACTCTGGGTGGCTTACAGCATATCTAAAAACATAATAGAAACATCAAGCGTTAAAAACCTCCCAATACTTCAGATGTCTTTTAAAAGTTGTGTAATTCTTTATCACCTTGACATCTGAAGGGAGGGCGTAGCACAGGGAGGGTGCCACTACTGAGAAGGCCCTTTGCCTGGGCAAAGAAATGTGGCGTTCAAGCATGTTAAGGACAAACACGAATCTCTCCCAGGTGGAGTTAACCTTAGATGTACAGAACTTTTGTTAACAGTAATTGCATTTACTTGCTCTTCCCTGAATGGAAAATGGGTTAATAAACAAATATTTTCAACGAGGGCAATATCCAACAAAGTCATAATCAGAAAAGAGCCACAGAGTAGAAATACTTAAGTACCAAGTCCATTGATGGTCCATAAAGGCTTAATGTTGAATATGACTAATGTTGATATGTTAAGCTTGGGCAAGAGACAAAGGATGACATTCGTAAATCCTTGCTGGTGCCACAGATGTACAAAGGAATAATGTGAGATGGAAGGAACCTGAGTGGCACAGGGAATCAAGCACCACTCCTAGGCCCTCAGGTAGAAACAATATGTGAACTCACTTCAAATTTCTGATTCATTTAAGCATTCAATAAATTATTTAAAGCTGTGTCGTGTGGAATACTTTGTATCTGGGAGCCAATTCCTCAGTGAAATGTGTCTTGATAAATGGCAGCCATATGTATACATTGTGGTTTTTTGCTTGCAAAAAATAAAATAAAAATTGTGGTAGATGGGAAATGTATGCTTGGGTGCATTTTCGGAGGTAAAAATCGGACTGCGGAATAACTTAGCAAAAGAATGTAGCAAAAGAAAAACAGACGGCACCGCTTTGCTCACTAGAACAGGAAAAAGCAACAACGCTGTGCTAACAGCCATTGCATCTTGGGTGTAATGAGGCCGAATGAGAACCACAGCTTAACTACAGAGCAGTTTCCTGCAGGAGCGAAAGTCCCAAATTAGACCCCCCCCCCCAAAGCATCTCCAGGCAGAGTTAGGAAAGAGTCGTGTGTGAGAGATGCTGCTAACCGATGTGCACGGTAATGATTTAGAAGGACCAATGGTCTTAAAGGGCCTAAGACCGCTTCCTATGTTCTTCCTAACAAAGAAGCAAGTAAATAAAACTAAATTCCATCCTGTCTTTTCTGGCTGAGTGTTAAGACTATAATCCTAAGCATACAGGAAGGAAGGGCTGACACACAAGTTCGATTTAGCATGCTGAAAGCAGCTGTGACACTCAGTACTATGTGCATGAACACATATTGCATAGAACACATATTGTTCTAAACAAATCAGGCATGCCCGATGGACTAATTTCATCAAAATAAGAATAACAATAACTACGAAATATAGCTTTGTCACTGCTTCTATGTGATCAGGCCCTACAGGGGTAATGTTTGTGTATGGGAATGATGTGGAATGGTTTGATAATGTTGGTACTTTTCAGTTCCTCAGGAGGAAGTGTTGTGGTAAATAACTATGAGCTTTTGCTCATGGTATTTGGTCCCTGCTGCTTTCTGGTGCAGATGGGACCTGGCCATGTAAACTGATCAAAAATGGCCATGTACAAATAGAGATATAAAGAATGGGGGTGGAAGGATGACCCAGGGAAAACCCAGAGGTTTTTTTCCATTTCTGTTTTTAGTCCTTTTAATCTCTAGTACAAAGTGTCTCTAATTCCCACTGATTTGGTTGAACGTTACCAAGTGAATATGCTCAGCACTGTCGATTTAAGAGGCAATGCTAAACATGGTTTAACTGGCAGGAAGTCCAACAGCTTTTAAAGGAAGTCACTTCCTGATAAGGATGTTCAGTATACCAAGAGCTGACTCAAGTTAACAATTTTCCAAGTGAGAACATGATTCAGTCAGTTCGGTTTATCTCTCAGTTGAAGTTTGGTTCCTGCCAAGCTACTGTGAATGATATGCAGTGTATGTCAATTACCTGCCACTTAAGGTATGCCCTCTGGGTCTTCAGCCAGCATTGACAAATTTATGAGCAACATGCTGGAGAAAAAATTGCCTGCTTCTATTACAGATTAAGTTCTACCAGCGACACCTTATTTTAAGTCACCCAAACAGAAATATGAAGCATATTTGCAGGGCTCTCTGTATAGCTGTATAGAGCCTTCAAACGTTACCATGTCTGACACAACAGTCTCTGTGCTTTCGACTCATATCCCACAGGAGAGATAACAGGGAAGCAAAAAAAACCCCATAATAAACACCATAATCAAAACTGAAACCTCGCCCCGGTCCCATCAATTTATGCAGGAAGGTATACTCGGTTATTTGCAAGATATTCACTGGCAATGCTGCTCAAAGATCAGATCTATACTCTGTTCCATCGATCAGTTAAAACAGATACAAATATATGGGGCTGGTGGGAACTTGCTCATCCTATATCCTTTAAGCACAGACACGAAGAGCCTGCTTGATCAGGCCAGGGGTCCATCTAATCCTGTTCTCACAGTGGCCACCCCAGACACCTGTGGGAATCCCTCAAGCAGGAAGCCCTCAAGCACTCTACATGCCTGTGGTTTCCAGCAACTGGTATTCAGGAGTGCAGTGGTGGCCAAACTTGGCCCTCCAGCTGCTTTGGGACTACAATTCCCATCATCCCTGATCACTGTTAGCTACTGTGGATCTCTACGTTACTATTTCTTACTTTCTTGGAAAGGAATAAAGATCAACAATACAGTCGTACCTCAGAAGTCGAACAGAATCCGTTCCGGAAGTCCGTTCAACTTCTGAAATGTTTGATTTCCAAAGCGCGGCTTCTGATTGGGTGCCGGAAGTTTCTGCAGCCAATTAGAAGCCCCGTCGGACGTTTGAAAACTGGAACACTCACTTCGGGTTTTCAGTCGTTTGGGAGCCGGAACGTTCGACTCCCAAGGCGTTCGGGAGCCAAGGTACAACTGTACAAGAGCTAGTATAAGTGCCTCTACTCAAGCTGTGATCTTGGGCATGCACAATTTGTGACCCATCAAGTTGCACACAGCCTGCCAGAAATGGCCTGGGGAGGGTCTGTCCTCCTGCGACAGCTTTTGTGTTAATCGTAAATAGCAAAACCAGGCAGTGTTCATACCCGCAAATGGGTCACGATATACAGCCCATAGGTTACGTTCAACTTATTGGGTCTCAAAAGGCCTACTCTGGCTGCTAAAGCACTTGCCAAAAAACCAGGCCAGAAACATTTCGCATTTGGATCAATGTAGATTGTGTGAACATTCCCATGTTGACTGGAATGAACTGATAATACTTTTAACACAAACATAGTCTTTTTTGAGTGTTATAGGAATGCCAACATGAATAGAGGCCATGAAGATGCCCCCATCTGCCAACCTCAAGCTTTTCTCCATTCACCTGGAAGGAGCTCTATGCACGTTCAGCTGAACACAAACAGAAGTCTGATAACACAAGATTCTCTTGACAATTGGAGGAAAACTTTTAAGCACGCCTGGCTGAAGGCACTTAGAAGCCCTCTTCCAACCTTCCTGTTCAATGCCAAAATGGATGGAGAGGTTTGGGGTGGGGCACATGGACGTGACTTGTGCCGCCATTTTTGAGTGTTCACAGCCTTTCACATATGTTAGAACAGTAATCGGCGCAACAACCCAGTGGGGGGGGGGTCAGTACTATTACCACAAATGGAGGAGAGACAGTGGTTTGTGTAAGTGCTTTCATTGAGGAGACAGAATCTGAAGCCCAAAGTCTGGAGAGAAATTAAACGTTGTACCTCCCTCCAGGTATAGGGCGGTATATACAGTGGTGCCTCGCAAGACGAAATTAATTCGTTCCGCAAGTCTCTTCGTCTTGCGGGTTTTTCGTCTTGCGATGCACGGTTTCCCATAGGAATGCATTGAAAATCAGTTAATGCGTTCCTAGGGAAACCGCCTTCAGACCAGGTCCGGGGACAGTCTGTCCCCGGACCTCTTCTGAAGGCTGGGGGGGGGGATAAGGGCTTTTCTTCCCACCCCCAGCATTTTAAAAAAACCCGGGACAGCGGAGGACTTCTCCGCTGTCCGGGCGATCTTAAAATGCTGGCGGGCGGCATTTTAAAATCGCCCCGGGACAGCGGAGGACTTCTCCGCTATCCGGGGCGATTTAAAAGCCCCTGGGAAGGCAGGCAGGGGGGACAAAGACTTTTGCCCCCCGCCAGCCTTCAGAAGGTGTTCCCGCCCCGCTTCGGAGCACCGTTCCGAAGCGGGGCGGGGGGGGAAGGTGTTCCCACCACCCCACCCCGCTTCGGAGCACCTTTCCGAAGCCGGGCGGTGGGGGAAGGTGTTCCCACCCCCCCGCCCCGCTTCGGAGCACCATTCCGAAGCGGGGCGGTGGGGGAAGGTGTTCCTGCCCCCCGCCCCGCTTCGGAGCACCGGGAGACGCGATCTCCCCGCAGCCCCTTGCTTCAAAAGAGGTCCGGGGGCAGCGCAAAGCGCTTCCCGCTGTCCCTGGACCTCTTTTGAAGCAAGGGGCGATGGGGAGAAGCGATCTCCCCGCAAACCCTTGCTTCAAAAGAGGTCCGGGGGCAGCAGGAAGCACTTCCCGCTGTCCCCGGACCTGGGGCTGCGGGGAGAAGATCGCTTCTCCCCGCCGCCCCTTGCTTCAAAAGAGAAGACCCGCTGTCCCCGGGGCAAGCTTCGTTTTGCGAAGCAAGCCCATAGGGAAATTCGTCTTGTGAGGCAACTCGAAAACGAAAAAACCTTTCGTTTTGCGAGTTTTTCGTCTTGCGAGGCGTTCGTCTTGCGGGGTACCACTGTAAATTCAATATATAATAATAAAATAAAATGATAATCTGATTGTTATGCCAGCACAAATATTTTGGCCAGAGGGAATGCTCTCCACTATCTTCCCCTCACACCAGGTTCTGGGGGCTCCTACAAACTCCCAGAGTGGATTGTGGGGGGAGCGAGAGGGAAGAAAGAGAGGAAGAGGTCCCATTGTGCAACAGGACTTGTTGTGTGGGCTGCCACTGGCACCTACTTAGCTGAATCCGGTCCTCAGTTTTTTAACCATGGCACCACACTAGTTCTGCATTCTGTCAGCTTGAATGCACCTGCCATGAGGCTATACAGTATACAGTAGTACCTCAGGTTAAATACTTAATTCGTTCCGGAGATCCGTACTTAACCTGAAATTGTTCTTAGCCTGAAGTACCACTTTAGCTAATGGGGCGTCCTGCTGCCGTAGCCCAATTTCTGTTCTCATCCTGAAGCAAAGTTCTTAACCTGAAGCACTATTTCTGGATTAGCGGAGTCTGTAACCTGAAGCGTATGTAACCTAAAGCGTATGTAACCTGAGGTACCACTGCAGTGGTCTTTTGAACACTTAGCCTTTGCATGCAAATTCATGTTTATATTACTTCATTATATAACGGATCAGTTCCACTGCAGCAGGCCTAAAGCAGAGCCTATCGATCTTGTGTTCAGAAAATAAATACGCCTCATGACTCTATGATTATCAAAGCCAAGAAATCATTCTGCGAAACGTATTGATGATTACATTCTACTTTTAATTTCTCTGTCTCCTTTGGCCAGCATTCAAACATTGTAAATGCAATGCGACATTTTTATAAAATTAAATAACAATAGTTGAAAAATAAATACACTTCATTAACATAAATACATAAAGAGATCCATCCTGCTGAAGAAAAAAAGCTTCAGTCAATACTATACTCTTGTTTCAAAAGTGTCCAAAAACATGGAAGCAACACTCCATCTGGGACAGATGAAGCAGAAACATTTACAGCAGAAAGGTGGTGATAAATGTCAGAGCCAGGAGAAAGTGTGTGGCAACATGAAACAAAAAGACAACTTCTTTTTGTCCTCTACTACCTACAGCAGTAGCACATGGTCTCAAAACGAGGTAGACAAACATCATTGGTTGAATTTTTCAGGTGAAGCGAGAAATCTTAAGTTTAAGCTCATTTATCAGTGTTTTAGTTTTGTCTTCACTCAGCACCATTTGAATCATTGGCCATCTAAACTGTAAGCAGCTTAAAGTAAGTTTGTGTGAAATTTATGTACTTTTTTCACACTCTCTCTCTTTAAAAAAAATAAATCATGATTTGCAAATAAAGTGGCTCAGCCCTGCAGACTTTTTCTCTGGGGGATTTTTCATCTGAACGGATGGCTGGAATTTAATAAGGAACTCTGAATACTCGGATCACAAGACTCCCCACTGAAGAGCCAAAGACCATTTGTGTTAAGAACAGGAGGACAGTTTACTGTTCCATGCATCATTTCAAAAGAGTGGGGGGAAGATCTGAATCTGGAACTATGTTTCCATTGAGCAGGACACCCAGAACTTAGTTCAGTTCTGATACTACCTGCCCTCTCACCTTCGGACCTTGCATGGTGAGTGGGCAGCAGAAGAGAATGGGCCAGGAGATTGCAGTTGTATTGTGCTGTGTGTGTGTGTGTGTGTGTGTGTGTGTGTGTGTGGCAAGACAGAGCAAGAGGACACAGATATGCAACTTAGGGCACATGTTACTTCTGCACCACAGAGTCTTGTCCATTTCAGGATCTGGCAAGCTTTCATTTGTGTACGTTAAGCCGTGCGCTGTGCACGAGACTTTATAAACTACGTTGATTACATTTTTATGGCAAGCTAGCAGACATTTGTGTTGTTGTTGTTTAAAAAAAGTGCAGCACTACACTTTGTACCAACAATTTAGATGTTTAGATGTCTAGTTCTCAGAGCTGTTTATATATAAAAAAGATGAAAATATCATTTGGGCTTATCCTATACACACAAACACACACAGAGAGAGATAGAAGTATGCTTACTTTTGGAAGTGCTTCCCTGATTCTTTTTAAAATAACATAATGGGAACTGTGGCCTGCCTAGTTAAGGAATTAGAGAATCATAGAACTGTAGAGCTGGAAGAGACCCCAAGGGTCATCTAGACCAACCCCCTGCAATGCAGGAGTCTGAACTAACTCATCCTTGACAGATGGCCATCCAACCTCTGCTTAAATACCTCCAGTGAAGGAGGTTTACTGAAGCCTGTATTTTAAATTCAAAGGGAAGTCTTACTATGGTGAGACAGAACTCCATTGGAATGGATCTAGAAGTTTCTGCAGGGACTGCTGCTGAAGGAGGAAATTGCCAGAATGCATATGAATCATACACCAGAACAATCTCAATGTCATAACCTTATTTGTTTGTTAATGTTCAAAGCAAGTGTAATCCAGTGTCAACAGCAGCCTTTGGTACATAGTTTTGGGCTAGAATAACCCACACTGTGCCTCCAGAAGCTGTGGACTACAACTCCCATCAGCCCTGGCCAGCATGGTCAATGGAGAGAAGCACGATGGGAGATGCAGTCAACATCTGGAGGACCGTCATGTTGGCCACCCCTGGCTTGGGGAGAAAGTCCAAGGCATGCAGATGCCTAGCCACACAGAGCACATTTGCATTTAGCACCAACTCTGCCCCCTCAACATAGAAAGGGCTACAGCAGCACCTTGGATGAAAGTGTTTTATAGCACTGTCCCTTGTAATGATAAAAAGCACCATAGAAAATACAACTTGAGCAAATGTGCGGCTATTGACATTGTTTGCTGAGGTATGAAAGTGAAAAATGGTCACAGAACTCTCCATAGAAACAGCAGGGAAGGACGGAACAAAGGAAGGACGATTCCAGCAATAAGACTATGGCACTTTTGGAAGTTCATATATTGGACGAAAGGAGCTTCTTTTATATAAAGTGCTTTAGAGTCAGATTAGGACTTTAAAAAAACCAAAACCCTTTAAATTACATTATACCACAATAATGATATTTGGAGGCTCATTTGCATGAGACTTTGAATCGGGCACACTTATGGTTTCCTATCCAGCCATTATTTGCCACCGTCTTAAACATACGTGGCTGGAGGCAGGGAATTAACTTACATGGGCTTCAAGAGCCCAGGAGAAGGTGGGATGAGTTCCTTCTGTCAACTCACATTCACCCATGCCTACTTTCCAAGTTGCAGTGGTTTCTTGAGAATCAGCACCCATGGGATGCTTGTGAAGAAGCATAATCTCTGTTGTGGGGAAGTTCACTGTGGAAGAAGGAGGAAACAAAAGACTGCCTAACCCCTTTGGTGGAACCTGTGAGACAAGGGCAGCTGTAATAAAGGTCTATCTTCCCCTTCCCTCTCCTCTCCACAGTGGGCCTGGGAAATGTACCTAAAAAAATATCTGTGCAACCATTTTATGGCAGCGTTCAGAGGGACAAGGCAAGTGGATAGGCAGCAGCAATGAGGAGCAGATGGGGAGACTTAAGGAGAAGTGGTCCTTTTGAGCATCTTGTCCAAGAGTTTCCAAACTATGGATCCAAGACGGATGCTACGTGCTTGATTCTTTGGACAGTGGTGTACGTGAGGAATTCTAAAGTGAGCAACTGTTCTCAGGCATACCTGAATTTCTGAAGATCAGGGGTGGGGAACCTGTGGCTCTCAAAATCGCTGCTGGACTCCAACTTCCATGAGCACAGCTGATCATCAGGGATGATGGGAACTGTAGTCCAATAACATATTGATGGCCACGGGTTCCCCCATCCTGGCAACAGATTGTGTTGATGTAGCTTCTCACACCAACATGGCAACACTGACCTACGGAAACAAAAATGCTCCAGATCTCTATTTTGTTACCCGCTTGTGGCTTTGTGACTGGGAAGGATTTTAGGTATTTTGACAATCTCTTAGCGATGGTTAATGTTGGGGGTTTCCCCCTCCCCCCATCTTTCTGCTGGAGGTTAAGAAGCATTGCGCAATGAGCTTATGAATATGTTTATGCCGTCCAATCAAAAGGGCTTGGGACAAGTAACACAGAACTTTTAAATCAAAACCATCTGCTGTTGTAAGGTTACTCTGAAAGGCAAGAAGCCAGTGTTAAAAGCATCCCCCTTTGGTCTTCATCACTGACATACAAGACAGACACCCAGATACACAATTATGCAATATGTTGCTATTAAAAATATTAGCTATCCTTTGATGGAGCCCAAAGGCAGCATCGTTCTGTGTCACTCTTACTTATTGTTGTGGGTTGTGTTTTTGTTGTTGCTAAAAAGGATGTTCCTTCATCTGAACAAGTAAGTTTGTACTATACAGTTCTAAATATACAGAAAGAGCTACATGGATGACAGCAGCTTAGCACTGGAATTATCCCGTAACTATAGTAGCGTTGAAGGTGGCTTGCTAAGTGTTAAAACTGGAGCTTAAAACAGATCTATGAAGACAGAAGAAAATGTTTTGGAAACAGTCGAATACTTCGACAACTCTCATTTGCTTGCAATGGGTTTCCTTCATAGTGAAGATCAGTATCGTGCAGCACTTGTCATGGGCTAATAAAATGTACAAACTTCATTAACAAGCAGAAAGTGCCTTTTAAAACGAACAGATTTCCTAGTTGATGCTCTTCCTGAATGCCTATTTATTTGGAATGCATCGTTTTGTTTTGTTTTTTAAACACCTTTAAGTGCAGTTTCCTTTTTTAAAAACACGTGCACATGCACCAAGTATTAGCACCTTGACATTAAGGACACTCATTCCGTTCCTATGAAACATCTGTGAAAATGACTAACAAAAAGCAACAACAACAACAGAAGTATGTTATGGCCGTACCGAGCTCCAAGGACCAGTATTCCAGGCGGTATCTCGAAGGCAGTCCTGCATATTGCACTGCTCACGGTCTGGTGGCTTGTCAAGGATTTCGCAGCTCAGATCAGTAAATCTCTCCCCATTGGGATGCTGGCACACAACCAGTCTTGTTCTGGTTCCTCCACCGCATGGCTTTGTACACTGGGGGGGAGGAAGGCAGTAGGTGGAGATCACATTAGCAACGGCTAGGTTCATTTATACTTCATGATTGCTACTTTTGTCTTCTTTGATCTGACTCACAGCCAATTTAGATGCTGCTTTCCTTCTGATGTGAGAGACTCAAAACTCTAGACTCCAGGGGGGGAAATACAAACATATGCCTTATACCAAGCTGGACCCATTGGTCCATCTAGCTCAGTATTTTCTATAGTCCAGTTGTAGACTACAACTCCCATCATCCTTAGCTGGCAAGACCAGTGGTCAGGGATGATGGGAATTGTAGTCCAAAAACAGCTGGAGACCCATGTTTGGGAAACCCTGGTCTAAAGTACCTGGCAGTAACTCTCCAGGGTCTCAGGCAAGGACTCTTTTCCAGCCCTACCTGAAGACGCTGGGGACTGAACCTGGGACTTTCTGAATGCAAAGCAGATGCCCTACCATTGAGCTATGATTCTTCTTCTTCAAAATGAAGGCAGTGAGATCTGTATGTTAAGATGTGTATGAGACCGTCCTGATCTGACCTCAATGTATTGCTACTTTCCACATGCCTTTATTTCCCCTCTGGGACTGTGGATGTGTGAGGGATTCCCATAACCGTACAATCTGGGAAAGAGAAAGCATCTAAATTTGCTCTCATGAGTGAAGTGAATGACACCTTTGTTATTTGTTTCAAAATAAACTGGGGAGCAGGTTCCAGATTAGGTCTTTTTTGTGGGTGGGAAGGTAGAGCAGGGAATAATAAGAAATATGCATAGTTTCTGGGACTCTTCCCCAAAGTTAGAGAGCCATCCCAAAGGAAAACACAAAGGTTGCTAAAATCTGGTTTTATCTATCTACACCTCTTAGTTTTAGGACTGATTCAGGTGTAATGTCTTATGAACTGCTGATTAGAGCAAAAACCAGACTCCGCATATACCAGACTCCCTGCTCTTTGCATACCCAAATCTGGGGCTTCTATTATGGTTTATTAAACCACAGTTTCCTCTTATAGCCTAACGGGGAAACTGTGGTTTAATATACCTTTGCAAACCAGGCTATGGGACTGGGAATTTGATTTTACTTCCTGTGAACAGTAAACAGAGATTAAACCTGTTTCCCAATTTGGATGCAATGTGAAAAGGTAGCTTTAGCAAAATCTTGGAAACCTTGAATTATGGTGAGAGGACATACGGCTAGGAGGAAGCCCACAGAAACATGGTTTGCTCCTGGTCTAATAACCATAGTTTATCCAGACGAACAACAGTAAGTCTAAACTATGTCTCAACAGTCCTTTCAGCACTACTGGATAAATAAGTGTTATTATTTCCAACGAGGAAAGGTAAACAAGCAGGATAATTAGAACTTCTGGATAACGGATCTTCTGTCGAAACCTATTGGCTTATGCTATTTTGTTGATTTTTTAAAAAAAAGGTTTCAAGGAAATTCAAATACAGCCACATCTTTAAAATCTACAGTTAAGAATGCTTTGCCTTGGGAATGGGTTAGTTAAAAAAAAAAGCAACAACAACCCCAAATAAAGTAGAATATGCTCACCTCACCCCAGCTGCCATAGGCCCATTGTGGGCAGGGCCCTGATTCACATGATCTTTGCTCATCTGGTTTCATTCTTACATCACAGTTACTGGCAGTGTATCCATTTTCATCCTGGCACACGACAACCCGCCGTTGGAATCCACCAGCGCATGTACTGGAACACTACAAAACATAGTTTCATATGACTGAGGAGGCTCCACCGATCTTAGCCCACAACTAACTTAAGCGATATAGCCTAGTAAAGTGAGGAGTCCCAATGGCTATGAAACCTGCAGCCATAGTCGAAAAGCCGTCTTCTTGATGGAGCGCCAGTGCCGTTCCTTAAAACTGTAAGATCAGACTCTTGGCATTAAAAATTCAGTTTGAGGTAGCATTAGCACAGCCGCTAAATTTTTTTCTCTTTGACATCAAAGGCGTTTTAGGCAGAGAGTACCCTGTCCACTTTTATCAATGTAGGTACTAACGAGGGGAAGTCCAGTGGGAGATTTCAGAGAAGAAACAGATTGCCATTGCATTTAAATCAGTGCATTTTGTCTGAGAAGAGACACAGAATGTAGACACAACAGAATTTCTTTCTTTCTTTTTTTTTAAAGAGGCAAGTTGCTAGTCCCCGTAATGACAAGGACAATCTTGGCAACTTTGCAAAGCCAAAAAAAAAATTAGGACAGTGCCGGAACAAGGCTTCTCAACATTGGGAGGACAGATGATAGGTTCCTATCACTACCACCACCCCATGGTTATTATTCCTTGCCCCTCTAATCCTAGTGATTGTGTAACTAGGCCCCTTCAACTCTTCCCATCCTCGTTGATAATATTTATATATAGTAAAATGCCTTGATGGTGTCTTGGGGTTGTATCCATCCTAGTTCTAGAATAGAATTAATGAACCTAAGTTAGTCCTGCCCATTAACTTCAGTGGGTCTACTTTGACAAGGACTAACATCAGATACAACCCTTAGGAGTGGAGGAGGCTGTAACCCGACTCGCAACAGATTAAGAGTATCTCCACCAGCTACTCACCGCTCCCCATGGGCCAGTTCTCCACTGGTTGCCTCCGTGCACATGTGCACGGCCTTGGTTTCGGTTCACGCTTCCACCCTGGTTGTTCTTTTGGCGATAGTCAGGGTAAGGGAAGGAAGGGATTGGCCTGTTGTACTCAGGGCTAATCTGCTGGCACGAAGGCGTGGAGCAATCTTGCTCCGTCGCAGGGACGTCCTCAGCATCGCACTCACTCCTGTCAACCATCTGGTCGCTGTAATCGATGCAGACGACTTGCCGGGTCACCTTGCCTTGCCCACAGGTTACAGAGCACTGCGTCAATAAGAGGGAGAAACGGGGAGATCAACGCCCTTGGCAACGAGGCACAAGTTTTAAGAATCGCAGGACGAAACATATTTACGTAAAACTATTTTTTTTAATGTATGCGGATCCCATGTGGCTGTTGATTTCACATGATTAGGAATGTGGGAAGCTGCCTGATCCCATTCGCTCGTCTAGTTCTCAAGCAGGAACAACCAGAGGGGAGGGACGGTACAGCAGACTTGTCCCCCAGGAAGCAGTGTCACTGCTGTGAGAGTGCAGGATGGTGTGGGTGGGGGGAGCACAGTTGGGGTGGTTTGGGGGCACTGGTGGAGGCAATCCAGTACTCCTGCCGCTGGTCCTGGTCCTTCACCATCCTGGCCGTGTAGCAGCAATGCTACTGCCAGAAGATAGGGTCCATGGCGGTGAAGGCCCTCCCCACTGCTCACTCTCACTTTCCAAGATCTCAGGCAGAGGTGATTCATCTAGCTGGAGATGGCAGGGGTTGAACTCAGGACTTTGTGGATGCACCGAGCTCCAGCCCCTTCCTTAACTTGTGTCAGTTGGTATAAACTGATCCTGTTAGTCCCCAGCTTTGCTGAACAAAGAAAAGCTCTGCTGCTGCTGCTGCTGCCGCCGCCACTCCCAAGGGCAGAAACACACTATTATAACTTCTGCTCCAACAACTACTTCTACTGGTTCCCGATTACAGGACATTCTGCTGCCTCCGTTTGAGCCAAGCGTTATCTTTAGAAGGCCTGATAAATGTTGAATAAGCAACAGGCATCTGGGAGACACTACCCCTAAACAAGAGGAAGCTGCTTACAGGGCTCCACTCCATGGCTTTCCACTGTCCACATGGTGTCACAGAGCAGGCTTCTGTCGCCGATGGCCTTGGGAGGTGGAAGCAGGCGGCCTCGTCAGCCACAGAGCCTTGGTCGTCGCGGCAGCTGACGTATCTCATCCTGGTGCCTTTCCCGCATGTAGTTGAGCACTAGGGAAGATGGACAAGGAGTGACAATGGGAGTTGGAGGGGGGGAAGCAGCTGCCCTTTTTGACAAGAAGGGAAAAAAGCCCCCTGGAGTTGCAGGACTGTGGGGGGGGGGTTATCAAGGGATCTCCTTGTAATCTACGCTGACCAGTTTAACGTACGGGAGTCCAGGATCCAAATCTCCACTGGGTTCTGTGGCTGCTTTGCTTCGTTTCCGGGCTTCCTGGGCGGAGACGGCATGGTGCTGTCTCACAGTCCTATTTCATAGAGGAGAACAGGAAAAAGCAAGCTATCAGCAATTCACAGGGATTTCAGTGTAGGTTAGATGGTTATAGCGATGCAGTGACGGAAGCGGGGGGGGGGGGGTTGGAGGGAGGAAACCCCCCCATTACATTTGTCATACATCTTTTGTTTGATACAAATGGCTCATCTTAACCCTAAAGGCGGATGCTCCTGGGGCATCTGCCAAGATGAGAATATACATGCCTGAAGGCTGCCACCTCGATTATTTTGCTCTAGCTGCATTCCCTCCCACCAACAAAATGCCAGCCCTCACAAGCATGCTAATTTACAGAAGCACCCATCATTACTATGAAAATCACTTACATAGCACCAAATTGCCCCATGACCTGTATAAATCACAAAGGGCTTACAACCCGTGCCACTGGGATGAGGCCCAAAATCAATCTGAAGAGAAGACTGGAATTAGCGGGGACTATTTGGACGTCACAATAAAAGAAGAAGAAGAAGAAGAAGAAGAAGAAGAAGAAGAAGAGGAGGAGGAGGAGGAGTTTGGATTTGATATCCCGCTTTATCACTACCCTAAGGAGTCTCAAAGCGGCTAACATTCTCCTTTCCCTTCCTCCCCCACAACAAACACTCTGTGAGGTGAGTGGGGCTGAGAGACTTCAAAGAAGTGTGACTGGCCCAAGCTCACCTAGCAGCTGCGTGTGGAGGAGCGGAGACACAAACCCGGTTCCCCAGATTACGAGACTACCGCTCTTAACCACTACACCACACTGGCCATGATTTAATGTGAAGGGAATGTCCCTCCCCTCAAGGTCACATGCTTCCCCCTCCTCTCCGCCAGTGTGCTCACGAGGAGATCAGAATCTTTCTCTTCCAACGTTAGTATTACATCTAAACTGCAGATTATGGCTAATTTTAACAATGGTTTGTTAAAAACAAGCCAGCTTTGTAAATCATGTTTGTTGTTGCTGCTGCTTTTTACTGCTTTGAAGAGGGCTTGTTTCGAAGAAATCAGACTGACCACACTTTGACAAGTTCAGACCAAAGGACAAGCTGCTTCTGAGCTCCTCCTTGTGGCCGTGGCAAAGGAGGAGTGGGACACCTGAGCCCGGGGGGGGGGAGAAAAAGGTTGGTTCCTGGCATGATGCTCTGAACCTGACAGATTAAGTACTGGCAAATAAATAGAAGGGCTCAGAGGGGAAAGTTTTAGATGTGCCACCCCCCCCCCCGGATATTATCGGACTCCAGTTTCTATCGGTTTCAGCCAGAATGTCAGGTGTGATGGGAGTTGCAGTGCAAGAACATCCCTGCTCTCCACTCCTGCTTTAGAGAGAAGCTGAGGTTTGGTTAAAATGCAGTTCTTGAGCAGGGCCCTGGAGGTACTGAGGAAGAGAAATTGGCAAAAGCATCCTGCGAGGAAGGGGAGCAGCGAGGGAGTGAGATGAAGGAACTAAAGAACAATTCTGCCCAGAGATGCTGGGGCAATACGGTCAGATAGGCAGAGTACGACTACTATAAATAATAGTTGTCAGGGAACTGCCATCAGAGCATCAGGTGGTGGAGGGACTCAGGCAGGATGAAAGAGACTCAACTGCTGAAGCAGGGACCAGCAGGGGGAGGAGTGGGTCTCTGAGGGAATGCGAGCAGGAGGGAGGGCTCAGGGAGGCTTCCAGCGAGAACAGTGGGGAGGTATCGGAGTCTCCCATAGGGAGACCCACACCTCGCAGGAAACTGTCACGCCGTGAGTCCAGGAGACGCGTTTCCGTTAAGGAACTTCTTTGCTGGAAACGCTTCCGCAGACAGCCACTGTCGGACTCTACTAGTGACTAGAGCAGACATGTCTGAGGAGCTCCGTCACACACGGAGGTTTGTGGGGTCGCACAAACTCTGAGGGAGCACGTTTTCACGCACAAGCAGCTAATCAAACCCTCACAGCAGTCCGACAGTCTTTGTACGCTGCCTGTGCAAGAGAAGGCATCATGAGCGAACCAACCGGAACCGGAGGAGCAGGGGCTGGAGCTGGTCCAAGCTTGGAAGATAGATACCGAGCGTTGGAGGTTCAACTGGCCCTGCAGACGGCGAGGTTGGAGGAGAGAAGGGCTCAGGATGCAGACAAGAAGGGGAGAGCCACGCAATTCCCCAGAAAGGTACCAGGATTGGTGCAGAAATTTGGGGGGGGACCCCAAGGATTACCATGCTGATTCACAGACTGAGTTGGGATTTATCGGCGGCACCCGTTCAAATGCTATTTGAGGAAGGTCTTTCTTCGGGGGTGAAAGACGAGCTGGCACGGAGCCCCAGGGCGGAGTCTATGGATCAGCTGACCAAATCTGCGCTGACCATAGGAGCGCGGCAGGAGGCAAGAGCCTTGGAGAGGCGGGAAGGGAGAGGGGAACGTTGGAAGGAGTTCCGCATTCCAGACATTCCTGAGCCAGCTTTCCCGCCGGCAGAGCCGATGGAAATCGGAACAGCGCGCGCGCGCGCATTTTCAAAAACCAGCGAGGGAGCTAAGAAGGAGGGAAAGGGCCCCCGGAAATGCTATCTCTGCCAACAGCCAGGCCACTTTGCCAGAGTCTGCCCCCAGAGGAAGGAATGGCAAGGGATGGTGGGAGCTGTTGAGGGGGGAGAAGAAGGGGGAGCGGAGCAGGTAAAAGCCAACGCCTGGTTGCCACAATTGGGGCACTGCAGCCAGGCCAAAGAGCAGTGAAAGTGCCCGTGCCAGAAGCTCCTCGACCTGCTCTAGTGATTGAAGTGTCGCTAGAGCTGCAGAATGGGCACCCCCTAAAAATAAAGGCGCTATTGGACTCAGGCAGCTCCTGCAATTTTATGAGCAAGGAGTTTGCTGCTGAACACCAGATACAGACCATCCCTTTAAGCAACCCCCTGCAGGTGACCACGATTGATGGCAGGGAGTTGTTGGGAGGAGGAGTCCGCTTGCAGACTGTCCCAATGATAATGAGGGTGGCAAGGCACACAGAACTGATAGCGTTTAATGTGGCCACCCTGGGAGGCGCTCCCATTATTTTGGGAATGAGCTGGCTAGCTCTACATGATCCGCTGGTTGGCTGGCATCAAAGAGTGGTGTCCTTTGGTTCAGCACATTGCCTAGAACACTGCAAAGGGGAGAAGGGTTCAGCAGGGGCCCAAGCCACCCTAGCAGGGACTGAAGTAATGGGGAAGGTGAAGGTACCACCACAGTATGCAGATCTCAGCGACGTGTTCAGCGAGAAGGAAGCTGACCAACTACCACCTCATAGACCCTTTGATTGTCAGATCAATTTACTCCCAGGAGCACAGCTTCCCGTGGGCAAGTTGTATGCCATGTCAGACAGGGAAATGCAGGAGTTGCGAGGGTTCATTGACAAGAACCTGAAGAGAGGCTTCATCAGAGAGTCCAAAGCAGCAGGGGGGAGCCCAGTGTTCTTTGTGGACAAAAAAAATGCGGACAAGCCGAGACTTGTATGTGATTTTAGGCGGCTGAATGCAGTGACTGAACCGGTGGCGTTCCCTATGCCCAGAATTGATGATATTTTGACCAGGGTGAGAAAGGGAAAGATTTTCACAAAGCTGGATCTAAGGGGGGCGTACAACCTGATACGCATAAGGAAAGGGGATGAATGGAAAACCACCATGTTTACCCCTTTGGGGGCGTTTGAATACCTCGTTATGCCATTTGGATTACAAGCAGGCTCCGCGTGTTTTCAATCTTTTATGAACCACGTGCTGGGCCCTTTGCTCTACAAGAATTGCGTTGCCTTTCTAGATGATGTGTTGGTGTATTCTGAGAATGAGGAGCAACATGTGAGAGACGTCAGAGAAGTGTTGAGCAGACTGCAAGCCAACAGGCTGTGGGTCAAACTGGAGAAGTGTCGGTTCCATACCAAGGAGGTGGAATTCCTGGGGTACCGCCTGTCAGACAAGGGATTGGCCATGGATCCCGGCAAGGTACAGGCAGTGCTGGAATGGAAAACACCCAAAACCAAGAAGGATGTGCAGAGGTTCCTAGGGTTTGGAAACTTTTATCGTAAGTTCATCCGCAACTTCGCCCATCTGACGGCGCCCATCACTGACTGTCTCAGCAGTAAAAAGAAGTTTGTATGGACGGCGGAGGCGGAGCGAGCGTTTGAGGAACTGAAAAGGGCCTTCGCCTCTGAAGAACAACTTCTGCATGTGGATTTACGAAAGAAGCTAAGGGTTGAAACAGACGCATCTGACAGAGCCATAGGGGCGGTGCTTCTTCTGCAGCCGGGGAAGGAGGAGTCAGAGTGGCGTCCGTGTGCCTTCTTCTCGCGGAAGCTGAACAAATCCGAGAGGAACTACACGGTGTACGACCGAGAACTGCTTGCTATTCATGAGGCGTTCCGGAGATGGAGGCATCTGCTAGTTGGTGCACAACATAAAGTGCAAGTGTGCACGGACCATAAAAATCTAGAGTACTGGAGAACGGCGCGAGTGCTCAACCAAAGGCAGTTGAGATGGGCCCAAGAGTTCTCCAAATTTAACTTTGAGATTTGTTATGTGCCAGGCCCAGAGAATGTTAGGGCGGACGCTCTCTCACGCAAACCTGAATATTTGGAGGGGGAGGGAGCACCCGAAGAAACCCATATCATTCCAGAGGACCGCTGGGTG
This sequence comes from Podarcis liolepis, assembly GCF_965112155.1. Classification (NCBI taxonomy): domain Eukaryota; kingdom Metazoa; phylum Chordata; class Lepidosauria; order Squamata; family Lacertidae; genus Podarcis; species Podarcis liolepis. The sequence goes on along the minus strand of NC_139555.1, from coordinate 100,287,482 downwards.
TGTGGGGCGACTTTGGTGGGGCAAAGGGAATTGGTAGAGGGTACGGTGCAGGATGCATACGCCCAGGGGAAACTCAGGGATCTCAGAGGGGAGGAAGACAAATCCGGTGGTTTTGAGGAGAGAAATGGGGCATTGTATTATAAGGGAGCGTTATATATACCTGAAGGGGAATTGAGGGAGAAGGTACTCAAGCAGCTGCACGATAGCCCCACAGCAGGGCACTTTGGGCAACACAAAACCATGTGGCTGGTTACCAGGGAATTTTGGTGGCCCAAGGTCAGGGAAGATGTGCGGGAGTATGTGAGAGGGTGTGAACAATGCCAAAGAGCCAAGGGGGAGAGGCAGGCGCCGGCTGGTTTATTAGAACCACTGCCCACACCTGAGAGACCGTGGGAAGCAGTGGCAATAGATTTCATGACTGATCTGCCAAGGTCTAGAGGGAAAACAGCCATCATGGTTGTAGTAGACCTGTTAACTAAAATGGCCCACTTCATAGCCTGCTCACATGCGGTTACAGCAGAAGAAACCGCCAAATTGTTTGTAGAGAATGTGTTTAGGTTGCATGGCGCCCCCTTGAGGGTGGTTTCAGACCGAGGGAAACAATTTACTTCCAGGTTCTGGAGGAAGCTCATGAGCTTACTGCATGTAGAGGTTAATTTCTCGACGGCCCGTCATCCTGAAACCAACGGGCAGGCGGAAAGAGCAAATGGGGTTCTCCAACAATATTTGAGGTGTTATGTTAATGACAGAGAGAATGATTGGGTGGAGAAGTTGGCGTTGGCAGAATTTGCCTACAACAATGCAGAGAACGTGTCCACGGGGATGAGCCCCTTTTTGGCTAATCACGGGTGCCATCCCAGAGCCTTCCCAGGGGGGGAGGGGGAGAACTGGAGCGTTCCAGCTGCAGAACAGTTCGTGGAAGAAATGGAAGCGATCCATCGCCAGCTCCAACTCAATTTAAACAGGGCTAAGGAGGAATATAAGAGGCAGGCAGACAAAAACAGAAGGGAAGGTGAAAGCATCAGGGTGGGGGACCAGGTGTGGCTGTCAACCCAAGGGTTGCCATTCAAAGGAGGTTGTAAGAAATTAAGACCCAAAAGGCTGGGTCCGTTTGAAGTCATACAGCAGGTCAATCCAGTGGCTTTCAGGCTCCGGTTACCGAACCACATGAAGCTGCACCCAGTTTTTCACAGGTCGTTGCTGTCACCGTATAGAGGAGACAGTGAGGGGAGGGTCACTAGGGGACCAGCAATGGAGGAGAAGGAACACAGCTACCATGTAGCGGAGATCCTCGATTCCAGGTGGAAGGGAGATCAAGTAGAGTATTTGGTAATGTGGGAAGGGGAACCGGAGTCGGAAAACACCTGGGTTAGGGCAGAGGATGTCAATGACGAGGTTTTAATAGAGACTTTTCATCAGAGGTTCCCACGTAAACCTCAGCCTGTAGCGAGGTTCCGAAGGGAATACTTTGCCACCACCGACGAGGAAGAGGAGTTGGAGGGGTTCCCAGATTCTGAAGAGGAGGAGGATTCAGCTGGCCAGGACGACGATCGATGGAGAGAATTGTTCGAGACGTCAGAAGATGAGGAAGATTCGTTTCGGGGTTTTAGCCCTTCACCTCCCAGGGGGGAGGAATTGGGAGGGGGTGAGGGGGGCCCTGGAGGGGAGGTGGATGTCAGGGAACTGCCATCAGAGCATCAGGTGGTGGAGGGACTCAGGCAGGATGAAAGAGACTCAACTGCTGAAGCAGGGACCAGCAGGGGGAGGAGTGGGTCTCTGAGGGAATGCGAGCAGGAGGGAGGGCTCAGGGAGGCTTCCAGCGAGAACAGTGGGGAGGTATCGGAGTCTCCCATAGGGAGACCCACACCTCGCAGGAAACTGTCACGCCGTGAGTCCAGGAGACGCGTTTCCGTTAAGGAACTTCTTTGCTGGAAACGCTTCCGCAGACAGCCACTGTCGGACTCTACTAGTGACTAGAGCAGACATGTCTGAGGAGCTCCGTCACACACGGAGGTTTGTGGGGTCGCACAAACTCTGAGGGAGCACGTTTTCACGCACAAGCAGCTAATCAAACCCTCACAATAGTAATAACATACAGGAACACTGTATGATCGGACTATACTACTCAGTTCCTGCTGCAGGCGAAGGACCCCCTACACATTCAAAAACCCACCCTCCAGGTGAAAAGCTAGCATACCAGAAAGAAGGCTAGACTGGCGACTGGGAGTCGCTGCCCAGGACCACATAACACCGGTCTTGAAAGACCTACATTAGCTCCCAGTACGTTTCCAAGCACAATTCAAAGTGTTGGTGCTGACCTTTAAAGCCCTAAATGGCCTCGGCCCAGTATACCTGAAGGAGCACCTCCACTCCCATTGTTCAGGCCAGACACTGTGGTCCAGCTCCGAGGGCCTACTCGTGGTTCCCTCACTGCGAGAAGCAAAGTTACAGGGAACCAGGCAGAGGGCCTTCTCGGTAGTGGTACCCACCCTGTGGAACGCCCTCCCATCAGATGTCAAGGAAATAAACAACTATCTGACTTTTAGAAGACATCTGAAGGCAGCCCTGTTTAGGGAAGTTTTTAATGACTGGTGTTTTAATGTATTTTTAGTATTTTGTTGGAAGCCGCCCAGAGTGGCTGGGGTATAAATAAATTACTATCATCATCGTCGTCATTATTATTATTATTATTAGGCTAAGATGAAATCCTTGCCCCTAAAATGCTCATTTTTCATTGGGAGCAAATGCTTGCGACAGCATGCCACCATGGACCATACTTCTCCATGACCCCTCCATCACACCATGTGTGTTTCAATCATTTCCCAGCAAGCTTAATTCACCCCCTCCCAGTCGAGGCAACATCGGTGGCTGCATGCCCTTCCACTTTTCTTGACTGACAACACACTGCATCCACCCCCTTTCACCCTTTGATTGAGATACAGATACAGATATATACATGGAGATTCTCATGTGGCTGCCACATCAACACACTTACCTGTACATCTGTTGGCTTCGTAGCAGCATTGCACTCGTTGTCATCTACCACGGACACGTAGGCGCCAACCACGCATTTCACCGCTCTCATCTGATAGCCCTGCCCACATGTTGCAGTGCACTGCGGGGAAGGAAAGAAAGCTGTGGGGATAGCTATACGGCAAGCAAGCCTAAGGATGCGAAAAGGCAGCTTCCACTGAATCAGGCCAAAAGCCAATCTGGTCCAGCATCCTGTTTCACAGTGGCCAACTAGACACCTATAGCAGGAGGAACGTGCTTTTGCGATTGCAAAACTATAGTTTTTGGGAACTATAGTTTTTATAGGACACAGAAAACCCCAGCCTGCCTCTATAGTTTCCCACAGGGAGGGAATTAATATCAAACCAGTTCAAATATATGCCCTGTGTCCCAGGCTTCATAATGCACCTGCCTTAGTTCTAAATGCATTAAAAAGAGGCAAGGAAGTTCAAAGCACCTAACTTCTTTGGCCAAATCCAGAGTGATTTAAAATATAAAAAAAGAGCCCTTTCTCCTTCTTCAGTCGCTTCCATTTAAAATTAGGTCAAACGGTTAAAATGCGCTGCTTCCGCTGAATCTTCCATGCTTCATTTATTCCCTTCAAATATACATGTGCAAGTGTTTAAATCATTTACCATACTGTGGATTACGAGCCTCACATAATCTCTGTCACATTTCTTTACCGATTGACTACTGCAACAACCTTAATAGAACACGATCATGACAGGAAGGCATGACCGGCTGAAGAGAAGTTTGTGTGGTCTGGACAGGTTTATTCATTTACTTGTTTTGAAAGTATAATTAGATGAGAGCTGTTGCTGCACTGGAGACTGGAGACGGCAAATGAAGTCTCTCCGACAGATTGCTTGGAAGTTCTCATTCTGTGTATGATGTATTGTTAAAAAGGAAAAGGTCAACACAAAAAGTTGTGTCCGTGTGGGTTGGTTTTTTTGAAAGGATCCTTAAAGCCAGCTCTAAAGCAGAATTTATCAAAACCTGCCTTTCCTTTCCAGTCCTTATTCTTAGCTAAATTACTTGCTTTCAGGATCCCAGCTGCATTGCAGAGCGATGGACTTTCAGCAGTGGCTCACAAGGTGGGGTGGAGCTTCAGTGCTGGTTTCCAGGGAGGCCTGAGGTAGCAGGGAGGTTGGTGCGGTGCAAGCACACCGGTGGTTCTGCCGACGCACCTGCACCATGCCATCCTACCCGCCACCTCACCCCTCTCTCCCCACCAGTAAGAAGCACTGGCACGCCTTCTGGGAAATGAGTGCTGCTGCTCTGCGCCACCACTACTGTATGCTTTGCATGTACAGTGGTACCTCAGGTTAAGTACTTAATTCGTTCCGGAGGTCCATACTTAACCTGAAACTGTTCTTAACCTGAAGCACCACTTTAGCTAATGGGGCCTCCTGCTGCCGCTGCACCGCCGGAGCACGATTTCAGTGTACAGTGGCACCTCGGGTTACATACGCTTCAGGTTACATACTCCGCTAACCCAGAAATAGTGCTTCAGGTTAAGAACTTTGCTTCAGGATGAGAAAAGAAATCGTGCTCTGGCGGCGTGGCGGCAGCAGGAGGCCCCATTAGCTAAAGTGGTGCTTCAGGTTAAGAACAGTTTCAGGTTAAGTACGGACCTCCGGAACGAATTAAGTACTTAACCCGAGGTATCACTGTATAGGGATCCTTGCCAACTGGTATCCAGGCTGGGAACCACCTCTCCCTGAGAGCACATTAAGTGGTGGACTGCAAGTCTGCACTAACAACGCTGGTCTAAAATACCCACAGTCTGATTCAGCAGAAGGCAGGAGTTCTTTGGAAGTCCAAGAACACTTTATTATTATGGTCAGCAAGCGAGCTAAGGCCAAGCGCCTCCATTTCTGTGATAAACATAAGACGGCAATGGATGTAAATATTTAAAGAGAAGGCGCAGCACTTCAACAGCGGCATGAGGCTGGCTCCCCTCCGGTTTCCATTATGAGTAATTGTGGTGGAGCAGTTTGGATGCCGGGCTAGATGTGGCTCCAAATCACCGCTCGCTGGGTCACTCACTCTTGTTCTTTGCTTAACCTAGGGCAATTGTGAAGGTAAAATGGGAACTGGAGCCATGAACGTTGCCTTGAACTCCCCCAAGGAAAAGCAGGATATAAATGAAATAACTCAGTAAGCTCAAAGTCTTGTTCCTCCTCCTGGAGGCTCCCAGATGTAAAAAATGCAAAAGCCCACCCAAAGAAACATTCATCGGTTTATATGTACAACACCTGATTTTAAAGAAACATAAATGTTTCCAAAGCAACTGCAAAAGTGGTCCAGAGATGGAAGGGAGGAATCTGGGTGAGGCCCGGGAAGTTATCCAATGGGAAGTTAACCAGCCACGTTGGTTGTCCCGGAAAGTTAACCAGTTGGGTGTCCCAGGAAGTTAACCAGCCACGTTGCTCTACGAATATTATATCTGTGTTCATCCATAGGCTATTTGTCCAAGTAACAAAAAGTTGCATTCTGCAGCTGCACCTGTGGCTCCACCTGTACCATTGGAAGCCTTGAGCCTCTCTTTTGGGTCCTGGGACAGAAGTCATGACAAAGAGCCTGCATTTTTTAAAAACACCACCCCAAAACAACATCTGCTGGAGCCCATGAAAAGCCCCATAGCAGTAAAAATGAGAAGAATGGCTTCAAATACCTGGCCCCAGGGTCCTACTTGCCATGCGGCACACTCCTGTTGCTGACAACTTTGCACGGAAACTGGTTTGCTCTCAGGATGGCAAAGCCTGTCATTCAATCGGTCTCCTCCAAACTGGCACCAGATCTGGCGGTGTTTGTGCCCTTTCCCGCAGGTTACCAAGCACTAAAGGAAGGAAACGGCAAGCTTTAGGCATGCATAAGCAGCTGCTCATCCAAAGCCAGTGCAACAATCACTGAAAAGCTAAGTAAGATTGGTAAGTTGCCCCTGGGACATTGGAACTGAAGGACAGCAAACTCTGGCCTCTGCTAATACCGAGGGGCCGAGGGAGCTGGTGTTTGTCCGCAGACAGCTTTAGGGGACCAAGGAAGAGGTGCCAAATATGCAAGACTGGTTGCAGAATGGATGGACCTGCAGCACAGGGAGGACACACCCATACTTCCACTTGTCCCATGCCTAGAAAGCATGGTTCCGAGTGGTTTCCCCTTGTCCCTTTCCCAGGAAAAGCGTACTCTTTAGCTCAAAGCCTGTTTGCGGCTAAAGAGCAGTTTTCCCCGGAGCAAAGCAGTGGAACAAGTCTCTGTCCTGCACAGCCACTCCCAGAACTTGATAGCAGTCTCCCTTCACAAACCCACAACTGCACTGCCTTCATCCTAAATAGACAACCATTCCAGTTAGTTGTGACTTCAATGGGATTAAAGCCTCTCCCGCATGTCAAAACGGGAGGTGGGTCACTTCCAGATCTCACCCCTGCTTTAGTCCCATAGAAATCATGACTAACTTGTATCATTGAGTTAAAAGCCTGATTAACTTGGTCTGGACTTAACCTGATATAGCACTGCAGTTCTAACACCAGGGAAAACCCCTTTTCTGCTGCCCTTCAATGAGCAGGCGGAGGATTTACCCTGCCTCCTGCCCTTTTCTCCTCCTTGCTGCCTTTCAAACAACAGGCAGTGGCTGATCTCTGATCTTAGCGCTGTAGTCTGACACCATTAAGATCAGACAGAAGCTTATCTTATTGCAATGGTGCTTAGCTCCAAGATTATGGATAAGAGATTTTTTATCTCCGATTTTAGAGCTTATATTGGAGATAACAGGTCTCTGTAACTCATGTTTCACAACTGCTAGCAGTGGTTTGCCCAAAATGGCCCCACAGACTAAATTCAGAGGTCTCACAGCCCTAATTAGGCCCATGGGCCAGAAGTTTCTCAATGCTGGACTAAAGTGCAACTAATTTAGGCTATAATCCTCAGCACTTACCTGGCACTAAGTCTCACTGAAGACATGTATAGGGTTACGTTTGCAATCCAACTCAATATATATATTTTGTCTGTGAGTGCAAATATTGATCGCACAAACCTTGAAAACCAGAAAGGTCCACAAGATATGACATTTTAGTTGGACCTGCAAACATGTAACACAAAATGGCTTGCCACATGCAGCAGCTACCATTCAGGAAAAGGTTCAATGGGCTTTCCACTGGGCTTCAGATTCTAAGGCATTATCTCTAGGTGGTGAGGGATAATTCCAACCTGGAATTAAGGATTGCAACTTGACTACCATCCCTCACTAATCAAGGAGGAGGGTGTGAGCAAAGTAAATCTCAGACTTGTGAGAAGGAAAGGAAAAGGGATAAAGCAGCATGCACACCTTTTCCTAATGATGGTGGCAAACTGATTCGGGGTGCTTCTGACATTACTGCACTGCAGCTTTCCCGTGATCAAAATCTACCATGCTGTTTACACCTTTAAAGCAATAAGCTCCTTACTTCTGACCAATCGCCGGTCTTCCACTGCGGGCACGAGAGTTCGTTGCATCGCTGCACGGTCACCTTCTCCTGCTGGCTGCATTTACTGTCCTCCAGGACGTCGTTGAAGGTGTTCATGCAGACAGCTCGGCGCCTCTTTGTGCCAACCCCACAGCTCTTGGAGCACTGGAAGGAAGAAAAGCAGAGTCAGCAGACAGCAGCAGAAAGGCCCACTCCCTGCTTGCCTCAGGTCAGGAGTGATGAGCTCCCATTTGTCAGGGAGTGCCAGGAGGTAGTTCAGAAAAAACGAGGTAGGACTCTCGTTTCAGAAAATCCTATCTATAATGAATAGTTCTCCCCAATTTTAAGCAATCGGGGGAATGTTCTTAAGTTTGGTCTCCAAAAGGTTTTATCACAGGGGTAGGCAACCTAAGGCCCAGGGGCTGGATGCGGCCCAATCACCTTCTAAATCCAGCCCACAGACGGTCCAGGAATCAGTGTGTTTTTACATGAGTAGAAGGTGTCCTTTTATTTAAAATGCATCTCTGGGTTATTTGTGGGGCATAGGAATTTGCTCATTATTATTTTTCAAAATATAGTCCGGCCCACCACATGGTCTGAGGGATGGTGGACCAGCCCATGGCTGAAAAAAAGGTTGCTGACCCAATTTATCCATTCTAGGAAACGGCGAAAATGATGAGCCCCTTTCACTTCTGTACATGGTATGTAACCTAACAAACTTACAATATTCAATTATTGCTATTTGGCTTGCTAGCCTCCAGTTGACTAACAACATGTTTAAAATCAAAAACATTTCGTCATTAACAGAGTCGTACAAACACACACACACACCAGCACTACAAGAATGTTTAGCGGCACACTGGCAACAAAACAACACCATCTCAGTTCATCAAAAGCTGGGGGTGGGGGGTAAGTCTTTACCTGGTGCCAAAAAAGATGTCAGTTTGGGTGCCAGGCGGACTGCACTGGAGAGAGCATTCCACAGACAGGGAACCACAACTGAGAAGGCCCTGTCCTTTTCATATATGTCTGTCTGTGTGTGTGTACACACAGAGACACATTCAGTACAAAGAAGCATCAGTGGAAGGAGCCACAGTAAGTGGCAGCACTTACTTCTGTCCAGGCAGAATAGCGCCACCCCCCAGTGTTACATTCCGCTGAACATTTTTCTCTAGAGCTTGGCTTGGGGATGCCGCTGCAGTACCGGTCATCAAATTTTTCGATTTTCCCTTCCAGCTTGCTGTACTTTGTGCAGGATATCTCCAGTGTCTGGTACCCCAATCCGCACTGAGCAGTGCATTCGCTCTTTCTCGCAACGTGCCACCTAGGGACAACCAAGGGCACCGGGTTAGAAAAAACACTGACAAGACAGTGACAAAGGAGCCTGAAACAGAGAAGAGAAGCCAAAATATAGGAAGCTGCCTAACACCCAAGTCAGACGGGTCCACACAGCTCCTTGGCACTGACTGGCAGCAGCTCTACAAGGTTTCAGTCACGTAACATTCCCAGTCCTACCTGGAGATTCAATTCCTGCAGAGGGCTCTTAGTGGGTTCTTTCCAACACCACAGTTCTGTGATTCTGTGAGATGTCAGGATTTGAACCTGGGTCCTTCTGCGTGCAAGCAGACCCTCTCCCACTGAGCCTCAACCAAAGAAGACTTACAGTCCAATCTTAAACATGACTATATTCTCAAAAAGCAAAAAATCCTCTATGAAGCTGCAGACTAATTGTCCGTGTAGCCTGGTACTGCCTCCTCTGACTGCCAGTGGCTCTTGGGGGACTTAGGTGGAGACCTTTCACATCACCTGCTACCTGAACTTTTTGCTAAATGGAAATGGCAGAGTCTGAGGCTGGAACCTTCTGCACGCAAACCGCGTGCTTTTTACCACTAATCTATAGAACCTCACTGAACTTCCTTTAGACCTTGGATTTTTTAATAGGTGTTTTGAGATTAGGACAGACATGGGGAACTTCAGAACTGGGGGCCAAATGCAGCCCACCAGGCCTCTCTGCCTAGTTGTTGGAACTCTCCCAAAGTCACACAGCTTTCTGCAGTCTTGTCTCATCCCCTCCTGGAGTGTTTCTGCCTGACCAGAATGTGCCCTTGTGCTCTTTTAACGCCTCTTGTTTGCCTGGATTAGAGGGCAGAGAGGGGTGAACACAGAAACTAGTCTACCATGCAAAATTTACATATCTTGCTCCACCCACTTTTGCCAGTCTCCACCCACCACTGGCATATGGGCCCTGAAGATTGTTCAGAAGGGAATGTGCCCCTTCGGCTGGGAAAGATTCCAGCCTCGGGCCTTGGTAATTGCCTGCTCCAGGAGCAAGCAACCATTTTTCCCCATTGAGGGCTATGTTCCCTCTTTCCCCCCTTATTTTTACTTAAACAATATTTTATCAAGACATAAAATATTACAATTTTTAAAAACCCTGAACAAAAGCAAAGGAAGAAGAAGGAAGGAAGAATGCAAAGTCCTCTTTTGCAGGTAAATCTTAACCTGTCCCACACAGAGAGAGGTGAGCCCTTCCAGCTCTCACCTGCCAGCTTCCCTTTCTTCTCCCAGCCTCCCACCCTGGGAGAGCATCCCTCCCCTGCCTATCACACACAGGGTCCTTCATCCATCACCTTCAACTGCATATTAACCTGTCCTTAAGCATGAGTAAAGGTAAAGGTACGCCTGACCATTAGGTCCAGTCGCGGATGACTCTGGGGTTGCGCGCTCATCTCGCTCTACAGGCCGAGGGTGCCGGTGTTTGTCCACAGACAGCTTCCGGGTCATGTGGCCAGCATGACTACGCCGCTTCTGGCAAACCAGAGCAGTACACAGAAACACCATTTACCTTTCTGCTGGAGTGGTACCTATTTATCTACTTGCACTTGACGTGCTTTCGAACTGCTAGGTTGGCAGGAGCAGGGACTGAGCAACAGGAGCTAGGGACCGAACAACGGGAGCTCACCCCGTCACGGGGATTCGAACCACCGACCTTCTGATCAGCAAGCTCTAGGCTCTGTGGTTTAGACCACAGCGCCACCCACATCCCCTTTAAGCCTGAGTAGAAGACCACAAAATACAAAAGAATGGAGCAGAGCAAAAACACAAAGTGTTTGATACAGTGGGACAAGGTTTTGAACCATGGAACTGCTTCACATTGCAGCCTCTCCAGTGATCAGCTGGTGTTTTACGGATACATGGAGAGAACAAACTTATTAATCTCACAATCCTCGGGAAGGAGCCTAAATGTGCTGGTCCCGGGGGGAAGGTTACTGTTACCGTAGTCAAAGTTCAGTCCTAAGTCACTAGCCTGGAGATAGTCCACAAAGTGCGAGGTGAGGTCCAAAACAGGGAGCCGGGCGGGGACAGGAACACTCAAAGATCAGAAGCAGGAAGCCGGGTGGGGAACAGGAACACTGGAGGAACAGGACTGGATGCTGGCCGAAACAGCTCTTCAATGACGACGTTGCTCCCGCAACCTGGGACCGGGCTGACTGCCCTTTATCTTCTCTAAGGCCAGGGGCGGTCCCAGCCCCCAGGAGCCCCGCCTCTCCTGGCCTTAAGGCGAGCACTCCTCCTGGGAGAAACCAGTTCCCTTCGCCTCTCTGCCCTAAGCCTCTGCAGTTTAGGAGAGGCCGAAGGGTTACTGGGCCCCAGGGAAGGCTCACCTGTAGACACTGAGTCCTCAAGCACCTCTGGGGCCAGAATGGTTTCACCTGGTGCCTGCTCCTGAGGATCTGGCACAGGTGCAGGCTCCTCAGAATCTAGGCCTTGCCCCAGTTCAGCCGGCCCTGGAGGTGGGGACTCTTGTGCCGGCTGGGATTCCTCCGGTTCACTCTCAGAATCGGAATCCCAGGCCATCACACTAAAGAGCACACAAACAACAAAGAGTGCCAGGAGCCACCGGACATTGCCCTGGAAGTGTGGCGGTCACGAGGTTTGGAAGCTTTTGCTAGCTTCCTTTCCTTGGCAAAACCAGAGCATGGCATGCAATGCTCCAGCGGAAGGAACACTCTGACACCCCGGGAGAAGCCATTACAGGCCTCTACGCTGCCATCTGCAACACATTCGGAAACATTTTAACGCCCCCCAGCTGCAAGTGCAGAACACAGAGGAAGGTGGGGCTACTTTTCACTGGAAGAGGCTCCTTAAACAACAAAACTTTCCACGAAATAAGGAACAGACTTGGTGTAACTGTTGCTGTTGGATATACAGACTTTTTTTCCATCAACAGGCTCTCATGTCCGCTGCATTAACAAGTAAGTGGCTGGCAGACGGAACTGTGTAAAGAGAGCATGGAATGAAACACTCCAGAGTAGAGTAAATCTCACAATGCTATTTTAAAGGCTTGTTTTCCCTCTGCCAGGACTGGGCCAGCTCCTCCGGCAGTAGAACTGCTCCTGAATGGAGTATGCTACAGGGGTGACTTACTTAACTTAAGCTGGCAACCCAGCCAGATGGGCAAGTAATAATGATGATGATAATGATGAAGATGATAATAATAATGTTCTGTCCATTTCCAAGGATACCTCTGCCCAAGACAAGTGTCCTGAGCAGGTGTCATACAGTGGTTCCGCTCCTTCCTCCTGGGCCGTGTCCAGAAAGTGGTGGGGGGGGATGAGTGTTCAGACCCCTGGGCTCTCACTTGTGGGGTGCCTCAGGGTTCTGTCCTCTCCCCCATGCTTTTTAATATCTATATGAAGCCGCTGGGAGAGATCATCAGGGGGTTTGGACTGGGTGTTCATCAGTATGCAGATGACACCCAGCTCTACCTCTCCTTTAAATCAGAACCAGTGAAGGCGGTGAAAGTCCTGTGTGAATGCCTGGAGGCGGTTGGAGGATGGATGGTGGCTAACAGATTGAGGTTGAATCCTGACAAGACAGAAGTACTGTTTTTGGGGGACAGGGAGTGGGTTGGTGTGGGGGATTCCCTGGTCTTGAATGGGGTAACTGAAGGACCAGGTGCGCAGCCTGGGAGTCATTTTGGACTCACAGCTGTCCATGGAGGCTCAGGTTAACTCTGTGTCCAGGGCAGCTGTCTACCAGCTCCACCTGGTACGCAGGCTAAGACCCTACCTGCCCGCGAACTGTCTCACCAGAGTGGAGCATGCTCTAGTTATCTCACGCTTGGACTACTGCAACGCGCTGTACGTGGGGCTACCTTTGAAGGTGACCCGGAAACTGCAATTAATCCAGAATGCGGCAGCTAGACTGGTGACTGGGAGTGGCCGCCGGGACCACATAACACCGGTTCTGAGAGATCTGCATTGGCTCCCAGTACGTTTCCGAGCACGATTCAAAGTGCTGGTGCTGACCTTTAAAGCCCTAAACGGCCTCGGTCCTGTATACCTGAAGGAGCGTCTCCACCCCCATCGTTCAGCCCGGACACTGAGATCCAGCGCCGAGGGCCTTCTGGTGGTTCCCTCATTGCAAGAAGTGAGGCCTCAGGGAACCAGACAGAGGGCCTTCTCAGTAGTGGCGCCCGCCCTGTGGAACGCCCTCCCATCAGATGTCAAAGAGATAAATAATTACCTGACATTCAGAAGACATCTTAAGGCAGCCCTGTTCAGGGAAGTTTTTAATATGTAACGCTGTACTGTTTTTAACACTGATTGGGAGCCGCCCAGAGTGGCTGGGGAAACTCAGCCAGATGGGCGGGGTATAAATAATAAATTATTATTATTATTATTATTATTATTATTATTATTATTATTATTATTATTATTATTATTATTATTATTGCAATGCTGTCCTGCACTGGCTTTTAAAGAAGGTTAGTAAACTTGTAGTAACAAGTTTCTTTAAAACAGCAACGAAAGAATACATAGCAGAATTTTAATCTCATAAAAGATCTGGTTGTGCTTGTTCTAGAATGAATGCACATCCAGCAACATTTGCTATCTGGGTGGACCATTATGAAGGGAGGGCACGTGACGAGGAAGAGGAGTGAATGCAGATGTGTTCTCGCTAACACAATGCTCTAAAAGGCATCCCCTAAGTCTTCCCCAAAGCCAAAACGTTTGTGTGTGTGTGATCTGCCAAGGACAAGCGCCTGAAAAAAAAGGGACTGTCCCATGACAAATAGGGATTTTTTCAAGTGTATGCAATTCTGGTTGCCAGGTGGATGCAGAACTAAGGGAGAGAAAAAATGGAGAGGGAGCGAAACAGAGAAAGACTGTTGTCATTTGTTTGTGGAGCTTAAGTGTTCTGAAACCGGAGGAATCATTTGTGTTCTATGGGACTATGGTGCTCTCAAGGAAAAAAAGAGAATAAACACAATGGAGGTTGGTCCATTAGAGTGAATGGGCAATAGCTCCACCAACTTAAGTCTTTCCCCAGTCAGGCTACACCTGCCTGCCTTCCAACCTACAACGAATCCAGGGGGTGACCCTAGCTGTCAGCTTCCTCTTCCTTAGTCTCTGTTTTGCTGCCGGAGGATGGGGTCCAAACTAGAATGAGTTGTCCCTGTCAGTCATTGGCTCTGGCGCCACCTACTGTTGGCCTCCCTTGCCTTCTGCCCTACCAGTCTCAATGGGCTACAGACTCCTGGGAGCAAGTGATCTCTCCCCGTCTAAAATAGGGACACTTATTATCCTTTCGGAGAACAGGCTACCTGACAACTCTCAGCAACAGGAAATGCATTTTCGCACACATTTTTGTGTGGGAGGATTGCACTGCAAAATCTGGAGAATGCCAAATTTCGAAGGATAGTTATGTGTCAGCTTGCACACTGTATGGATTTCCCCCTCGTCCCTGCTCAGGCAAGGGCAGCAGAAACGGACTCTCCAGAAACCAAGGAAAACCTCAACACTGCACACTTTGATTTTTAGCAAAAATCCACCATGAAAACACAGATATTAGCAAAGAAGACATGGCCTAAAATATATGATGCACCATATGTACAGACTATCTTTGGGGTAGCGGCAGGGGAGAGGGGTGTCAATACCTTAATTCACAGTTTGTATTACACAACTCCGTTACTGGGTCCGGCTGGGGAATCCGATCACATCTTTGGTCAGATACTGTGAGCTGGTCGGATTCTCGGGTGCAAACAAGTTTCCTTTTTCGTTCCCCTAAAATAGAAAAGCATAGTTTTATGAGGCCTATGGAAAGAGATACATACCCCTTATTTCTCAAAACTTCACTGCTCGTCTTCCACAAACTGGTTTACATGTCCTTGCATCAGGCTGCACACAGGCCTCGCTTCAACGAAGCCCTATATATAGTTTTTTATATATGTGTGCAAATTGTCTCTCGAAAGCCTCCTCCCTGTTTGTGGGCAGAGAAATTGGGAGGAACAGGTTTGGGGGAACGATGCTCTCCATTACCAATGACAGTAAGCACCACTGCCCCCCCCCCCCGCGCCTTGGTTAGGAAGGGAAGTGAGCGCAGGAGCAACTATGTTGGCAGCCAGGACATCATTTTACATGCTCCACAATGTGTCCCGCATAACTGCAAGTGGTGTGTGTGTGCAGGGAGGACAGGAGGATGGCAGCTGTAGAGAATTTCCAGAGAAATATTCTATTACAAAAGTGGCCTTTTATTTGGTTGTGGTGGGTGAGGATAACGAAAACCTCAGACATTTTCTCAGAAAGATGTCTGACAAACTTTGGTTCAGCTGTACAGTGGTGCCTCGCAAGACGAAAAGAATCCGTTCCGCGAGTCTCTTCGTCTTGCGGTTTTTTCATCTTGCGAAGCAAGCCCATTAGCGGCTTAGCGCTATTAGCGGCTTAGCGGGCTTAGTGGATCAGCTGATAAGCGGTTTAGCGGCTTAGCGGATCAGCTGATAAGCGGCTTAGCGGATCAGCTGATAAACGGCTTGGCGGATCAGCTGTTAAGCGGCTTAGCGGCTTAGGATCAGCTGATAAGCGGCTTAGCAGCTTGGGAAAAAGGGGGGGAGGAAAAAAACCCCGCAGGAACTCGCAAGACATTTTCGTCTTGAGAAGCAAGCCCATAGGAAATTCGTTTTGCGAAGCACCTCCAAAACGGAAAACCCTTTCGTCTAGCGGGTTTTCCGTCTTGCGAGGCATTCATCTTGCGGGGCACCACTGTAGTTTTAACTCCTCATTCTTTTTGTCATTTGTTAGGGCATCACATTAGGCCTTTCCTGTGTCCTTTACATTACTGGACCACGACTCTCATAATCCATCTGCACTGGCCACCAATGGGAGCTGGAATCCAACATCATCTGGTATGACATAGGTTCTCCACCCCTGCTGAAAAGTAGGACAATGGCTTCAAGACTTATTTTGGTTGTTAAAGACTGAATGTATTGGAGACCTTGATTTCTGCCTTGGTGGCTATCCGAACTCAAATGCTGCCTTCAAGAAGCAGGATTCTGTGTACAGTACTATGCTTTGAGGCTTGGTTAATGACAAAGAGAGGCCTGGGTATGACAGGCCTCTCTTTGTTAAGATAGATCCTGTTCCACATCTCATTAAGGCCAAAATGGCCAATTTGTAATAGTGAATGGTTGCACCAATGCTGGAGTTTCTGTCTAGTAAAGTAAATGGAAAAGAATGCTTCGGCCAGTGTCCATAATTCATTCTACTTGCTGTGTATACATCTTGACATCTAGTTATCCTGACTACCAAGATTTAGATCTTTCATTCTCAGTAAACTGCAGGCCGTTTTGTTTATGCATCCTGAGCCCTGGGGTATTCAGTGCTCTTCCCAAGATGCAGTTGCTGTGTACCTGGCTGTGAAAAGAGGATTCAGCTAATGGCTGATTATGCTAGGCCAGAAGAGGTTGGGGTGACTTTGCTTGGTATCCTGGGAAGAACTTGTGCTTCCAGCTAAAGAGGAACAGCCAGAACCTGTGAAAAAGCACTGTTGACGGGGGAATAGACTTTTCTATGAGCAAGTCCAATTTGTGGTGCTGACAAAGAATTTACAGCCTTCAAGATGGGGTTTAGAGAATCACAATGCTGGAAAAGGCAAGTAGGCTATCAAGACAAGCAGGGTCCTTCACAATTCAACAAGTGTTTCTTTGCCAAATTGTTTGCAGCCCTGCTGAGCTGCTCATTAGCAGTTCTTTCAATACAGGCACTTACCCTCCCCTCCAATGCCACTCACCAAGGAAGCAGGATTTCTGACTTCACAGTGAGAGCCAGAGTGGTCCAGGAAATAGAGTACTAGTCTTCCATGGGAAACTTGTCATGGCTTTGGGTGAGTCGCTATCTCTCAGTTTCAGTTTCCTAGCTGAAAAACTAGACTAATGAAGACTTTCTTATCTGGAGCTTTCAGGGCCAGAACTGCGCACTCTGGGTTGTGAGTTATCAGAACTACAGCCTGGTACCTGTCTCTAGCAGGAATATGGCTCTGGACTGGCTCTGCCAACTCAGGCTGGCCTCTTGGACAGGAAGTGGTGTAAAAGACTTCCTATAGGGACTTGGATCTCTCCTGAGTGACGAGGTTTCCCTGGCTCTTTTTCTGCATGATCCTCAGTTCTGACTTGCTGCCCTTTGTTTCCTTAGCTTTGGATCATTTCTCACAGTTGCTTTTGGCTCAGCCTTGACACCTCCTCACAGGGTTTTTCTATACACTGGGGCAGAGGGGGAACCTCTGTGCCACCGAATGTGTGCTGAACTGCAACTCCCATCCTCCCTGGCCCTTGGCCGTGCTTGCTAGGGCTTATGGGAGTTGTAGTTCAGAAAACATCTGGAGGGCCAAAGGTTCCCCACTCTTGCTGTGCAGGTTCAATCTCTGTCATCTGTAGGGAAGACGCCTTTCTGAACCCCTTGGAGAGCCCCTGCCAGTAACTATATGAGTCAGCTTCCTATGTTCCACTTTGCAAATTAAAATCATGGGATCACAGAGTTGGAAGTGACCAGGAGGTCACAAACAAAGCAAGAATCTTTTGCCCAACATGGGGCTCAAACCCACAACCCTGAGATTAGGAGAATCACACTCTACCCACTGAGCTATCCAAGTGCTATCTAAATTAATTGTAGGGGCAGGGGGAATTCATTCATTTAAAAACATTTCTAAACCTCTAAAGATCAGTAGAAAGTATGCACAAATAGGTTCATACAGTAGTGAAACCTATAATGGCTACGGGCAGTAGTTACATTGCTCAGATGTTGTAGGAGCTGGGGCTGATTCATACATCATTTGGGATGTTGTTCAAGGAGAAGCAACCCATTCCTGCTCCTGCTTTCACTTCTTCCACCCCACTCTTACGATCAACTGTGTAATCTCCAATAGCAGAACAGTCTGCACAATGCTCTAAAGACAGGTGGACACCAGGATGAAACAAAACACGTTCCGTTCCATATGCTTCACTTAGCAGCCCGAGCTGCCTTTGGACAGAGCCAAAGGGGAGCTCAGATTTCTGCAAGCAAAACTGCAGTGTCTACTTGCACACGCTTAACCATTTATGCTATCGCTTCACCTTGAGCAGGGTAAGATAAGGAGCCACCTGCCAGCAGAATGGTCAGCCATTAGTCTGTGGAGGAAGCAAGAAATCTGAAGTGTTAAGGAGGGGCCTCAGCATTATCAAGTGACTTGCAGATAGTATGCATCATTCCACTATGACAGTTCTCGGAAAACAAAATTGCTTGAATTTTATCAGAAGCTAAAGGCAGACAATAGAAGCATAGTTGTCATCACCACCAGAATCGAAGATAAAGCATTAAATACAGAAGATGATGGTGATAATGGTGATGATTTTTTAAAATAAAAAACCCCCTAAGACCACATACCTTGGCATAGTTTACTGCAGTGCTGCCAAGGGCCATAGATATTCCAATAAAACTGCTGAGGTTTATCTTCAATGGGGATATTGAATGTGTATCGAACATCAGGGTTATATAAATTACCCACTGATAAAACCTAAGAGGGAGGAGAAAAGCATAAGGTGAAAAGAATTATCTCAGCTATTACAATTTAGAAGAACAGTATTTATGAGGTTTTCATTTTAAAGCGAGCTGTTTCTAACCTGAAGAACTATTTCTTGGTCAATACGGTATGTAGAATTGATCCTTTCAACGGGGGTGTCTGAGCCGCTGTATTCTATCACCGCATTTCCAACTTTTATTTCCTTCTTAAACATGCTGACAACGTAGTCTCCGTTTAATATGAAGCCTTCGTTACTCGACAATGCTGTGCGGATAGAAAGAACAACAGGCAGGCACACGGAATCAGTGTAATCTGCTTGCCTAGATAAGAAAGGACGTTATTCGAAAGCCATCTAATTTACATAATGCTCAAAATGAACTCGGGGATGTCTATCTCCAGAAGCAACCAAGACAGAACAAGACTGGGAGGGAACCAGAGACCGCCTGCACTGATTTATGTACTCCTTATTCATTTTGTTCCCTTTATTGCTTCTGTCTCACTGTCCCTTCCTGACAGAAGCCCAAAGCAGCCAACAGCAAAACCAAAAGCAACTAGATTAATACAAAAGTATCAGGCTGTCAATATAATGAAACCTGGCAGACAGGAAAACATAAACCAAGTCAAATTCAAATTCAAGTTGAATTCCTTGCAGCGCTGGTGTCCCCATGCTCCCACACTTGACCTCATTTGTACAATGATGGGAGCTGCTTCTCCATGTTGTGATCCCACTGGGGATACAAGTGTGTGTGTGTGTGTGTGTGTGTGTGTGTGTGTGTATCTAGTTCTCACACTACTGCAGCCTAACCCCTGACAGCTTCCCACCTTGGCAATACAGGCCAAAGTCCAAAAAGGCTTCCCTACTACCCCTGAACAATGACTTGGAAAATCAGCACAAATCCACCAAATAGTTGGAAATCCAGGAATAATTAGCCCCTACTAAAGGCTGTTCTTCAGGTAAGCAACAGTAGAGACCAATTCAGTTAGTCACTGCAACTCAGGCAAGGCAATGGTGATTGCATCACATTTTGTTTTTTGGCTGCTGCAACCGAGTAGCCGTCAAAGGGTTGTTGTGGGCACTGGCTGGCCCTGTTTGTTAAGGAGCTACTGAAGTCCCTGAATGCAAGATGCCGATGGCATAGCGCTTGCACATGCTCTGCTTGGAAAGATTCCAGGTTTGATCCCCTGCAACTCCAGCCAGGGTTGCAGCTCAGTGGTATAAGGAAGGACCCTGGCTCAGCGGTAGAGCAGCCACTTTGCATTCAGAAGGTTCTAGGTTCAATCCCAGGCACCTCCCAAGTTGGGAGTGGATAAAGTCCTGTCAGAAATCCTGGAGAGCTGCTGCATAGGCAATATGGAGCTAGATGATCAATTGTTTGATTCTGCACAAGGCAGCTGTCTGTGTTGCAAGCTCTAAAGTAAAAGGTTTTCTGTATCAATACTGTGGAGGACATGCATCTCAAGCTTGGAGGGAGGGAGTTATTAAAAAAAAAGACAATTCTGGAATGGTGAAAATTTGAAAGGGTGCAAATATGGAGGGATATGTCAAGCTCCTCACGGTGAAGTCAGGAGAACCAGCAACCATAAAAAGGTGCCTGATTCCTCCTTCACGTTCCTGCTGGACCCTGATGCCAGACGTGGCGTGATTGGCTACAGCCCTCACACTTCAAGTGATGGGTGCTGTAGAAACACCTGCCTCAGGAAGAGGAAGACCAGAAGCACCAGAAGAGGAAGTGGGATGACAAAGGTGAGAGTTTCCCCCTTTGTCTCCCACAGCTTTTCTTCCTGGGGCAAAGAGCTGAGCCTTTCTACAGAAGCCTGCATGAGACACAATTTTTTATCCCGCCACCTGCTCTTGCAGATGGCAAGGCAGAGGGTGGCAGCAAAATGTGTAGATCTGGCACTCTTTACTCCACACAATCTCGGGTGTGGGTGGCGCTGTGGTCGAAACCACTGAGCCTCTTGGGCTGGCTGATCAGAAGGTTGGTGGTTCGAATCCCCGCAACGGGGTGAGCTCCCATTGTTCTGTCCCAGCTCCTGACAACCTAGCAGTCCGAAAGCAATCCAGTGCAAGTAGATAAATAGGTGCCGCTGCAGCAAGGAGGTAAACGGCGTTTCCATGCGTTCTGGTTTCCGGCGCACCAGAAGTAGTTTAATCATGCTGGCCACATGACCAGAAAGCTGTCTGTGAACAAACACTGGCTCCCTCAGCCTGAAAGTGAGATGAGCGCAGCAACCCCATAGTCGCCTTTGACTGAACTTAACTGTCCAGGGGTCCTTTACCTTTTACCTTACTCTACCCAAATACTGGGATGTGGGTGGCACTGTGGGTTAAACCACTGAGCCTAGGGCTTGCCAATCAGAAGGTCGGCAGTTCGAATCCCCGCGATGGGTTGAGCTCCCGTTGCTCGGTCCCTGCTCCTGCCAACCTAGCAGTTCGAAAGCACATCAAAGTGCAAGTAGATAAATAGGTACCGCTCCAGCGGGAAGGTAAACGGCGTTTTCGTGCGCTCTTCTGGTTCGCCAGAAGCGGCTTAGTCATGCTGGCCACATGACCTGGAAGCTGTATGCCGGCTCCCTCGGCCAATAAAGAGAGATGAGCGCCGCAACCCCAGAGTCGTCCGTGACTGGACTTAATGGTCAGGGGTCCCTTTACCTTTTACCTTTACCCAAATACTGCATTTAAGGAATGCAACAGAGGCATCCGTTTGGCCTCTTTTTCAAATTTCCCTGGACCGTGCTTGCTTCAGATTCAAATACATGTATCAAATATACACAAATCAGCAAACATGCACGTGCTTGTGTACAAAATCTGGAGTCTACAAGCATGCAGCATACAAACCCCAAGACAGAAATTTCTACTATGCTCATGGACACAAATGTCTATATCCTCTAACGTCAACCCAACCTTTGACACAACCAGTACAGAGACACTTCAACACTCTTCCTAATGCAAACGTGAACATCCCACACGCGTATCAGTTCATTCTCTCCTATCTTCCTACATAGCACACACTTGTAGGATGGAAGTCAACTCCACCACACAACACCTTGATTTAGTTGTAAAGAAATACTAAAACAAGAGGATCTAGTTAAAACATCTACAGCTGGCCATCCAAATGGGAGATTCAGAGGTGTTTGGCGAGCACCGTATTTTGCGTTTTGCTTCATGCCAAACATGAGCAACACATAAAAATGTCAAAAAGCTTAAAAGTCTAAAAGCTTTCTCTAAAAGGGACGGTTTCCTGAAAACAGCAGTCTGCTGCACAAATTCACACTAATGCGATTATGTAGTTAATTTCCTAAGTTAGTTTCCCCACCATTTCACCCATCACAGCTACTATATTAGCCCTAAAGGAGTACTCAAAGTTGCACAGAAAGGAAGGTGTTCTCTGAAAAGGCCGGCAAGAGATAAAAAGCTATCACACTGCAAAGGGACAAGGAAGGGGAACTTTCAAAGCACACAGAATCCAGCCACTGTTGCTTTTCACGCAGAGGTGGGCTCTTACGGTGCCAAATGACACTGAAACCCACAACAAATCTGAGTCCTTCCTCTCGCGGGAGGGTGAAGCAGTGAGACAAAAAAGGTACACCTCTCAGTTGAAGGTGTGGTTGGATGAATGTCACCTTTGACACAAACAGGCCACCATTAGAGGAAATGAAAAGTTCCCGGGGCAAGAGGAAATAAAACACTAGCTTCAAGTAAGACACACTGGATCAGGTAGGAGTCGTGCCGCCATCTTATTTGTGCAAGGAAGCCTTTGCCAAGCAGTTACCCTCCAGATGTTTTTGACTACAACTCCCATCAGCCCCAGCCAGCACAAGGCTGATGGGAGTTGTAGCACAAAGCATCTGGAGGGCACAAGGTAGGTAAAGGCTAGCATAAAGTATATTAGTGGCTCCCCATTTGTGGAATGCTTTCCCCGGCGAGGTCCATCTTTGGGCGCCAGGCAAAAACATTCCTCTTCAACCAGGCCTTTGGCTGATTAATGTTCTACAGCCTTTTAAATGTGTTTGTGGGAGCAGGGGGCTATTGTTTTGTTGCTTTTGTTTTACCTGCTTATTTTTGTCTTTATCTTATATTTTTACTTTGTGAGCCGTCCTGAGATCTTTTGATGAAAGGCAGAATTATTATTATTATTATTATTATTATTATTATTATTATTATTATTATTATTATTAATGCTGCATTTTATTAAATACTTCTGAAGGCAGCTGTGCGTGAGTTTCCTTCTTTTGCTCCATGCTAGGTTTTGATTGAGATGGAGCTAATACACATTTTTTGCTACAGAACCATCAGGACTCAACATCCAGCACAAAGGAACTTTTGCATCAGATGACCTTTGAGTTCTTTCCATACTGGAAGTCCTGCGTTAGCCCGATGGAAACATAAGCACGTCAAGAAAACAGCATGGTTTTGCCACTGCTAACAAGCGCCATGTCTTACCAAGGTAGTTATCATCTTCTGGTTTCCCTGAGTAACTATGCTGCCGCACATCGATATTTGTAGCACCAGCTGGTATGCGTATCACAGTGTTATAACCTGGGGAAATAAACTAGAAAGTCAAGCTTGTCATGCATTTGTATCCTCTGCTTTCCTTTTTCCCCCTTCTAAATCATCTTAGTAAAGAGGGGGAAAACCAGTGTAAAAATGTGGAGCTATATCAATTAAATTAGTTGTTTGGTGCGATCACGAAGTAGCAAGAAACTCACATTTCCGGTAGCTAAAGGGAACTCCTGCTTATTATAAGTGTTAGGTGTTAAGGGGTTTTCCATCCTGGTGTACTGCCCGGGTAAAGTTTTCTGCGACTGATTCTTACCATAGTGCACCGTGTTGAATGTCCCTGCAATGGTTTTGCACGACGAATTGTCACCGCCACACACACCGCACTTATCTCTCCTGGCTTTCGAATTGAGCACGTGATCACATCCAGCTTGCTTTAGAGAAAGAAAAGTTCAGAACTAGATTGAACAAATACGGAAAGGAGGATAGCGTTTAGCAGGGCTCCAAATTGAAAACATGCATCTGCCACTGAAGGCCTCCGACTGCCTCGCTCATTCGTTTATTTTCCAACGTGCTCTGTTGAAGCTATAATTATAGCCATCTTCCAATTAGGACTTGAAAAACGAGTCTCTTCCAGGCCCGCCATGTGAAGAGCAAAACCACTCAGCGTGGCGGGGAGAAAAGGTGGGGGGGAGAGCTAAGGAGCGGTGGGGGGCAGGATTACACCGTGGTTAAAAGTCACACGGACGTGGGATAGGGTCATTATCGAAACGGCATTTGTGTATTTATTAAGTATTTGTAAACTGCTCTTTTCATAAAAGCATACTGAGGAGGGAGCACAGCATGCAAAGTTATAATAAAACGAGCAAAAGCATCCATTAAGACATAATTAAAATATCAATAAAACAGTAAATACATACTGGTTGGTTAAAGGGGAAAATTCATATTGTGAAGGCCTGCCTAAACCACACAGTGAAGTGGAAACGCCTAAAAGAAGGCAGGGGTGGTTCCTGTGGAAACACCATTGGCAAGGCCTGAACCTGCCACACTATAGTCTTGGTTCCCAGTGAAGGCCAGCTAAACCCGAGAGAAGTGGGAAAGCATCAGATGTAGGGCCATCAGAAGATCTCAGTGATCAAGGCTGGGCATAAGGAGTCAGGTGGTCCTTAATGTAAAGTTGCTTTTCCCCAGGCTTTGTATTCTAACGAATGTTTTTTCCTGTTTTAAATTGTTTTGACTGTGTGGGAGGTGGGGCAGGCTGGGTAAGGAGGAGGACACGGCACAGGTGGTAAGTGACCTGGCCATGTGCCAGACCTGGGGAATTGTGGTTGTGCTGTCAACCAGCCCTCGGGTCTGCAGCTGCTGTTGCTGAATGCCAGGCTGGCTCTGAGGTTGGCCACGATCTGATTGTGGATGAGGAGGCCGGTCTGGTCTGTATCACTGAGACCTGGATGGGTGAGCAGGGTGGAGTTGGTTTCACCCAGCTGTAAGGTAATGGTAAAGGACTCCTGGACGTTAAGTCCAGTCAAAGGCGACTATGGGGTTGCGGCGCTCATCCCACTTTCAGGCCGAGGAGCTGGCGTTTGTCCACAGACAGCTTTCCAAATAATGTGGCCAGCGTGACTAAACTGCTTCTGGCACAATGGAACACTGTGACAAAAGCCAGAGCGAACGGAAACACCATTTACCTTTCCACCACAGCGGTATCTATTTATCTACTTGCACTGGTGTGCTTTCGAACTACAAGGTTGGCAGGAGCTGGGACAGAGCAACAGGAGCTCACTCCGTCGCGAGGATTCAAACCTTCTGATCGGCAAGCCCAAGAGGCTCAGTGGTTTAGACCACAGTGCCACTTGTGCCCACCTGGGAACTTGCCGTGTAGCTTCAGGGCATACTTGAAGGTCGGGGATGGGGAGTTGCTGTGGTGGAGGAAAACTCCAGTCAAATGCAATCAAAGACTGGTGAGGGTTCATCATCGAGACTACCTAGTGGCAGTGAAGAGAGCGAAGAAGGCAGGCACTCTAGATGATTTTCTAGATCCATTTCAGTCAGGGGTTAGGTCCAATTTTGGCACGGAAACTACAATCCTTTACTTTAATGGTAGAGGAAGCAGCAAAATCTGTTATATGATTTAGATGCCGTAGGTTCTGTGGAGTTCATATCCCACAGATCCATTTTGGGAACTGACTGGCCTGTTTCTCCCATCCAAAGTGGATTCTGTCTGGACTGTATGAAGCCTCTAGGTGCTGGCACAAAGCCAAGACACAGGCATGCACCAGGGCCTCACAGCATCCATCCCTATCATGGCTATTATGTGGGGAATGAAACCTCACTCCTCATACACTTAAAACCCCTCATTATTTTGTGATTTGGGGCTTTGGCAAGATACACCAAACGCGGTTGTTAAGGCAGCTGGGTGATACAAAACAGAACCCTAAAGGGGATATATTACAGTCTAAAGCAGATAACAAGGCTCTTGGGTTTAATTTAAGATAAAGAGTATGGAATAGAGCCTTTAGTCCTGATTAGGGCTCCCAGGCCTTCCCATTTGGCCCACAAAGCCATTTAGGCCAAGTCATGCCCTATATCTGATGTCATATTTGCAGAGCACTCTGCAGAAAATGGTCATCGTGAGCACAGGTGACTGACTGACCGGTGGCGCGCCCACCTGTGAAACCTGGAGAAAGGCGCTCAGGATCCAACTCATGGAAGAGGAATGAGCTGGTTCCTTGAAGAGCGTTAGCCAGTTAAACCGAAGGAGGCTGTATTTACCCGACAAAGTCCTTGTACACAGATGTCATTTGTGTCTGGGCCACAAGGAGTGCCATCAATAACTCTGTCCCTGAGCTGATAATACGCCGTGTTTCCTGCCACTCTGCAGAAGAGCTTGCACCTATCTTTCATTAAAACTGCCAAGAGAAAGAAAGGAGAGAGAGGAGAAAACCAAGTTAATTTAGTGCTGGTTGCTTACTTTGTATGGTGAGAGAACACTCTTATTCACTCTCCCACAACTCTGAGCTAATGTCCCTTCCCTCACAGGTCAAAAATCAGATGCCAGCACCGCCTTGACCAAACGAGGCACTCATTTGCCCAGCTGGGTTGCTCTCAACTCAGTTGCCATGGCGGCAGCAGGTTGGTGGCGGTGGTGGAGGGGCCTATGGCTGCAGGCAGGTGACTGATTCTACTAGGCCAGGTGGTAAAAGTAAACTGGACAGCGGAGGCAGGGCTCCAGTGAGGAACAGCGGTAGGAAATCATCATGAGGCGGCTCCCCACAAATTCCTCCTTAGACTGTCATTTTGCAAGGTTGAAATCACTGTATCCTGAAAATCTCTAGAGATCTTGCCTGCCTTCATTTGACAGCCCCCCACTCCCAATATTGTAACTTGCTATTTAAATAATGTAAGGGAGCTTTTGTCAAACCAAACTAGCCCTGTTAATGTCTTTTCTGTGGGGGCAGAGAGGCCTCATGTTAAGGCTTTGCTGTTAAAAATGGTGGCGGGAATCAACCCTGGGACTAGGAACAATACACAGAGTTAAGCTGCAAGGTGTGTGTTCCTTGTATCTAGTCCACAGATGAGGGACCCATTAAACTCGAGGGCTTCATTTCCTTCATGGCAACTTCTCAGCTCTTGGACTTGGGCTTCCCCACCCTGATCTAATTGCTATATTGTTTTGATATACTTACTTCCACTGTATTTTGGAACCCAGCGCACATTAGGAGGTAGACCGTTAATGTTAAAATGCTTCCCATCAAAGACTGCACATTGCTCATCGCGGAAATCTTTCTTTTGCTTTGAACATGGTTCAGTGTTGCAGGATTTAAATTTCATTCGTCGTCCCACACAGTATTTTCCACCATTTTTGGGTCTTGGAAAAAAAAAAGAGATGGGATAAGTATACAGTTACAAATTATAACATTAATTAAGAAAACCCAACGCTCTCACACAACCCATCCATTTTTTTGAAGCCTTGACTAGTTCTTTGATCCTTTCACTTCTTTCCGTTTTTTAAAGCCCTACCACAATATTGGTTGCATCAGACATACTGATAGCTGTGATGGTACTCTGTCCCATGTGGTTTAAGAGACAAAGAAGAAGTGTTGTGCCCACTCACTCCTTGCTTCCTTCTCTTGTGTGCCTAATGCCATACTTCCAGGGTTTGTCAGACCAGAGTTTCTTGTTACATCCAAACCAGGAAACTGTGTTTTAAGCTCTTTCTAAAACCCTGGCTTGCAAAGAAAAATCAAACCAGGTTTGTAACATAGGAATAAATTCAGGGTAACATTATCATAATCTTTCTATTGCCGCGAGCATTTCAGCTTGCCAGACGGAACAATACCCCCTCTCTTCCCTCCAGGTGCTGTTCTGGGGCTTCTCCCAACCCCCCCAGAGGACAACACTTTTTCTCAAGTCTAATAGGCCAGTGGTTCCTAAACCTCCCCCCAATGGACTGCTTGAAAATCGCTGGGGGTCTTGGAGGACCACTTAGCTGCTTTTCTGCCGGTTGTAGCACTTACAATGTATTGTGCTAGGTACTGTATAATTTTAAATTGCATTTTTGTTGCTTCTTTTATTTCTTATATATTGTGATTTAATGTATTGCAATTTGAATTCCATATAATTCAAATTATAACCCAATAAAATGAATGCATGAAATGAAAGCAGCAAGAAAAATCCAATTAAAAATCAATATGAATATTTAATGCAATGGATCTCTCCCCTTCAGCCACAAATGCGCAGACCACTTAAACAAAGCTCACGGACTACTGGTGGTCTGTGGACCAGTTTAAGAACACCTGTAATAGTCCATTTGACTGAGATCATTATGTCTGAACTGGTGTTGTATGGTCAGGATTTCTCAGCACAGAAGAAGAAGAAGAAGAAGAAGAAGAAGAAGAAGAAGAAGAAGAAGAAGAAGAAGAAGAAGTCTGAACTGACTTCAGGTCTCCAAAATATTTTTGCCACTCGTGGCAAACACAACCCACCAGCCTTGTATGACATGCCTACAGGAGCTAATATTTCACTGCTTGCCTAGACTGACACAGATTGCCAGGCAGGCCACAATATACGGGTGGTGGGCTTCATTTAGAGTGATGGGTCACACACTGTGCAGGCTGGCTCCCTTGTTTCTGAACAGAATTAGAGAGAGCTGCTTCGTTCTGATTATGAATCACTAACATGACCTTCCAGTATTGTTATAAGGATTGATGAGGTAAGAACTGTCAAGCACGTGGGTGTTCTCCTTGCAAAACAAGTTTGCACACTGCATTTCATATGTGACAGCACATACATACCATTCCCCAAGCGGGGATGATCTGTGCAGAATAAAATGTCACAAATAAAGCCATGTTAAGACCAAGAGCCAAGGCACACCAGTCACTTAATATGAAAATCTGGATTGAAAACAGTACACAGTCTGCTGGACTATCTTGGTTCTCAACAAGATACTGCAGGATCCATTTAAGAGCTAATTACGTGACAGGAAATATCCCCCCCTTTATTGTGAAAAGCTAATAAATTAATCCAAAACTGTTTGAAAGAAAATTATGCTGCAATCTTATGCCCACTTTTCTAAGAGTAAGCTATGATGAACTCAGTGGGATTTACTTCTGAGTAGGCATGTACAAAGGTCCGTATAGTTGGAGCTATGGTTTTCCCAGTACAGTGGTACCCTGGGTTAAGTACTTAATTCGTTCTGGAGGTCTGTTCTTAACCTGAAACTATTCTTAACCTGAAGCACCACTTTAGCTAATGGGGTCTCTGCTGCCGCTGCGCCACCGGAGCATGATTTCTCTTCTCATCCTAAAGCAAAGTTCTTAACCCGAGGTACTATTTCTGGGTTAGCGGAGTCTGTAACCTGAAGCGTATGTAACCTGAGGTACCACTCTAGTGATGTATGGAAGTGAGAGCTGGACCATAAAGAAGGCTGATCGCCGAAGAACTGATGCTTTTGAACTATGGTGCTGGAGGAGACTCTTGAGAGTCCCATGGACTGCAAGAAGATCAAACCTCTCCATTCTGAAGGAAATCAGCCCTCAGTGCTCACTGGAAGGACAGATCCTGAAGCTGAGGCTCCAATATGGACATGGCTAAACAACAAGGCATGTACAGATTTTTTTCAAACCATGACACCAAAAACAAGTTTTAATGAGGAGGGAACTTTTATTATTTGAAGACAGCAAGCAACAATGTATGGATTCCAATCCACACGAAACTGGGTTTGAAGGCTGCTCACAATAGGTTTTTGAAGGCTGCTCACAATAGGTTTTCAAGGCAATACCATTTTCCTGTGCAATTTTTGATGTCAGAGGCAACACACTGCACATATGGTACTGTCACAAACCGCAGGAAGCTGGGCTTTGCTGCCAAGCTATCATTCATCAGCTTCACGGTACCATAATAAAACTTCCTTTCAATCAGGATGTTGGGGTTAAAACATACTTACAGCTCTGAAATTGATTTTTTTCTTTTCCAAACTAGCCCTTTACCACTCTAACAAATTTTATGAAAACTTTGAAGCCGTTAAGGCTTTGTACTAGCTTTCTCAGCAGCAAGCAGAGACAGATCTAAACCTGGCTCGATGTACTGGGCACCACAGTTAAAGAAGGACACTGACAAACTGGAACGTGTCCAGAGGAGGGCAACCAAAATGGTCAAAGGCCTGGAAACGATGCCTTATGAGGAACAGCTAAGGGAGCTGGGCATGTTTAGCCTGGAGAAAAGGAGGTTAAGGGGTGATATGATAGCCATGTTCAAATATATAAAAGGATGCCATATAGAGGAGGGAGAAAGGTTGTTTTCTGCTGCTCCAGAGAAGCGGACGCGGAGCAATGGATCCAAACTACAAGAAAGAAGATTCTACCTAAACATTAGGAAGAACTTCCTGACAGTAAGAGCTGTTCGACAGTGGAATTTGCTGCCAAGGAGTGTGGTGGCGTCTCCTTCTTTGGAGGTCTTTAAGCAGAGGCTTGACAACCATATGTCAGGTGTGCTCTGATGGTGTTTCCTGCTTGGCAGGGGGTTGGACTCGATGGCCCTTGTGGTCTCTTCCAACTCTATGATTCTATGATTCTACTTTGAAGCAGAAGTACCCACTAGCAGAGAGGGTATGTTCCCAATTAAGTACTGTCTCCAATATTGCCATGCCTTGTTCACAATTGCCATTTGGGACATTTCCTTTTCTTATACAATCAAATTCCGTTCTGTTTTTTCAATAGATATCTGAAATGAAATCTTTTTCCGCATTCAGACAGTTGGAAAGACTCTTGGGTTATCAACCCAAACTTTCTGCTCTACAGCGGGAAAATATAGGCAGCTGTAGTCAGAAGGTTTTCTAGACTCATCTTAAGCTAAGGGACTTGGCATGAGAGCAACATGAAGGGACAGGAGGTGACACAGAGTTCTGATTGTTTGTGTCAGGGAAACAGCCCCGGCACAACCTGTTTCTGCTCCCACTCCTGTGGCCAGAACACCAGTGCTAGCAGGCATTCATATTTTGCATACTAGGAGACCTCTGGGGGCGTTTACTGGTGGACCTCCCTCGGTCAATAGAATGGCCTTTATGCCAGTGGTGGCACTGTGGGTTAAACCACAGAGCCTAGGACTTGCCGATCAGAAGGTCGGCGGTTCAAATCCCCGTGACGGGGTGAGCTCCCGTTGCTCAGTCCCTGCTCTTGCCAACCTAGCAGTTAGAAAGCACGTCAAAGTGCTAGTAGAAGGGAAGGTAAACGGCGTTTCCGTGTGCTGGTCTGGTTCGCCAGAAGCGGCTTAGTCATGCTGGCCACATGACCTGGAAGCTGTACACCGGCTCCCTCGGCCAATAAAGCGAGATGAGCGCCGCAACCCCAGAGTCGGCCATGACTGGACTTAATGGTCAGGGGTCCCTTTACCTTTACCTTAAGAACGTTTCCCAAAACCCTTAAGCAGGGTTTCCCAAACTTGGGTCTCCAGCTGTTCTTGGACTACAACTCCCATCATCCCTAGCTAGCAGGACCAGTGCTCAGGGATAATGGGGATTGTGGTCCAACAACAGCTGGAGACCAAAGTTTGGGAAACCCTAGCCTGGCGGCGTCTCCAAGGAAGTACAGGATTGCTCCCTTAATTTTTTAAAAAAATAAATAAATAAAATCTATAGCTAAAACACAGAAAGCAAAAAATATTAAAAGGATGAAAGAATGTCATATAAGAAAGTCCACCGCAACAGACGTCTCAGCTGTTAAAGTGAGTTTATACTTCTGCCATATTTACTCCAATTTTACTTTTACTGTTGAAATTATGACCATTGTTTTAATTGCTGCTTTTTATTGTTTTGCTGTGACGCTATCCTACTTGCCAGTTTGTAAATCAGTTATGTCGAAGAGATGGGATACAAACATTTTTAGACATATACGACGTATATGATTGCCGACATAGATTTGCAAACGGTGGTCGAGGCCAGTCTTGCTTTGCTGAAAGCGTCTTCCCCATGTGGCATCCAGTAAGTACACCAATCCCATCCATCAGTGGCTTATCTTAAGCCTTTTTTCTACCTTGGAGACTCAGCAGAGCATCGCGGTGAGACGGGGTCTGCTCTGCTCATTCCTTTGATTGCTATGAAAGCATAGTCTGCTTGCAAAGCCACTTACATCTTCTTAAAAAGAGCTGGTCCATGTATGTGTCAGAATAAATTCATTTTAAATAAAATAAAAAAAAGAACCACTGGCAGCAAAAGCTCAGGATAAGGCTGTGAGTGTCTTGGGCTTTATGAGCACCATCAAGTTTAATGGGGAGGCAGCACTAAGCCAGGGAAAAGAGGCTTCACTTGGCCTCCTCCTCCCTGTCTTCTCCCAGCTCACTCTTCGTACCATTGTCCTTCGACACGGCCAACTAGGGAGGAGTGAAATCTGCCAATTTCTATTTCGTCCCGTTTCTCATTTTTTCCAATCTTAAGTTCAGTTCCCAATATTTCCTCACCAGTTTGCAACTCCTTTTTCTTTTTTAAAAATAGTCTTCATGAAAAATCATCGGCAGTTTAGGGAGAGAATTTCTCCTAATGTATAATAATAATAATAATAATAATAATAATAATAATAATAATAATAATAATTTATTTATTTATTTATACCCCACCCATCTGGCTGAGCCCCTCCAGCCACTCTGGGCGGCTCCCAATCAAGTGTTAAAAACAGTACAGCATTAAATAATAAAAACTTCCCTAAACAGGGCTGCCTTCAGATGTCTTTTAAAGATAGGATAGCTGCTTATTTCCTTCACATATGAAGGGAGGGTGTTCCACAGGGTGGGCGCCACTACCGAGAAGGCCCTCTGCCTGGTTCCCTGTAACCTCACTTCTCGCAATGAGGGAACTGCCAGAAGGCCCTCGGCGCTGGATCTCAGTATCCGGGCTGAACGATGGGGGTGGAGACACTCCTTCAGGTAATGTACACATTGTTGTATGTAATTACGCATATTTCTTACAAAGCACCCCCAATATAACTTTCCCCACTAATATATGCATATTTATGCACACTCATTATGCATCTGCGCATTCCTGCGTACTTAACTTGGCTAGACAACCGCACTGCAAAATTCAGAGATGTGTGAACTTTTATAGATGGCTGTGGTTCGGTTAGGATGTTGATTCAGAAAGTGAGAATTTGCTATGTTTGTCTTGTATATGTGAATGGAGTCCTATTTCTCCCTCATGCCTACTGCTACACCATACCCCCAAGCGCTTTACAAAATCTACTGACGTATGAGAATGAGAGCAGTCTATGGTTGCCTTGTGAGACAATATCACTTACAAGTACTTTTTGGCCCAAAATGAATATGACATTAAAAACAAACAGCATTTTAAAAGAAATTTGCACTCTAGATAATTCCTTAAGTGGCTTCTGATTATAGACACACACACACGTCAGTAAATTTAAAAGGAGTAACACAAAAATTAAACCACAACAGCAAACTGAATTAAAAGGCTTGAGAAAGTTCAAACAAGGTATTTGACTGATGCCAAAATTAGATCAGACACCATGTGACCCTCTCTTGTGGAAGAACATTCAACAATTGACCCATTACTTCTTCTCATTCTGCTTATTTGAGATCAGAACTGATTAAAAATCTTCATCGTCAATTGTATGACTTCCACAGCTGGAAACTGAGGACTGAAATTCGCAACACAAAAGAAATTTGTTTTAAAGCTAAGTGACCTAATTGGCCAGTTTCAGTTTCATAAGCTGGTGATAATGCAGCTACAAATCAGACTATGCACTTCTCCAAATTGGGTGGTGTAGCTTTTGTTCAAAAAAGTACGCCAAAAATGAATATTTTAAAGAAAAAGATGTTTATACAGATGCATGTTTTAGTGGAGAACATTGAAAAACATACAAAATGTGTATTTCAGAGTAAGAATATATATAAAATGAAGATAATTTAAATGCAAAATGAGGATGGATTATACATATAACTGAGGGCTAAGAAATAGGTTGATCCATCCATCCTTAGATGAAATACTTCCTTATGATATAAGAACAAGACATCCTCATATGGTTTACTACAGCACTAGAGATATCAGCATTTTAGAAACATTTTTTTCATTTTAGGAGGGAGGCCAACAATGGCTGTTACTCTTTCATCAGTAAGCTTAACAGTTGGTTAGCACTCCTGTACTTACTCAGGCCTGTTGCATTCTCGAACAGCATTTTTTATGCCCCCACCACATGTTCGTGAGCATGCGCCAAAGGGACTCCATGTGCCCCATGCTCCGTCCGTCATGGATATCTCTCGCTCTCTGGGAACACAGTGGCCATATTTGCAGTGCTACACTCCAGAAAGGGCAATAGAAAAAGAAAGAGTTTCACAACATTGTTTCATTGCTATGATCTGGATCCAAGCATTCTAAAATGAACCCGAGATACTACTACTACTACTTTATTATTTATACCCCACCCATCTGGCTGGGTTTTCCCAGCCACTCTGGGCAGCTAGCTCCCAACAAAAGACTAAAAATACATTAAAACATCAGTCATTAAAAACATCCCTAAACAGGGCTGCCTTCAGATGCCTGGTCCCCTGTAACTATGCTTCTTGGAGTGAGGGAACCGCCAGAAAACCCTCGAAGTTGGACCTCAGTGTCCAGGTCAGATGATGGGGGTGGAGATGCTCCTTCAGGTATACTGAACTGAGGCTGTTTAGGGCTTTAAAGGTCAGCACCAACACTTTGAATTGTGCTCGGAAACGTAATGGGATCCAATGTAGGTCTTTCAAGACCCGTGTTATGTGGTCTCGGCGGCCACTCCCAGTCACCAGTCTAGCTTTACACCTGAATGTGATGTTGTCAAACTTAGCAGGAAAAGAAATTGCACCTGTCAGAACACAATATTAGAGATCAACCTTCTCTCCTAACCCAAGTTGTGCAGGGGGCATTTCCCCGTTTACTGTGATGTGGGGAGCTGCATTTGCTTTTTTGCTGCTGCTCAAAATCTGGTTGTAACACTATGATAAACTGGTATTTTCCATCCTACTAAAATGAAATTCTTCCACTCATTATTTTATCGAGGGGGTTGGTTAAACTATGGTAAGTGAGGATAAGCCAAGATAAAGACATTGTTTCAGGTGCTGACTTGTTCAAAAACACATAGTTTAAACAAGCCACAGTTTTTCAACTTCAAGCATCACAAGGAACCAAAGTTTGCTTAAAAGCAGAAGTGGGTGCTTTCAATGTTCTCTGTCTGGTGCATGGAAGAGGGGAGGGGAGGGCACAATCTTGATGCTCGTGTAGCAGGAAACTTCAGTTTCCCATTGTATCTGAACCAGGGCAGTGAATTTATAATCAGTTTTTAGTTATGGATTAAGAAGCTTCCACTCCCATCAAATTCTACTGCAGATATGAATGAGTTTTGAATCTTTGAACAATGAAGGACAATCAGTCTGCTGAGGACAGTGGAGTGACAACTCCCCAAGGAATTGAGTTCTGCTCATTTGCTGATCCAGGATGAGAAGTGAAAGCTGTTACAGCTTCTGAGGAAAGCAGCCTGGCTGATTTTCTGATCACAGGTTAGATGTCACAGTGCGTAGAAAGAAAAGATGCATCTGCAGATCAGGAATGTTGAAAGAACCTCTCAAATACTGAAGGCTAAAAAAAAAAAAGATGATGTAAATAACAGGGGTGGGGAGGAAGGAGAGAGTGGATTCATGTCTCTGCCCTGTCAAGCTGGATGCCCTAGGCACAATATGTTCCCCTTCTGAAAAGATCCTGCACCACTTATGTGCAACCACATCACTCCCAGCGAAGGGGAAGCTCGGAGAATTTAAGAACGGCAGCATCAATTCCTAGCTAACCTTCTGCAAGAGCACAGAGGTTCTGCAGCTGTCAAAATAAAGATACACATGGCATCAATATAGACAGTGCTATCCCCAAAGAGGAACATCTTGCAGAACAGCTGCCATGTGCAGTGAAAATATTGAATAGCAATCGCGCTCCGCGCAGAACAGACCAATTTGGCTTGAGAGCGCCTAGAACTCACACGACGCGGCACGTTTTACACATGTTTGAGCCAGCAGTGAAAGGCGGAAGCCCCACTGGAGAAAACTGGTGTAATCCAACGATGGCAACTGCAGGTGAGTGCTACATCTAGTTGTGTGAATCAGATGAATCTGAAATAATGCTGATTTAAAAACAAAAGCAGAGACATCACCTTGCCAACAAGTTCCATATAGTTAAAACTATGGTTTTCCCAGTAGTGATGTATGGAAGTGAGAGCTGGACCATAAAGAAGGCTGATCGCCGAAGAATTGATGCTTTTGAATTATGGTGCTGGAGGAGACTCTTGAGAGTCCCCTGGACTGCAAGAAGATCAAACCTCTCCATTCTGAAGGAAATCAGCCCTGAGTGCTCACTGGAAGGACAGATCCTGAAGATGAGGCTCCAATACTTTGGCCACCTCATGAGAAGAGAAGACTCCCTGGAAAAGACCCTGATGTTGGGAAAGATGGAGGGCACAAGGAGAAGGGGACGACAGAGGACGAGATGGTTGGACAGTGTTCTCAAAGCTACCAGCATGAGTTTGACCAAGCTGCGGGAGGCAGTGGAAGCCAGGAGTGCCTAGCGTGCTCTGGTAAATGGGGTCATGAAGAGTTGGACATGACTAAATGACTAAACAACAACAACAACCATGGCATGACCACACTTGAAATATTGTGTACAGTTCCGGTCGCCTCCCCTCAAAAAGGGTATTGTAGAGTTGAGAAAGCTTCGGAAAATGGCAGCCAAATATGGTCAAGGAGATGGAGCAACTCCCCAAAGGTTACAACCTTTGGGGCTTTTTAGTTTAGATCGGGGTTTCCCAAACTTAGGTCTCCAGCTGCTTTTGGACTACAATTCCCATCGTCATCTAATGCCTCTAAAAGAGGATTAGGCAAATTCATGGAGGATAAGGCTAGCAATGTTCCATGGCCATGCTTGGAGGCATTACGGCTCACGTGTTTGGGGTTAGCAAGAAAGAGTCAAGGAGCTGAAACAAACCTTGCCCTGGCCACATTCCGTCCCATCAGCCCATGGCGTGTGTTGAGTCCGACATCCTTTATGTGCTCCATCAGCATTGATGCACCAGAGTCTCCTGCACTGCTTCTGCTTAAGTGAGTTCAAAAAGTCTCAGCATTACTGAACAGCCAACCCAACATACATCATAGCCCAGAGACATAGTTTAGATTATCTCCCTGGTGTTGTTACCATCGTGTGTAAACAACGAACGCAATAAAGCAGGGGAAGATGACTCGGGCTCTGGTTGCAAACGGAGAAGCTTTCTGCTTAAATGCCTTAACCATGGATTTCAGCGGCCAACAGCTCAGTCCAAACCGAAGATTCACTGGGGCGGGAGAGTTTGGATTCAGTGGATCTTGGGTTTCCTGGCTCAGCTGGGGCTTTGCTGTGTAAGACACTCACCCTGGCTCAGCTGAGGCTC
The DNA here is from genome assembly GCF_965112155.1 of Podarcis liolepis. NCBI lineage: Eukaryota > Metazoa > Chordata > Lepidosauria > Squamata > Lacertidae > Podarcis > Podarcis liolepis. Next base: position 100,250,748 of record NC_139555.1, on the reverse strand, counting down.
AGCCAGGGGAACTTAAAGCATTAAAGCGTAAAAAAGGGAGCATTCTAGGGGCAGGACAGAGCAAGGAGAGATCCGCAATATCATTTGCTGATTTTAAGATCAGCAATATCATTTGCAGTATGGAGCCCCTGAAGTGTAGAAAGAAAATCAGGTTGGCAATCACAGTTAACAATGAGACTGTCTTACATTCCAACTCTATTACTATTAAAATATGTGGATAAGCCATTTCCCCTCTGTGATTCCTAATTTGGAACAGTTATATAAAATTTTAAGTTCTTCCTGTAGCAGCACGCAGAACCTGCTCTAGGTCAGAATTTAGTGCTATAAAGAGGGATTTCTGTGACATCAGTCCTTCCAAATCCTATCATGTTTCCTCTCCCTTCACCCGGCAAATTTAAAATTGGGCACAAGTTTTACCACATATTGTGCTTGTAGACTGAAGTTACCTAATATTGCCTGTAAGCTTAAATGTTGCTGCTCAAGCAGGCCCCATTCACACACCTACCCAGAGGCATCTCTCACATGGCTGTGTAATGAACATGAACAACTCAAATACAGGGACTGGGCAGACTGCATGGATTTCCAACATCTGATCAGAACTCTGTAAGGAAGTAGGGTGTTGACTGGGTAAGAAAGGTCCACAAGATTGACCTGACCCATGCATTGTGGCATTCAAACACATACAGTATTTGCTATTGGTTTTCTTGCTGCAGTTTTATGATTTTAATGTTAGTATATTAGAATTCGAAATTCTAATTACTAATTCTAATTCTAAATTCTTGTAACGTCCCTGGAGCCATTTCGTGAAGGGTGGTCTGTAAGTATTAATACTACTACTACTACTACTAATAATAATAATAATAATACCACAGCCATGTGAGAGGACCTGGGAAAGTGGTTTTCCTGTGTGTGTGTGTGTGTGTGTGTGTGTGTGTGTGTGTGTAAGACTCACACTGTAAAGCTTCGAATCCAAAATGACTGAAAGGCTGCAATCTTTTTCAACAACAAGGATTTGTCTCATTTAGGAATCTCACATACAAAACACATGCATGCATCTTATTCGAAATGTGCCTATCAGTATTTCATACTCAAAGCAAGTTTGTTTTTTTAAAAAAGTGTTCTTACCATGTACGGGCAAACCTTAGCTCCAGGCCCAAAAATTAACTCACACTGCTTATTAACATCATATATGTATCCTGGAAGTTGTTGAGGCAACGCATACTTTCTCGGTGAAGGTTCATCAAGCAAACACTCCCCATAACCAGTGCTAGAATGAAAAATGTGACATTTATCTCCACAGCTGCACTTGAGAAGTCGGTTAAGATCATTCTAAAAATTTCTCAATGGTTAGTGAATAGAGTATTATTAGCACGGAATAGTAACATAAGGCCACTTAAGCTTAATAAATGTAAAGATAAAGGTACCCCTGCCCGTACGGGCCAGCCTTGACAGACTCTAGGGTTGTGCGCCCATCTCACTTAAGAGGCCGAGGGCCAGCGCTGTCCGGAGACACTTCCGGGTCACGTGGCCAGCGTGACAAGCTACATCTGGCGAGCCAGCGCAGCACACGGAAACGCCGTTTACCTTCCCGCTGGAGCGGTCCCTATTTATCTACTTGCACCCGGGGGTGCTTTCGAACTGCTAGGTTGGCAGGCGCTAGGACCGAGCAACGGGAGCGCACCCCGCTGCGGGGATTCAAACCGCCGACCTTTCGATCGGCAAGCCCTAGGCGCTGAGGCTTTTACCCACAGCGCCACCCGCATCCCACTTAAGCTTACCAACCCTCAAAAAGCCCATTTCAAAAAGCCCATTTATAAAAAGAGTAATCTACTAAAGGACCACAGTCGTGCCATAAAGTTGCTTCACTGCATGATAACCACTTGCTCACAAAGACCAACAAAAAATTAATTTTCACATAATATTTCTGTACAGTGGCACCTCGGGTTAAGTACTTAATTCGTTCCGGAGGTTCGTACTTAACCTGAAACTGTTCTTAACCTGAAGCACCACTTTAGCTAATGGGGCCTCCTGCTGCTGCCGCGCCACCGGAGCACGATTTCTGTTCTCATTCTGAAGCAAAGTTCTTAACCTGAGGTAATATTTCTGGGTTAGCGGAGTCTGTAACCTGAAGCGTATGTAACCTGAAGCGTATGTAACCCGAGGTACCACTGTAACTTATAGCAGTAGAGAGGGGTTTAAGAGGTGCACAAGGCTGTCTTCTAAAGGTTGGAAGCAAAAGTTAAGTGAGAGTGGAAGATAAAAATAACATCCTACTATTCTCAGCCCCCCCCCAGCTGCTAATGCTAATAATAATAATAATAATAATAATAATAATAATAATAATAATAATAATAATTTATTATTTATACCCCGCCCATCTGGCTGGGTTTCCCCAGCCACTCTGGGCGACTTCCAACTGAATATTAAAAACAATACAGCATCAGACATACGCTATGAGGCCAACCCTCCCATCTAGCACTGCATCGTTCCACAATTAAAACAGAGAACCTAAAGGCAGTGCAAGCTGCCTCAAATCACCTGTCACCCTCTTATGCTGATGGGAAACTCTGCCTGAGAAAGAAACTTTGATTTCTTTATTATATAAATTAATGTACAGTCGTAGAGTTTGCCTTTTAGGGTTGGAGAATATTGCTTTTAGATTGGCAGAAAGCAAACAGCTGGCTGCTGTTCTCAAATGCATCTTAGTAATGTGCACAGTAGGGCTTGGAAAACTGGGGGGGGGTCAGGGGGGAAAGCTGCATACACCCCATACATTTAAAGCACATTTTCCTCCCCGCAAAGGAATTGTGGGAACTGTAGTGTGTTAAGGGAATTGTAGCTCCGTGAGGGGGTAAAATAGTCCCCAGGATTCTTGGATGAGATATGCGTGTGTGCTTTAAAAGTATGTTGCGTGTGCAGCCTCACGACATAATTTTGGCCTGTTTCCCACCCGCTAAATTTTCACATATGGAATCATGTTGGAAAAGCACCCCCATGTGGCACTCTTGGAAGAGTGCTGTACACATGTGAAGAAAGAGGATCAGATGATAACCCAGTCATACAACCCAGTAGCTCATTTTCCTTTGGTGAGTTGCTGGATACAACACTCATGTGGGTTTTGCACTTTTGCCATCACTCACAGTGATTGTTTTTTTATTGCCCACTTCTACAATTAAGAGTGTTTTGCATCACAAACCACTGAACCTCTTTATCACTCCTTCTAACCGCAAACTCAAGCGTTGACAGGATTATAGCCAAAATAAGGACACTGGGGGGGGGGCAAGAGGGAGGGAGGTACTGTATCTGCATGCTCAAGGGAACCCCAGAAGCTGTAGAAGTGCAAGAAAGCCTTAAGGTGAAAAACACAAATAGGAACTAGGAAAGGCCCAATTAAGGACTGAGTATGCTCAACAGTTGTGGAATGTCGAGTATCAGATGGAAAAGGAAAAGAGAAAGGGAGACAGTGATTGAATGGCCTGACGGAGGAGAGGAGGAACCTTGAACAGGAACACTTCCTTTAGGATTTGAGGACACACTGCAGTGGTGCCTCGCAAGACGAAAATAATCTGTTCTGTGATTCTCTTCGTCTAGCGTTTTTTTTTTGTCTTGCGAAGCAAGCCCATTGGCGGATTAGCGGATTAGCGCTATTAGCGGCTTTTAGCGGCTTATCAGCTTATCGGATCAGCTGATAAGCGGCTTAGCGGCTTAGAAAAGGGGGGAAAAGGAAAAAAAACCCCCGCAGGAACTCGCAAGACATTTTCGTCTTGCGAAGCAAGCCCATAGGAGATTCGTTTTGCGAAGCACCTCCAAAACGGAAAACTCTTTCGTCTAGCGAGTTTTCCGTCTTGCGAGGCATTCGTCTTGCGGGGCACCACTGTACAAGGTTTTTTGCTTGCAATCACCAGATTTTTCTCTTTTGTGGCTGGTACACTTTGCCTGTACCTTTAACACCCTCCCTTTCTTTTGTTCTGCTCATCATGGAGAGCAGCACTGATATCAATTGCTGCTGGCCATGATGTCAGATGCAGTCTACCTCTGTATACCATTTGCTAGGAATCACAAGCGGGGAGAGTTCTTGGGTCCTGTTTACAGGCTTCTCGCAGGCATCTTTCAGGCTATGGTGAGAACAGGATGCTAGATTAGTTGGGCCTTGGGCTTGATTCAGCACAGCCCTTCTCTTGTATTCTTATATTTTTGCCACGGAAAAGTTGCGACAATGCGGTATGAATGGACCAAGCGCCGGGACCTTTTGATTCACAAACTCGTAATATGAGCAAACAAATCCACAGTGTGCATGTAATGTATATTTGCATTCCACACACACACACACCCCGCTGCTCCGCCCCCTCGGCTAAGCATGCATTCATATCCAGGCAATTTCACACAAACTCCGGAATCTATGAAGTAGTCATTAAGGCTTTACTCTAGAAATTCTGTGATATATTTCCGGCTACATTTTGACCACATCCAAGGGTTGGTGTTGTAGTTCAGGGTGGGAGCCATCACATGTTGCTGGTTTTTCCCTCCGTCTTCTTTGCACTTATTGTTGTCGTCGTGAGGCATGTTAAATCTACAAGAGACAGCATACAGTGGCCAATGTGTTTAACGTGAATTTTAAAAAGGAGGAAAAGTTAAAAACACTTGCACACGTAAGGGATTTCAGCGGAAGGGAGCCAAAAGCTTTGCCAACTCCCCTACTTAGAATCATAGAATGTTAGAAATGAAAGGGGTCATCTAGTAAAATCATTTCATTCAGAGTGCTCTGGGTGGGAATTATGGAGCAAAGGCTTACAGAATTCCTACATAAACAGGGGTTTCTCCTAGGGCTGTGTTCAGAGATTACGGCCCATGTGAGAGGTCTCCTGCCTCATCTCCAAAACAACAATTCCCAGTTCTCCATGGGCAAGCAAGCAATATTATTTCAGATGTTTTGGACTTTCTGCTTTGGAAATCAAAGGGTGACTATATGCCTAACAGAGTGCGTAGACACTCCATATGTTTTTAATCAGTAAAGCAAGCTATGCAAATGAATTTTTAATATATATAAAATTCTTGATGAAGCACTGTCAGGACACGTAACTAATGATCTGGGGCGGTGGAGAAGGGAAGACATTTTGCATGCTTTACCAAAACAACCACAAGGGGAAACTGTTGTTTACAGTGGTGCCTCGCAAGACGAAAAGAATCCATTCTGTGATTCTCTTCGTCTAGCGGTTTTTTTCGTCTTGCGAAGCAAGCCCATTGAAGGATTAGCGGATTAGCACTATTAGAGGCTTTTAGCGACTTATCTGCTGATCGGATCAGCTGATAAGCGGCTTAGCGCTATTAGCACTATTATCGGCTTATCTGCTGATCAGATCAGCTGATAAGCGGCTTAGCACTATTAGCGGCTTATCTGCTGATCGGATCAGCTGATAAGCTTCTTAGCGCTATTAGTGCTATTAGCGGCTTATCTGCTGATTGGATCAGCTGATAAGCAGCTTAGTGGCTTAGAAAAAGGGGGAGGGGGGAAAAACCAGCAGGAACTCGCAAGACATTGTCGTCTTGCGAAGCAAGCCCATAGGAGATTCGTTTTGCGAAGCACCTCCTAAACGGAAAACTCTTTCGTCTAGCGAGTTTTCCGTCTTGCGAGGCATTCGTCTTGCGGGGCACCACTGTATTGCATTACCCAATCAGAAATCCAGAAAAGCAAAAAATTAGCAAAAATTGTCCCACCTTGTGGCAGGACAGTGTCACCAACTTTACATGTGGCAACATGTTCTGCTAATAAACCTAGCAGCATCAATAGTGTAGTAAATAATAGTCTACAGTCACCCAGCACCAAAAATTTTAGTATTCGTTTTCTAACTTTTCAAAAAAAATTCCCACTACAGTATTTAATGCTCATACCACAATTTCAAACATTGAGAAAACATTGCCCTGAACCCTAGCTCGCTCCTTCATTCACATAAGGGAGCAGTGGATTGATTTCTGCCATCTGGCAGTGGAGAGTTTGTTTCGACCCTGGTGGCTGAGAAGGAGGGAGTATCAGAAGTGAACTGAATTAATATTGATTTATATATATTAGTAACTCTGTATTAATCTACCATTATCATATGTAACTGTTTATTTTTGTAATATTCTGTTTAAGTTGTCTGGTTTTGCTTCAGGCTTCTGTACACCACTTACAGCTGTTTTTAATAAATTAAGTGGTATAGAAATTAAATAATCAAATCAACTCTCCCATCTATTTACAGTTCCCAGTGCCATATCACACACCATTTTCAAGGGTCCCCCAGCTCCCTTAATCAGATTTTTGGAGAGGTCAGGCGGATGCAGAGCAGAGAGGAAGGCCTTGTTCTATAACTCTTCAGTTTACAAGGGGAAAGTTTGGATCCAAGCCAATATTGGCATATACAGCTGTACCTTGGAAGTCGAAGGGAATCCATTCCAGAAGTCCGTTCGACTTACGAAATATTTGAAAACCTAATCACGGCTTCTGATCAGCTGCAGGAAGCTCCTGCAGCCAATCAGAAGCCACAGAAGCCCCATCAGACGTTCGGGTTCCAAAAGAATATTCGTAAACCGGAACAATCACTTGCATCCCCATGTAAGCTATATGGTTTACATATCTCTCTCAATGCTGTTATTTTTAAAATATATCTATGTTTTTATAGAACATACACATGGCCAAGTTCATGTGCAATCGTAAAAGCAGTACTTAGTCCACTGTCTTCACTAATTGAGCAGCTCCGGTATGGATCACAGACTGTACCCAATTCAGCCAGACCTGGAAAATCAAAAGCAGAACGAGAGAGAGAGAGAGAGTTTGCTCTCTAAATAAAGGTGCGCACAACATTCTGTCAAAAACATGTTAACATTGACACCTTAAAGAGTAAAAGAAAAAGGAGATTAGGCTTACCTAAAGTATCACATTTGTCGTGAGCTCTACAAATATCCTGTCTGAAAGCAAAACAGACTTGATGCTTTTAATTTCCATGCAAGTTAGCATTCAGAACACACAATAATAAACATAACACCATTTAATTATATGGCTTTGGGTTTCTTGCTTGGCATTAATTTCAATATGTAGGCTGCCCAATTCCAAATGTTCAAGACGGGGATAATAGTAGATTAAAAAAAGCAGGAATAAAAATCCAATTTGATTTTTCAAAGGACTATCATTAAGGCCTGATAATCTCACATTAAAATATTTTGCGGCATTATAAATAAGAGACATGAGCGCTCACTTTAATGAAAATTTCAATGGAAAACTCCAAGGCCCTGCCTTGACTGAGTGCTGTGCATTGCTCATAACCGGTAGCTATTTTAAACTAATAGCAGAAATGAAGAAGAAGCCAAATGGGTCTTTCTATTCACTTTTTTTTTTATGCGTTCTGGAGTAAAATTCAAACTGTGCAATGTTCTGAAGGTAGCAGGCAATGCTCCACATCCACTTGGCATCTAGCCAGATTTGAAGTCATGGAGGCAGCTGCTAGTATCCTCTAACCCAGAGGTGGCTCATAATATTGAGTAAGAGCCGTCTTCCCCGACCTGGTGCCCCCCAGACGTTTTGCAATACAATCCCCATCACTGCCCCCAGTCAGCATTGCCAATGATGCAAGTTGTAGGCCAAAACCCCTAGATGGCATTGGTTCGAGAAGGCAGGACTAGAAATAAGCGCCTACTAAAAACAGCTGATGTTTTTACTATCTTACGTCACTAGTACAGGCCACTGTTTCCCAAACTTGGGTCTCCAGCTGGTTTTTTGGGACTACAACTCCCATCATCCCTAGCTAGCAAGACCAGTGGTCAGGGATGATAGGAATTGTAGTCTGAAAACAGCTAGAGACCCACATTTGGGAAACACTGGATAGGCTGTGGTGCTTTATTAGAACATTTTAACAAACCTACGGCCATTTCCCCCACTTTGAATCTTCAGCCGAGGCTAAATTAGTTCCCCACTTGAAATACATGACTACTTGTGTAAGTAGATTTTATTTCTTTTTTCATTTCTGGTCCAGCTGCTTGCCCCCACCTGCCCCACCCCCCAGCTGACGAACTGTGTTTTAGAACCCTACACATCTAAAACATAGTGTGCAACAGGGAGGCTGTGAGAGCAACAATGAAAAGAAGATGTGTACGTGTTAGATCACGGCCTCCAGCCACAGCTGTAGTGCAAATGCTTATGCATTCATAAAGCCACTTCCACCCCAGCTTGAAATCCCTCCCACAAGACCTCTCCTTTTCTGAAAAGGAGAAAGCATTGCCTTTATTGCTAACTGGTGGGGCTTAATAAGAAACTCCCATACATTGCAAACTTAGCACCAAAACTCCAGAAAGCCTCACTTTGGGTTCAGCCAATGACCATACGGCTGAGTAATAGGATTGTATACTCTCACTCCAAAAAAAATAAAATAAAATAAAAAATATTGATCCCCTGGTAGGGATGGGCTAATTTCCTCTCTGTTTCTTGCCTTTTATTCAGTTTTCTACATTTCCACACCAGTTTTTAAATATATATATTTTTAAAGCCCTCGCGAAAATTCAACAAAAGTCTAGCGCAAATTTGTAATATTTGCATGCAACTCCCCCTGATGTAACACACATTTGTGCTTTGATTTCACTAATATATGCCTTTTTACGCACCCACTACCATTCACGTATGCAGTACGTTATTTGGCTGGAGAACTGCGCTGCACATTCTGAAAGAAGGCTGTGCTTTGTTTGCATTATCGTTTCCAAAAGGGGGATATTCAGTAGATCCGCCTTTAATTGCAAATTGAAATGAATTCCTGATGCCCCTATCCGTAGCCCTTAGAGCTCCTGTTCTCATCACCGCCAAAAAATTAGACAGCAATATAATACCTTTCCCCATCATGCCTCAACGTTTCAATTACCCTTGACTATAACATGCATTGTCGTTCAGTTGTGATTTGTAACATTGCATTCTAGTGGCAATTACAGTGAGGCTAAAAAATCTGCCCGTGACATACCTTGTCACCAATACAGCTGTGTCATGCTTTTCTGGATGATCTTCGTTAGGGTGGTTCTGGGTCTGCTGCCACTGACAGAAGTTTTTTAGTGTCGTCTGAGCATTGTAAGATATGGAAGGGCCATCCTAGGTATAAAGCAAACATGTCAAAGGATTAGGACTCCCTATCCTCCCCAGTTCCCATCCCTCCATCTGCAGTGCCTTTTATTTATTGACCATTTTATTTTACCTTTATGGGCCACCTTTCTACCTGATAACATGTCTCAGAGATGGACGGCCGCAGGAAAGAACACTGAATGTAGTCATCAGAAAAACAGCAAACTATCTCTCTCTGCTCAAAAGCATTCAGCACCGGCATCCTACTTGTGGATTACTTTCAAATTCCTTTTTTTAATAATAATATTTATTAAAAGTTTAAAGATTACAGAAAGAAGTAAAAAAAGAGAAAAAGTAAACAATACAAATCAATACATTACAATACATTAAAAAAACAAAAGACACAATACATCAAAACAAAAACAATTAAAAACACATCCAATATTTCCATATCTTTGTCTTTCATTAACTTGTTTCATCGACCTCCTCACACCTCCCTTTTTTGTATTCTAGTTATTAATTGTTTCAGCAAATCCTTTCCATCTTTCACTGTTTTCTGTCATTTAATTATCTTGATTTATTTTAACCTTATCTTACCATTAAAACCCTAAAACTTATTTGAACTTAACTCCTTATAACGTTTCTACTAAAGCCATGTAATTTCATTCCAACATTTTTCTAACACTCATTAATTTTACAATATTTCTCTAAATAAATTTTAAACTTTTTTCCAATCTTCTTTCACCGTCTCTTCTCCCTGGTCTCGGATTCTGTCAGTCCTTTCTATCAATTCCATATGGTCCATCAACCTGGTGATCTTCTGTCCGAGGCTCTTAACTCTTTTTCATGTCCCTTCTGCAGATCTTCTTCATATTTATACATGCACTTAACTTTATCTTCTGCTGATCTTGTTCTTAATTTCCTTCCTTTGGCGCTGAGGAGTAGATCTCGGGGAAACTCCAACCTACCAATGTCTTTATTCCTTCTCGACAGGTCAGCCCATTCTCCATAGTCAAAACTAAAGTCCATAAGATATTTCAGAGCGTGTTTCAAAATCCCTCCAAAGCTAAAGGCCCCCACAACTCCAATCTCCCCCTGACCCAAATCCAGATCCCAAAAGCCAGAGCATCCCTGCATAAGGGGATCTATCCAACTTTCCTTCCCCAATCCAGGCGGGACTCCATCCCTCCAAATCTGGCTTTCTCTAAATTCAATCGTAGAAGGCAACAGCTTATATTCATCAAATTGCCTCTGAACGGCTGGGGCTCTCTCCACTTGTATTACTTGGGGTTCAACAACAGCTTTCTCCCTTGTCTTCTCCACAACTTGCCATGTCAAAGTGGATTCCTGAATCGATTCCTGAGTAGTTTCTGTATAGGTATTCACTTTTTGTCCCAAATCAGTCATTTTTTGTCCCAAATTATCAATTTTAGTAGTCATCACATCCGTCTTCTCATGAAGCTGTTCCAATAAAGCACTTATCTTGCAAAATGCAATCACTAAGGCTTCTTCTGTCGAAATTATTGTCCAAAGTCAATCTCTGATTCTCACGGTCTTTAATCTCTGCAGCTGGAAAATTCCCCAGCTCCACTCCTGCAACAGTTTCAAAAGCTCCCTCTAGAGGAAACAATTTCTATTTGTATCTGTCCTTTTAAACGCAGATCCAGCAACAAAATTAGTTTCAATTTTCAGCTACTTTTGCTCCTTTTTAAGTGCAAAAGGAAACAATGGAAACAATATATTTCTCTTATTTAACTGTCTGTCAACATACGTTTTATTCACAGTCAATGAACTTTCCCAAAACGTCAATCTTACTGGCAGCCCGTTCCAAGGTTCAAAACTGTGGTAATTTATCTTTCTTCACTCTCTCTCCTGCAGGCTTAGGCAATCTAAAATTTCCCCCCTCTTCTCCTGCTTCCAAGGGGGGTTTAGTAGTTTTAACCGATGGAAATTTAATCCATTAGAAAAGGCTTTCCAAGACTTTAGCTTGCAGCACCTTTGCTTCAATCTATTTACAAAAGAGGAAGGCGGACTTCCCGTTTGAAACCTTCCCGTTTCGGTGCCAAATTAAGATGTTTAAAGATCCAATTTTCCGTTCTACTCACGGGTAGTTGTTTAAAGTCCAATTGTCCACAGGAAAAAAGTCAGCGCTCTCCGGCAACAGCAATGCGGCTTCACTCCGTGAAAGAAGCAGTCGATTCGAAGCACTGCGCCACTCACCCCACGTCGCTCCGGATCCCCGAAACCGGGTTTCCCCGCGAGTAGGGGAGGCGCAAAAGGTGCCAGCCGAATCCCACGTCCACAGGCTTCTCCCGCCTGTGGTTTTTAGTGGGTCTCTGCCATGCCGTGGCGGTCCAGACCCTGATTTCCACGGAGCGGATTCCTCCCGGTCAGAGGAAATCCGCCATTGCCGGAGGTGCTAACCCGGATGGATTACTTTCAAATTCCTAATGACTTTCAATAAGGTAGCATTGTTGTTCTTGTTGTTTTCCACTCTCCCCTCCTCCAAAAACACATTAACACTATTGTGAGACTGATGGGTGCTGTAAAATTTAAATAAACAGCCCTCTTCTCCCCATGATATTCCCATTCGCTCAGTAATATAAGAAAAAAAAATACGGCAAGTGCAGTGAGAAGGGGGGGGGGGTGACATTCCTTCTGAAATCCTCAGCGAGAATACGAAGCTCTGTCTAGGTTGTATGGAACCCTGATCAGGAACTGCTTTGCTAGGAAATGGGAAAACACTGCAATAGCTTGTTTAGCAGGGAAGCATTTGTTTGCACCGATTGGGGATGCTTCCAGGTGAGTGATTAATTGAGTAAATGGTACCCCTTGTGCATACATGTTATTTTGAGGCATCTATCTTTGACATATATATTTCTTTAAAGTATTTGTTATCCTATTTCATTATCCCTATTGGCGGCTGAGAACAGGATGCTGGAATACAGGGGCATTTAGCCTGATCTACAGAGGCAGAGGAGCTGTGTTGGGGAGGGAGCTCCCTGGCTCCAAGCTCATGTTGAGGATCTTCCATGTGGTGCTGCTGTTTGAAGAGCACCTTCCAGCATACAAGGCACGGATGGTTCTTTGTCACTCTCCTGCAGACAGCGAGGAGATGTTTGGATTCAGTTGGACGCCATTTTGAATCAAGATGGCTGAACTGAACCTTTCAAAACCTCACACTGATCTTAACCAAATTGCGCACAATGGCTCCTGTGACCAAGGAGCAGGTTTCCAACTATGCTTGGATGCACAGTTTTGAAAATGGCAGAGTCAGTCTTTCAAAACCACACTGATTTCAACCACCGATTTGAAAACTGCCCTGAAGTTTTAGCTTCTCAGAATTTTGAGCTACGTTGTACACAAGGCTGCTGGTAATAAATAAGTGGGAATGTTTCTGCCATTGCAAATAGTGGGGGCAAGGCCCCCTGATTCTGACTGGTATTGCAGCAGTGGCAAAGCGTTGACCCACTCCCGCACCCGAGGATATGGATAAATCTTCTAGAATTATCCCAATCACACAAGTGTGGATTACATCGTTAGGGAAGGGCGATTGCTCAGTGGTAGAACATCTAGTAGAGACTCCTGTCCAGAACTCTAGAAATCCACTGCTGGTCCATGTACACAAATCTGTGGGCCTCTGAAGCTGAGACAAGCTTGCCTCATACTGCCTGCAACATACACCCAACTTTCAGCAATACAAATCTCAGTGAGCTTTTGGGAAGGACATATCATGTTTTTTTCTCAGTTTTAGAGCATTTAAATGATCAAGAATAAGATATTCCTAGAAATATGTCCAGGCGAGAAAGAGAGTGAGAGAGAAGAACGAGGGAAGGAGTAATTACCTGCTCATTTTGTATGACCTCTAATCTCACGATAACAATATTAATTAGATTTCCAATACTTGGGTCTTTATATATAGAAGCTACCTGCATAAAAAAGGATAAATTTTGAAAAGTTAACGTTAACACTATACAAGCAAGCAAATAATTGACTCTTTTTTTAAAAAAAAAAGCAAACAAACAAACACCTGCAGTGCAAAAAGCTACAGCTACTGGCCTACAGCTGATTAAATCCTGACCTCAGGAAGTACGTTCTGTTAGCAACAGATTCTGAGAGCAAGGAAGGGATGGGAGACCTCAGACCTAAAGGCCAAATGCAGCCCTGCGGGTCTCCTTATGTAGCCCTTAGAGGTCTTCCTGGGCCCTGCTGAGCACCACACCTTCCTCAATATCTTCTGCCTGGCTAGGATGTGCCCTTGAACCCCCATAACTCCTCTTGTTGCCTGGATGGAGGATGGAGAGGTGTATGTTTGCAGAGAAACCTCTGGCCTGTTGTACAAAGCCAAGAGTCACATCTTTGGACTCCAGGTTGGAGGTTCCTCATCTCTGCCACAACACAGCAACAAAACACTCGGGTTCGTTGTGTGCAAGTGCCATGGGAGGGGGAAGAAAGTGCCCTCTGAAATGCCCGGGAGACAGCATCTTAAAAAGCAGAGACATCACCTTGCCAACAAAGGTCAAAGCTATGGTTTTCCCAGTAGTGATGTATGGAAGTGAGAGCTGGACCATAAAGAAGGCTGATGGCCGAAGAATTGATGCTTTTGAATTATGGTGTTGGAGGAGACTCTTGAGAGTCCCATGGACTGCAAGAAGATCAAACGTATCCATTCTTAAGGAAATCAGCCCTGAGTGCTCACTGGAAGGACAGATCCTGAAGATGAGGCTCCAATACTTTGGCCACCTCATGAGAAGAGAAGATTCCCTGGAAAACACCCTGATGTTGGGAAAGATGGAGGGCACAAGGAGAAGGGGGCGAAAGAGGACGAGATGGTTGGATAGTGTTTTCAAAGCTACCAGCATGAGTTTGACCAAACTGCGGGAGGCAGTGTGGAAGACAGGAGTGCCTGGCGTGCTCTGGTCCATGGGGACACGAAGAGTCGGACACGACTAAATGACTAAACAACAACACTCCAAGTCTCCATCTGGGCTGTCTGGAACTCTGAGCAGGAGCACTGCAACCGCTTGTTCCGTAGGCAAGCATTAAATTGCACAGATCTGGCAAACTTAAAATCCCCACAGTGGGATTTTAATACTTACTATGGACATTAAGGTCAAAATGTAGTGCTGTAGATTTGCTCCATGGTAAGCAACCATCCGACTGTCTGCCACCACCATGACCTCCACGTATCGAGGGTAGGAGAGGAATCGCTTGGTTCTTCGGCGCGTGCTTTTCCTCCTCACACTGCTAGTCTTGTTTTTACTGGGTGCAGGAGACTGCGCTGAGGCTAGGCCACGTTTCAATGCCTCCACATCGGACAATATGCTCGCCGTGGGCCACTGTCCCGTCTTGCTCCGCCTCTTAAACTTTCTGTGGCTTTTTTCATGCCCTGCAGTTTTAAAGAAGGCAGGAAGACAAGAGACATTCTTGAAAATATGCCTAAATGAGACCAAGATTTTTCATTCATTCATTCATTCATTCATTCATTCATTCATTCATTCATGGGTTTCCCCAGCTACTCTGGGCAGATTCCAACAAAATATTAAAAATACATTAAAACACCTCACATTAAAAATTTCCCTAAACAGGGCAGCCTTCAGATGTCTTCTAAACATCAGATAGTTGTTTATTTCTTTGACATCTGATGGGAAGGCGTTCCACAGGGCAGGCGCCACTACTGAGAAGGCCCTCTGGCTGGTTCCCTGTAACTTCACGTCTTGCCAGAAGGCCCTCAGCACTGGACCTCAGGTAGTGGTGGAGACGCTCCTTCAGGTATACTCGTCGAAACCCCCACATGAAGCCCCTGCGCAAGATGGCTTCCTTGTCATCTAGGGTCAAAATATGCACGATGCTTCACTCCATTTGCTGTTGCACAAAAGCCTTTTCTTTTAATGTAAAGCACAAGCACAGTCTCTCTCCCACCCACCTCCGCAAAACTGCCCGTCCGATCAGTATGTTCTTCCAATTTGATCCTGAGCAATGGTGCCAGGGCAGATCCAGGTTTGATTACCATGCCAACCCTAGACTAGCAAAGCAATCTGCCTGCCCACCCATGTTCTGTCCAAGCTGGCAGAGCTACAGATGCAGAGGTGGCACTGTCATTCTGTTAAGCCCAGCCAGGCAGGCAACAGCCAGGGCTAGGACTGCAGCCCAGATCACTATGGCTCCATTCAGAGGTGGGGGTATATTGGGTTAAGTTTTCCTAGTTATAATGCCAGCGTTTCTAATGTTCCTTTTACACTGCAGTACCTGTTACGTTAGGGACGTGGGTGGCGGTGTGGTCTAAACCACACAGCCTAGGGCAAGCCGATCAGAAGGTCGGCGGTTCAAATCCCCGTGACGGGGTGAGCTCCCGTTGCTCGGTCCCAGCTCCTGCCAACCTAGCAGTTCGAAAGCACATCAAAGTGCAAGTAGTTAAATACGTACCGCTCCAGCGGGAAGGTAAACAGTGTTTCTGTGCACTGCTCTGGTTCGCCAGAAGCGGCTTAGTCATGCTGGCCACATGACCCAGAAGCTGTCTGTGGACAAACGCTGGCTCCCTCGGCCAATAAAGCGAGATGAGCACCGCAACCCCAGAGTCGGTCACGACTGGACCTAATGGTCAGGGGTCCCTTTACCTTTACCTTACCTGTTACGTTATGGAACAGTGGCTTTTTGAGCAACATATATCGGCCATGCCATGCTAAATTTTAAACAGCAGGGAAGAACTGTGTGCCAGAAAAGCACCCTGAATTTCATCACATGAACAGGGGCAGCATGATAAATGCAAAACAAAGGTAAACTGCAACACAACACAACCCCCCGCCCCAAGTTTGCCAACATTTTTTTTCTTCTGGAAAC
Organism: Podarcis liolepis; assembly: GCF_965112155.1. Classification (NCBI taxonomy): domain Eukaryota; kingdom Metazoa; phylum Chordata; class Lepidosauria; order Squamata; family Lacertidae; genus Podarcis; species Podarcis liolepis. Next base: position 100,234,838 of record NC_139555.1, on the reverse strand, counting down.
CATTAGCAAGGAAATGAACACGAAACGTCTGCTGGGTTGTGCGAGATTTCCGGAAGTGGCTTTCACAGCCAAACCAGGAAGGGGCATGGGCTTGGCAAACATTGTTTTTGGTTTGGTTATTAAGGCCAGTCCCTGGACTCAATGCTTACTTGTTGACATCTGCCTGTCTCAGGAGTCAACGGAGGAATGCACCTCTGGGTGGGGAAGTCAAATTGTTGAAAGGTTGTAGGGCTTGCTGTGGATCCAGAGACCGATATGGGAGAGACATGCTTTGTTGCAGCTGGGGCAGGTGAAGGTGCCCAGTTGTGCTGCTGCAGGTACACCAGTCACTAAATTCCCTGAACACAATTTCTTCTATTTATTTTAAGAGAACACCTCTGTGGAATTGAGGACCATGTAATGGTGTCTAGAGGTTCCTTGCAGACTTCTTTGTCTGGAGTTTCTCTGTAACAGTTGGGGAACCTGTGGCCCTCCATATGTCATTGGACAACAATTCTCATCAGCCCCAGCCAACACAGCCAGTGGGTAGGGTCGATGGGGGCTGTATTCCTACAATATCTAGAGGGCCTCTAGGCAACTATCCAGTTGAGAACTTACAAGGGGATTTTCTGCAAGAATCTTCACCTCCACTGCTGCCTCCCAGTACCCAAGGCTAGGAATTTTCCTCTCCCTTCTAACATCCGGCAGCAACCTGCCAGCAGTTTCATCGAGCAAACTCTCTCTCAGACTGCGATTGTTTCTTCCTGAAGCCAGAATTTCCTTCCATGCCACAGAGCTTCCACGCATACAGGGTTTTTTCTCTTTTCCCGTTTCTGAAGTAGACGTTCCACAGGTACTGAAATGCTCACACAAGCGTTCCACCTATGCCTTTGAGTATCTAGGTCGCTCTAGATCAAGGGCTTAATCTTTAGAATCTTAGTCCCTTTTTGTTTTGAAGATTTGCTGTAATTTACATCATGCTGGCTGAAAATATTCAGCACCCTACTGGGTCCACAGAGAAGAATACATGCAAAGTCATATAATGGAATTAAGAAATCCCATAAGCTGGCACAACATCTAACAAGAACTAGAGCGCCTTTCCTGTGAGGAGTTCTCAAAAATTCAGATATTAAAAATACAGAAGCGTGCATCAAGATTAACGCTAGTATTATTTTGCAAACTTTAGAATTTAAAATAGGAAGCACTTCCCAAACTAAGCACAACTTAAACTTTACGCTCCTCTTTAGACTTAGTTGGTCTTTAAGGTGCTACTGGAAGGAATTTTTTTATTTTGACTATGGCAGACCAACACGGCTACCTATCTGTAACTGGCTCCTCTTTTGTGATCTCGACATGCACCTTTAAACTCTGCCCTCTGACGTGAGCTGTGACAAAAATCACACTGACCCGGCCCGCTTAGCTCCAGCAAAGTGGTGGTCTTAATGTGCCTTCACACCATACCCTGGGCCATTCCCTTACAAAGGAAAAAAGTATCATTTATATATGCTTCAGGGCACCTTAACTCGTAAGGCCCTTGTTTGGAAGAAAGGGAGGATGAACTCTATACACTCATACCTACATACCAAACAAAAGGCAGAAACCTTGAGCACACACACAAAAGCTGTAACCAGAGAGAAGAGTACAGAAATCTTGTCACTTTCCTTATGTGCAGTTGTTCCAATGACCTTCTGTCAATCTTAGCAGTGAATTTCCTTGTTAGTTACACCAGTGGAACGCAGAACACAGCCTTGTTTCTTTACTAAACAATTGAGCAGAATATTGCCTGTAAGGTCCCCTTATATCTCAGGCACTTTCTCTCCCTCTCTCTCTATATAAAACATCATAAATTTATTTATATACCAACAACAACAACAATAATGATAATAATAATAGAATATTTATATACCACTTAACTGCTTGACTGCCCAATAGACTTGGGGAATCTGCAATCATAAAACCGATTTCAAAAAAATATAAACACACATACTCAAAATATGCAACAATTCCATGAAAACAGAAATGTATTTTGTAACAAAAGAAAACGTGAATCCAGGGCAGGCAGCTAAATGCCCCAAACAGGCACAAGGTGGCAGGCCTAGAATCCCAGCAAAAATTTGGCTCTCTGGGCAATATGGAAACGCTACGCGATGCATAATCGCTGTGTCCACAAGCACTGTTATGCTAAACTGAGAAATTGAAAGAGGGCAACCACTTATGGTGAGTCACTCTAATCCCCTTCGTTTCCACAATAACGTGTCCTTCAGAAGAGACACCATTTTGCACTATTTAATGGGACATGTGACAATGGACACAAGTCCAGTTCAGGCTCATGACAGATTGGGGGGGGGGTGTCAGTTTCTATAGCTACTCTCAGCCAGCCATGCAATAACTAGGAAGTTAATTATTTCACAGGCCTTCGCAGAGCTGATCAAATGTTAACCAATATACCTTCAGGCAGATACACATGTTATGAACTAAAAACAAAGGTTTGTTTGTTGTTGTTGTTTCAAGCAATTGGCACAATCCGAAACAGTGTTGGTTGGTGCTGTGTATGACTACAGCAAAAATAGATTTTACCTCACGATACAAGACATTCTGTCATGTAAGCGAGGGTGCAAGACAACAACAAGGGGTTTCTGCCACGGAGCTACACATCTATAGAGCTGTCAATGGAGGCAAACCTAAACTGGAAAGGGAGATTTTACCCTTGCTATAATAATAATAATAATAAATAATAATAATAATAATAATAATAATTTATTTATACCCCGCCCATCTGGCTGGGCTTCCCCAGCCACTCTGGGTGGCTTCCAAAAGAATATTAAAATACTATAATACATCAAACATTAAAAGCTTCCCGAAACAGGGAATCCAGCAGGGAAGCTGTGCTGGCTTTCTGGCAAGTGGATCACTGGTGGATCACTGGTGCTTACAATCAGGGAGAAAGGGGAGGCATTGGAGAGGTCGGTGCAGGGAAAGGGTGCCAATGTTTCTGCACCTCACCTTCCTCCCTGTCACATCGGCCCTGTTCTCTCAGTAAGCCGCAGCGAGCTGTTACTGTATATACTGCATGGATGCCCCAAACAGATGCCCATTAGAACTTTGTCTGCATCTCTGTAGAAAGCATCTTGTATCTCTGTAGAAAGTATCTTGTCATAGCACAGCATTTCTCTGACCGGTGCACTCCAACTCCCTCTGTCCCTGACCACACTGGTTGGGACTGATGGGAGTTGGATGGAGTCCAACATCTTCTGGAGGGCACCATGTAGGTGAGGTAAAGGTAAAGGACCCCTGGACGGTTAAATCCAGTCAAAGGCAACTACGGGCTTGCGGCGCTCATCTTCACTTTCAGGCCGAGGGAGCCGGTGTTTGTCCACAGACAGCTTTCCGGGTCAAGTGGCCAGCATGACTAAACTGCTTCTAGTGCAGCGGGACACCATGACGGAAGCCAGAGCGCATGGAAACACTGTTTACCTTACTGCCACAGTGGTACCTATTTATCTACTTGCACTGGCGTGCTTTCAAACTGCTACATTGGCAGAAGCTGAGGCAGAGCAACGGGAGCTCACCCCATCGCACGAATTCGAACCTCTGACCTTCTGATCAGCAAGCCCAAGAAGCTCAGTGGTTTAGACCACAGCACCACCAGCTCCCGCTTAGGTGAACCCTGTCATAACACACCCCTTGTTGATTTTGCAAGAAGTTCGCTGCAGTCCTCACCTGCAATATTCTGCATGCCAGAGTATTAATTATTATTGCTATTAATTAATGATAATGGTAGTTTTAATGTAACTTGTTAGTTACCTAATATCAAAGAAAAAAGTCTCTAAGCGACATACAAAAAATTAAGGCACAGCAGGAAAAACAGACAAAATATTTGGTTAGTACTGCTAAGGCACAAAAGCAGGTCCAGTAAAAATCTGGAAATCCTAAAGGCTGGTTGCAGCTTCATCACCCAATTTGTGGACATAAAGGTTAGAACTGCCCCAAGGTATTGTGCACCTTCCGACCCTTTCCTCCAATGGTCCTTGCATTTACCTTCCTCTGTCTACCTGAGCCTGGACAGCAACAGCAAGCAAGAGAAGAAGATGCATGAGAGCAGGTGTGGTCAACCTTTTCAGGGTTTTGAGGGCTCCATTTCCATGGGAAATGATGTTCTCATGAAAATCCATCAGCATTATCCCGTGAATTATTCCAACTATACACATTAGCTCAGGACCGCAATACCTCAAGGACCGCCTCTTTCCATATGAACCTACCCGGACCCTGAGATTATCTTCTGAGGCCCTCCTTTCTGTGTCTCCTCCTCGAGAGTTCTGGAGGGTGGCAACATGAGAACGGGCCTTCTATGCAGTGGCTCCCCATCTGTGAAATTCTCTCCCCAGGGAAGTTCGCCTGGCACAAGGCAAAAGCGTTTCTCTTTAACCAGGCATTTGGTTGATGCGATTTATATCCTATGCCCTTTTAAAATGTGGGGGTTTTTTGGGGGGGGGTTATTGGTTGCTGTTTTTATTTTCATTAGGTATTTTTGTGGTTTTATATCTTGATTTTATTCTGTGAACCGCCCTGAGACCCCCAGGTATAGGGCAGTATATAAATACAAGAAAATAAATAAATAATTTTTTATATGCCGTTTCCCCTAACAGAATGCATTTTTGTACGTTATTTTCCACAAATATACACATTTATAGGCACACCAGTATCTGCAGTTTTGTAAACAATAGTTGGCTGGAGAACTGCGCTGCAAAATCTGGATAAGTACGAATTCTGAAGGACAGCTGTATTCCAATGTGTGTTACTGTACAGTGGTACCTCGGGTTAAGAACTTACTGTTCTTAACCTGAAGCACCACTTTAGCTAATGGGGCCTCCTGCTGCTGCTGCGCCGCCGGAGCACGATTTCTGTTCTCATCCTGAAGCAAAGTTCTTAACCCGAGCTACTATTTTCGGTTAGCGGAGTCTGTAACCTGGAGCGTCTGTAACCCGAGGTACCACTGTACTGGAAAAGGCAAATTAGGAAGGTTTGCCTTCAAATGTCGAATTTCTTCCTAATCTGGGCGCTCTACAGGAAGTGTCAAGGCTGTAGCCTAACTCAATGCTTCAGATCATGTCAAGGTGTAGCTCTTCCCTCCAGGTGAGGAAGCAGCACCAGTATAAGCCAGAAGGCCACAAAACGGATTTATCAGGGAAGGAAGAAGTGCATTTTCCCGCTTCCCGTCACTCAAGGGCACTATAGGAGGTGACAGCACCATGGCACACAACTCTGAAAATCCTGGCTAGGTGGAACTAGTCCTAGATCACCCATAACAACAAAGGTGTCTTTTCAGTTCAGCTTATCTCTAAATGCACCCATTATAAATAAGTTTCCATGATTTCAAAAGACCCTTTGATTAAAACTAATGAAAGCTGCTATGGCTGGAGATAGTGGAAACCAAAGCTCTACTGCCACTGGCATTTTAAAAAAGAAAAAAATTGCCCCCAGCTACATAGTACGAGTTGCAGTAACCCAAGCTCCTCATATTCTGCTAATGTGTTTCAACCTTGACTTCATGGGGGGCTTTTACGAAGAGTTCCATTTCTTATGCCCAGTCAAGTGCACACAGCCAACAAAGGCAGCCAACTCAGGTCGATGCTTTCTCAAAGTGGACTCTGAAACTGATAGCATTTCACGAAGGCAAGGCTGGAAAGAAATATGCCAGCGCTCCCCGCCACCCCCGTCCTTTTCGAAGGATTCCACTCAAGCACGCCTCTCACTGTTATTTCTTTATTTCAGGCATTTACACCAAATCCTTTCTACGGGGATGCGCTCAAAGATGCTAAGCGGTAGCGTTTGTGTTGCACGCCACCCCATCTCCGAGCAGTGCAAGATTCCAGGGGTTCCAGGCCTTTACCCTGGAGTTCGTGCTTCCTTTTGGAACAAGGCACAGCGGAGACTGCAGTGTCTTTAGGATATATGGTTTACTTGCACATATATAGATCTTGAGCCCACGATGGAGGGGTTCACAGCATGAACACCCCAAAAGGGTCTTGTTTCTCCTTGGATTCAAGCAGAAATCTGGCATGGCTCTCTCTCTCTCTCTCTGCCTGCTGCTTTGCTTCTAGGTCACACCACTGCAATCTCTCCACTCCAAACTCTGGCTTTTGCCCTTCTGAATATCCGCGAGTTGAGGGAAAGGCCCCACCCATTTGCCGTCTCCCACAGAGCCCCTTCCTTGGTTCCCCTTACACCTCAAAAGCAGGCTAGCCTGCCTATTCCAAGAATCAGAAGCCTTGATTAGATTGTAACTCTTGCTGGATCCAGGAATTAGAGGGATCTCTGAATACAGCCTACTTTTCCCGCCCCACTGCATCCAAGTTTATATTAGGGGAGGAAAGAGAGAGGTGACTAAACAGTGGACGTGTAGAGTAATTATTTTTTGGGGGGGAGATGATATATAATGAATTGAAAAAAATGTTTAAAATAACTTTTGCGGGAAAAACCAGAAGCCTTTTTATTTGGAATTACAGGTACCAAAGGACCAGAAAATTCATGGTTGCGACAACAGCCGCATAGATGCTACTAGCCCAGAAATGAAAGGAAGAAAAAACCCTGACTAGAGAAGAATGGCAAACCAAGCTGATGGGCTATGCCAAAATGGCAAAATTAACTGGGATGCTCAGAAATCAAGAAGACAAAAAATTTAAAAAAGAATGGGAAAAGTTTATGATTTCCTTAGGAGACCACTGCAAGCAAGTTAACACATCGACAGGATTTTAACCACACTTGTAAAGTAACAGAAAGGATGGATAAGTTAGAAGGATAAAAAATTGGATTAATGTTGAAATGCAGTTGTAAACATTATGATTAGGACCCAGGGAAGGGATTGGGGGAAGTCAGGAGAATCAGAGTACTGTAATCTCAATATTTGGACTCTAAATTGTTGTTTGTAATTTGTTTACATTGTTTAAAATCAAATTAAAAAATTATGAAAAATATCATTTAGGTGGAACCCTAAGTGGAATTACATCTTTACCGCCCCACCTCCCCCGATTTTTGCTTCTTTCAATCAAATGCCATTTGGATTGCAAACCACATCCGACACACACACACATATCCTGAAATCTGCCAGCTGATTTCTCCAGTGAAGCCTCAGTGAAGAGGGCTCATGGAAGTGCAGAAGAGAAAAAGGATCTCAGACTAAGCCCTTACTTTTGGTCTCCCCTCCACCTTATCAGCCACTGCTGAGAGGCGAAGAAAGACTTTGGCGTCAGATCCTATATATTCTCCCAGAGGCTGGCACTGTGCTGAGAACCATTTCAGCTTCTTGCCACCACGGTGAGAATCGACGGAAGTCCTTTCCTTCCTTGATTACAACCCCTTTGCCTCTTCTCAAGGAGGCGAGGTCTCTGGTCACCTTTCCTAGCCACAAACGAAATGTGCAGCGTTAGGTCGCTGGAGAGGTCAAGCCTTTGTGGAACTATGACACATCGGGATTGAAATTGACCTCAGATCTAATCTGTTGCAATCCCTGCCCTCACCACAGCTGCTTTAAAAGGCACAAGAAGTGCAAGGCGCCTCACATTCCACTTGGAAAAAAGGAGGAAAAGTTGGCCCCAGACAACTGCTTTCATTTCCCATTTTGACATATGAGAAATCCACCCTTATCAGTTGCTGCAGCCAGAGGCAGACCCCGCCGCAATCCCAAACAAAGGTCAAGGGGGAAGTGGTGTGGCGCACGATGGGGGCAACTTGGATTACATTTCTTTTTGGGGGGTGGGGGTGGTTGGGAATCGTTAAGGTGAGGCCAGGAAGGAAACCGAGTAAGCCGAAGGAAAGGTCAACTGATAAGAAAACAAGAGTTTAAAACCATTCGTGACATTGAGAAGGAAATACCAGAAACAGCTAATTAAAAATCCAGCCTCTGAATGCAATAAAAAAAAGGAAGAGAGCATGCAAAATTGGAAAATAAAATCAATCGACCAAGACAGAGAAGCAGCCTGAGATTGCAAGCTACTTGCAAAACGTGACAACAATCACATATGAAGGTATTCCATAGGTATTCTGCACTTCGTTTGGTAAGCAAGGCCGGCACAGAATGGTCCCTAAGGCTGGTTTTCCCTGACACTTTCCCCCCCTTGACACTGGCTGACTCATTCGCAATCTACAAGTTTCTGAACACCAGCCATAGGTTTTGCAATCAGGAGCTGAGCAGCACTTTCTGTGTCTTGTATCTCTCATGCAAGCCCATTATTACTGACTAGAGATATCTGGGCCTTCAACATGGAGAATCATACATACAAAGGATGTGTAGCACTCTACTGACCTATGACCCTCCTCTTGTACTAGAGCAGGCATAGGCAAACTCGGCCCTCCAGTTGTTTTTGGACCACAACTCTCATGATCCCTAGCTAACAGGACTAGTGGTCAGGGATGATGGGAATTGTAGTCCCAAAACATCTGGAGGGCCGCGTTTGCCTATGCCTGTACTAGAGAAACACCTGAGAAAGGGGAATGCCTACCACTAAAGTTACCTCAGAAGAGGGGGGGTGACTGTACTCAATGGCTCGTGGGTTCCCTCCTCAGCGCTTCCACAACAAATTTAAATACTGCTTGTAGCATACTGATCCTGTGTCACCTAGTCACCCACTAGTCCAGCTTATTTCCCCCAAACCTCTCTACAGAAAGGCTCTTGGACTACCAGAACCTTAAAATCCTCTTTGGATGCCCTCTACGGCTTAAGCAAGGCAGGTAACCACCAGGGACAGGGACTTTTCAGTGGCGGCACCTCAGTTATAAAATAGCCTTCCTGGGAAGCTCTCCTGGAGCCATATTTGTGACCCTACTGGCATCAAGTGAAGAGCTTTTTGTTCACTCGGTCCTTTTAAATAATTTAGGTAATGTGGGCCTCTGTTCTTTTTTAAAACAACAACAACCCTGAAGGAGCTCTTTTTTCTCTAATTGCCTTGTATGAATGTTACAAAGTTTATGAGGCCTTCTTGGTTGTGTCACAACCTTCAGAAGTTTGGTTGGTGGCAGCGACAGGGAGGACCTTGTCTGTGATGGAACACTTGTGGGGATATGACCCCTTCTGAGCTTAGCCAAACTCCATTATTATTAACGTTCAGTGACTATTAAGGTGACATTTATGTTTCCTAGCCTTTGCTGCTTAGTCCCAGTACGTTACTTCATTTCATTTCAACTTTGCCTGGGTTTTATTCTGAATTCTAACTCTTCAGTGTTGCTATATCGTAAACATAGCAAATCTGTTTTTAATTTTGGGTGTGTGGCAAGTTCTGTATTGTTGTTATTTATGTGGGATTGCCCCCCCTTTTTAATTGTTTGATCTTTTTCATTTTGCACAGTAAGCTGCAACTTACGTGAGGGTTACATTCTGGGGTTTGCACCTAAAGCCAAAATCGTGCAGTCAAAACCTACAGGGTTCAATGGTGGTTGGGATTGCCCAAGTCATTTTTCCTGGAACCCTGCCCCCCTTTCTTATTGTTATTTTTATTCTTTGCCAAGCACATAAAGCTGAATGCACACAAATTAAATGTGCCTAAGTTGTGGACTTGCTGCAGTTCATTGTTGTTGTTGTTTTAATTATTTATTGTAAACAGCCCAGAAAACTTTTTGTTATGCAGCAGAATACAAATGTATATACTCAGGGCTGCCAACTTGAATAAAATATTGGGGTGTGTGTGAGAGAGGGAGGGGGGGTAAGCCCCACCCTGCATAATCAATCACAAGACACGGCTCACACACACCATTTGACTTGCAATGCCTATCCACTTTGGGCATGTAACAGAAGAACAGAAGATTGTTAAGAAGAGCATCTGGTCCACTATCCTGTTCTCACAGTGGATGAACAGTTGCCTGTGGGAAAACAGCAAGCATTATTCAGGCACAACAGCACTCTCCCTTCCTATGGTTTCCAGCAACTGGTAAGGCTCTTTGGCTTCCATCAGTGGAATGGGGAGGAGCCAAGAATCCCCCTTCCCTTTGAACGCCCCCAAATATGCTCCAGAGGTTTGGGGGGAGCCACCAAAGAAATGTGGTAGGGGTTGCAGGGAGCTGCAAGGTGCAATGGGGCTATTGCTAAACATCACCTCCCTTTCTGTTCCGCTGGTGGAATCCTCTACTGGTGGCAAAAGCTTTCTGCCAGTGAAGGAATGCCAACTGGATACAACTATCAAGGATCAGAAAACCAATTTCATACGACACCATCTTACCTTGTTTGGAAGCCATTGACCTGGTTCAGATGTGACAGGAAACTATAGTTAACTGCGGTTTGTATGTGGAGAGGGAGCTGTAAAGAAGCTGTACGTGAAGCTAGTGCACATCTTGGCTTATCAAACTCAGATTTTGTGGTCCAAATTTGGACAGTATATGCTAGATTTTAGGGCATCTTGCCATTCTGGAAAACAGTTGGACCATAATGACAACAGGTATCATCCACCAGGAACTAGAAAGCCAAGGGTGCATCAGGCCATAATGTCTTTCCTATAGGTAGATTTGGAGGGGGAGAAACCCACCAGTAGTATAAAAATCTAGGAACAGTGGATGTTGCCTCAGGCCATTAGGCCATCTAGTCTAGGCTGACTGGCAGTGGCTCCCCAGGATATGAGGCAGGGTTCCTCCACTGCCCTACCGGGAGGTGCCAGGGATCCTCTGCATGCAGAACAGATGAGTGACGTCGCTTTCCCGGCACGGAATACTTGGGACACATTGTAAGAAAATACGTGCAGAACTCTTAACCAGGAACGATGAGAGTGTTATGAAACGAGCATCCGGCATTTTACAACAGCATGACTCGGTAGCATTTTATGACCTTTTCCGCTCCAAAGGGTCACACCTCCTGCCCTTGAAACTATTCTCCACCTCCTCCTCCTCCTCTCCCACAAGTCAAGCGAGCATCTGAACTATTGAGCCAATTTATTTTTTTCCTCCGCCTCATTCTCAAGCCCACCCTCTTCCGTGGCTCACAGGAAAGACGAGGCTCCCGAGTTCTGCAGTGCTTCCTTTCTTTATTACAGATTATTTTTAAGTTCCCAGTCCCTCCTTCTTCCTTCGCTTCCCTGCCCACATCCCCTCCCCACAATAACTGGAAATGTTTAGATCAAATGTTATTTGAAGCTGGGATCTGAAAGGCCAACTCAACAGGGATGCTGGCACACGCCAGCAGAGAAAGCACTCGAAGTTGCCTCTGATTAGAGGAGCGCTAAGCGACACAAAACCCTGCACACTGGTGCTGCCGTCTTGACCCTTCTGCATCACAATCCCGTTTAAAGAGCCTATCCTTTTTGGTCAAGGTTGAAGGTGCATGGAACTGGGGGAGGGGGGACTGCTTAACATTTCAGCAAGACCTGCTGAAGCTGAACACCACACAGTTTTTTAAAATGTGGCAAGAGTTGTGGTTCAGTGGCAGAGCATCCACAAGGCCTCAGATTCAATCTCTGGCATTCTGAGGACAAGCTAGGAAAGCACACCTTTCAGGATGAGGCCGTAGCTCAACGTTAGGGCATCCTCGGTTGAATACCAGGTCTCCCCAGGCTGTAAAGCACTCCTTTCTAAAACCCTGGAGAGCCATTACTGAGCGTGGAAGGCCAATGTGTCCAACTTAGTCTAAGGCAGCTCCCTATGAAACAACAGGGAGCTGGTTGGCCAGTCAGTGTTGTAGACAGTACTGAGCCAACGGCCTGACTCTGGTAAAGAAAAGCTCCCTATATCTGGCATGTACGCTACTGGCTTCTCTGGACCTTGGCCCCTTAGCCCAATCTCAAGCTCCACAATCACTGTGATGCACAAATGGCGATCTCATACAAGTGACTTTAACCCATTCATTTCAATGTTTGGCCAGCTCTCTTGCGTATAAGCTTTCTCTCAAACCAGGGTTGCTGGGTTGAAAGCCAGAGAACATATACATGCCTTTAGATCTCCCAAGGCAGCAGGAGATCAGAAGTTCTGCGATGTCTCCTGTCCATTCCCTCTATGTCCCTATTGCCCAGCCCCCTCTCAGGCTTGCTGTGTGGCATACCTGGGACTCTGACAACATTGGGGAGGAGGGATGGATGAAGTGTTCCACTGAGACACGTGTTGGAAGGAATCAGGAAATGGCCTGTTAAGCCATGCATGAGAGGAGAGGAAGGAAGGAGGGGGGAGGGAGGGCGTTCGGCCGGGAGGATTGGGAATGTGATCAGTGATTTTGTGTGAGTCATGGGAAATTCACCAGGACGTGGTGTTTCACAGCCCCCTGGAAGAAGAGGCAAAGCGAAATAATTTCTTGAGTGCAGGTGGTGTTCCAAACAAAGACTAATTTCCCTTGCAAGGTCCCTGTTCTTATACACCATCTAAATAATCATCGTGTTTAAGAAATATTTACTGGATACTGGTACTCAGAAACCCTCATTTCCAGTTAAGCTACACTAAGCTCTTCCCTGTCTCACAGAGCTTAGCTATTAAGAATGCGGCTTGCAGATCTCTCCGCAAGTTTTGCCGTTTTTATCCTCGAGCCACTTCACCCCTTTGCTGCAAAAGTTGTGGCGTTTATGCAACTGTTTGCTCCAGTAATGCTGTAAAAGCTAACCCAAGCATCCCTCTGGAATACAGCTGAGCTTCAAAGACTCCACGAGATTATTTCTTTTCTCTCTGGTTGGCTGGCAACTGTGACTGATGGAGCTGGCCCACACAAAAGGACCGGGGCGAGCCAAGTTGCAATGATGAAGCTGACAATAGCCCCCGCCAGCCCCCCACTCCTCTTTTGATGGCAAGCCACTCTCTCCAAATAGAAAGGTCAGAGCAGGGGAGTATGAGCAAAGGAGCACATTGCCTCCCATACAACTTCAAGGCGGTTGACACCAGCACAAGAAGATACACTGCGATGATCATAGGAAATGATGAATGGCAATGCAGGCATCTTCTGGAGAAGAGGGAACGTAAGAACAGAGGAAGCTGCCTTGTACCAAGTCAGACCACTGTCCTAGCTCAGCACTGCCTGCACTGAATGGCAGCAGCTCTCCATGGATTCAGGCATTCTCTCTGGAGATCTGGGACCTTCTGCATGCAAAACAGATGCACTACCGCTGAGCTATGGATCTGAACCTTATCCTACTGAATCTTCAGTCAAGTAACGAACAAAATCATAGAATCATAGAGTTGGAAGAGACCACAAGGGCCATCGAGTTCAACCCCCTGCCAAGCAGGAAACACCATCAGAGCACTTCTGACATATGGTTGTCAAGCCTCTGCTTAAAGACCTCCAAAGTAGGAGACTCCACCACACTCCTTGGCAGCAAATTCCACTGTCAAACAGCTCTTACTGTCAGGAAGTTCTTCCTAATGTTTAGGTGGAATCTTCTTTCTTGTAGTTTGGATCTATTGCTCCGTGTCCGCTTCTCTGGAGCAGCAGAAAGCAACCTTTCTCCCTCCTCTATATGACATCCTTTTATATATTTGAACATGGCTATCATATCACCCCTTAACCTCCTCTTCTCCAGGCCAAACATGCCCAGCTCCCTTAGCCGTTCCTCATAAGGCATCGTTTCCAGGCCTTTGACCATTTTGGTTGCCCTCCTCTGGACACGTTCCAGTTTGTCAGTGTCCTTCTTGAACTGTGGTGCCCAGAACTGGACACAGTACTCCAGGTAAGGTCTGACCAGAGCAGAATACAGTGGCACTATTACTTCCCTTGATCTAGATGCTATACTCCTATTGATGCAGCCCAGAATTGCATTGGCTTTTTTAGCTGCCACGTCACACTGTTGGCTCATGTCAAGTTTGTGGTCAACCAAGACTCCTAGATCCTTTTCACATGTACTGCTCTCAAGCCAGGTGTCAACCATCTTGAATGGTTGAGTCTTCCCTGGGGTTACTAAAGAAAGCCAAGCAATGTGAGGCTAGTTAGAAGATGGCCCTCATTATCCTCCCCAGATGTGTGGACCACTGGATGGGTGAAAGAATGGAGGGAGACTAACAGGAGGATACCCAAACAAGTTTTTTTTCTTCCCAGGGTCCCTCCAACTACCTTTGATTCAGCGGAATCCATGCTCTGCTGATCCACTCTCCCAAGGGTTGCTGATCAAATGTGCCAGATCCCATGGTTCCTTCCAACTGTTCTGAGTCTCCAGCATCTGATCTCCAAGAAGGGAGCAGAGACAGCTGGAAGAGAGAAACCAGAGGGGCATAGTCCAGCAGCAACCTTTGGAAGAACAAACAATAAAAAGCCTTGTCAGAGGTACCGCTCTCTTGAGAAGTCAGCCCTTCTTACACCTCTAGGCGAGTGTTGCTAAGAGGGGCCCCAAGATAAAATTAAAGGGGGGGGGGAACCTGGATGTACATTTCCAAAATATAAGATAAAAAACAAATAAAATAAAACCTACATACAGCAAGTGTTTTGGGTTGTGTAGGCTCTAATAATAATAATCATCATCATCATCATCATCATCTATTATTTATACCCTGCCCATCTGGCTGAGTCTCCCCAGCCACTCTGGGCGGCTCCCAATCAAGTGTACACCATTAAATATTAAAAACTTTCCTAAACAGGGCTGCCTTCAGATGTCTTTTAAAGATAGGATAGCTGCTTATTTCCTTCATATCTGAAGGGAGGGCATTCCACAGGGTGGGTGCCACTACCGAGAAGGCCCTCTGTCTGGTTCCTTGTAACTTCACTTCTCACAGCGAGGGAACCGCCAGAAGGCCCTCAGCGTTAGATCTCAGTGTCCGGGCTGAACGATGGGGGTGGAGACGCTCCTCTCCTTCAGGTATACTTACTTGTGATGTAAGTAATGGGCCCTGCCTGCTAGCCTGCTCCCTAAAATATCACTGGTTTGCTCATTTCTATATATAGGGTGCCTACATTCTGCATGGACTGCTTGCATGGTCCATATAGCATATATTCAACACAAAAAGCAGCTGTTGACAAAGGACAGCTGGACATATAAAGGGCCCCATTACCTTCAGTAGCTTAGGGCCTCATCAAACCTAAATCCGTCCCTGGCTGGGCGATATCTGGTTTCAACATTGTGATACATCGATATATCACGATGTCTGAAATAAGGATGGAGCTATGCAGAGTCAATGGCTGGCTTCATGGTTTTCCCCACATTGTGATTTTTCCTGGCAGGAGAGAGCTGAGCTGGCAGAGATAAAAGGGGCTGCAGGAATCAAGAGAAGCACTGGCTGGCTTCACAGTTTTCCCCGCATTGTGATTTTTGCATAGCACACACACCATGATTCATGATATACTGCCAGATCAAAAATTATGAAACCGATATCACAATACGGACTTCAAACCAGTTTTGGGCAATTTATTGATATATTGCCGAGCCCTACTGATTGCTATTAAGAGATCTCTCATGCTTTCTCTAGTTCTCTTCAGCCATAATTTTCCTGTATTAAATTAACATGGGGTGGGTGCTCCATGGGAGAGGTGGGTGTTAACTCCACCCCCACTACTATTCCACCTGCCTCCCACATGAACTGAAGGGGCATTGACTGAAGTGGGGAGCCCCATGTACTTGTGGAAGGTCCCCACATTGGAAAATCAGGATGCTAACATGAGAAGCCTCCTCTGCTGTTGAGGGCGGTGGAATCCCAAGTAAGGAGAATGTTGCTGCCCTCATCTCCAGCATGTGAGTTTCCTCTGGCCCCTGTGAGAACAGGAAACTAGACTAGATGGGCCTGTAGTCCAGTGTTTCCCAACCGGTGTTCCGCGGCACACTAGTGTGCCGTGAGATGTTGCCTGGTGTGCCGCGAGATGTTGCCTGGAGGGAGGCGGGCGAGGGCGTTTGCTTCCCGGAGGACTTGTGGGAAGCCGCCCCTTCCCTGGGCGACGCGCCGCCTCGCGACTCTGGAGTCAGTCCCGAGGGCTCTCGGAGGGACTCGCGAGCGACGGCGCGGCGGCTCCGGGGCGCGCTCAGCCGGGCCGCCGCGCGCCCCCGCGCAGCCCCTGCTGCAGCTGCCCGGCGTGGAGCGCGACGCGGAGCCGGCCGGGCTTGGAGGCGCCCAGGTAGGGCCGAGCCGGGCGGGGGCGGGGAGGTCTCGGTCTGCTGCGGGCGCAGGAGGGCGAGCGGGAGAGGGGGAGCCGTCGGGTCTCCTGGAAGGAAGCGAGGCGGCGGCTGAGGGGGATGCAGCCCCGTCCCCAGCAACAGGCGCTCCTCGAAGTGAGGCCACAAGTCGGGGCTCGGACAGGGCCTGGAAGCAGCGGCTCCGGCTCTTGGGAGCGGAGAAGGGGACTTCGAAAGCGGCCTGGAGGAGAAAAGCCCCGATGCAGCGAGAGCGGGGAGCGTGCTGCCTTGTCCAGGCCTCCTCGCTTTGTGCCGTCCGCTGCCGGGAGCAGGACACGGGGGCTCCTCGTTCGCATGCTTTCCCGGGTGATCGGTGGGGGTTAGGGTTAGGGTTAGGGTCCCTCAGTCCCTCGCTTTGCTGCCTCCTCCCCCCCTCCCCCCCTCCCCCAAAGCTTGGAGGTTCCCCGGCAAGGGGGAGGGAAAAAAATTGAAAGTTACACTTTCGTGCGTCCCTCCCGGTGTGACGCTGCGCGCTGACGTCACGGGGCTGTAATGGTGGTGTGCCTCGAGATTTTTTTCATCAAACAAGTGTGCCTTTGCCCAAAAAAGGTTGGGAAACACTGCTGTAGTCTGATCCTTCAGGGCTTTCCTTATGCAGATCCCTGCTCCAGGATTTCGGCTTCCAACTCATGGCAGGCCATCGGAACGAGTGGTGGACAGCAGAGCTGGCAAGCTTACTCCCCACAGCCCTCTACATGTTAACGCAACTCCTGGCAAGGGGTTTCCCCTCACTCGCTTGATCGCTTTACCCATAATACTAATTTTTGCACCACTAGTTCCAGTCAACCCAGCTAAGTAAACTGGAATCAAATGAATTCCTGCTTCAAGCCCGCTACACACCAATCAACATGAACGATTAACGATAAAGAAAAACCACAACAAAGCAGCTATGATTAAGATGATGGCCTGGGCAAAAGACTACCTGCCCACAACACAAAGAGAATTAGCTCGGGATGAGTGCTGTGGCAGATGCCTGGACCTTGAGAGCCAAATACCATTTAAAAGCACATCAAAACAATGAACGTCATCTCTAGGGGGAATAGTACACAGGCATCTGGCACAGGATATTAATACATAAAATATCACAAGAGAAACTGTGGGAAGCAACTATGGTAAGTTGGGGGGGAAGAAGTCTCTTTACAATGTTGGCATAAATAGATCCCATTACAGGTTTGTAAAGTTCTATATAAAATATTGGAAAAGAGGTATTGAGAGTGGTTTAAGAATCAAAGCAATGTTTATTATTAAGATAGTGTTTCATAAGAATTGCAAGAGCGGTGGAGGCAGCTGTTAACCCTTTTCCTGTAGCATAGGAACATCATGTACTTTATTTTCTCTGTTTATGCGATAACAAAGACGTCAATAATGGTGTGCAAGTATAGATTTTTTTCTTTTTTCCCATTATTTAATTATTTGCTCTGTATTGGCAAACTGTTCTCTCCCACCCCCATTCCCCCCTAGTAATTGCTAGGGGGGAAATTGTATGCCAGAATATTCCACTTGAGTATTGGAATGGGTAACAAATGATTAAAAACAAAAAGTTTTTTTTAAAAAAAGTTTATCTTCATTTGAAATTATCTATAAATGCCCACAGCTTCCGGAGGTGCCTATCTCCTGGAGTATATCTCCTGGGTACAACCATATAAAATGGATATTAATTAAATCATTTTCAGAATTGTCAATCAGCTTGAACTTGAACCATGTATTGAGCTAGGTTTGATTTTAAAAAGGATTGGTGCTGAATTCAATGAGTGGGGGTGCAAATACAGCACAATATGGGAAGAAAGAAGTGACCAAGTTGCATTAGGAAAAACGTCTCTCCCCCCCCCCCCCCCGGCAACACAAACATTCATAGTGAAGGCAAATGATCAGCTTCATTTCGCCTTAGTGATATTCTCACATATAGTATTGGCCCAAATATAAACCAAACCTTCAAAATTCGGGGGGGGGGGGGCGGGGAGAGAAAAAAGGCAATACTCAAATATAAGATGACCACATAGCAGCAACCACATGGTCCAGGCAAAAATTTGTGGCACTGGGAAATGATGGGGGGGGGGGCTGTCAAATAGGCCCCAACACTCCTCCAAAGTGCCAGCCTTGCACAGTGCAGCTGGGATAAGTTGGCATAGGGTGGAGGTGGCCTACCCGGGCACCTGCAACCCACCACTGGCTGCCCCCTCCATGCTGGGTGGGCACCCCCTGCTCCCTAACAGCGGTGGCAGGGGCCAACAGGGCAAGAAAAGACATTCTGCGCCAGGAAGGTGTCCCCCACTACATTAACAGTGGCAGGGCAGGCAGAAGGAGATCACATGGTGGTGGTGGTGCGGCAGCCCCTGCCAGCACTCGCCATCCCACCGCCCGCTGCTCCCGGCACTGGGCAGGCACCCCCCCCCCGACAGCGGAGGCCCACAGTGGGAAGTGGCGGCACTGGCAACCAGCCGCCAGCAGTCCGCCACCCTGTTTGCTAGGGCTCCAGCAGCAGTTACACTGCCCCGCGCTCCCGCCCACTTTGCCCGCGGCCTCCCCCTCTTCGCTCTGACGGCTCGGGGGAGGCTTGGGAGCAGTGGACAAGGCGGGCACCATTGTCCTGCACCCCCGACAGCCCTCGTGGTGGCATCCTAGGCTGTTTCAGCAGCAATATCATAAGCCCGCAAATATAAGCCACACTAACTTTTCACTGTCGGAATTTGGGGGGGAAAGTGCGGCTTATATTTGGGCCAATACGGTAGCATCGTTGCATATAAACAAACCCCTTTGCGCATCTTAAACATGCCTGAGGTCAAGGGATAGCCCACTCCCTGGTCACTGATTCATCTGCCAGTCATGCTTTTCACTTCCATGCTCAGTGAGCACAAAGGACCTGAGACATGTACTGATGTATACAAACAGGGCTTCTTCTGTAAGACCCAGAAAGACCCTTGCAAAAGGTTGTTTTATGTGCATAGCTAGTACACGCGCAGGGGACCTCTTTACCCGCTCGCCAAACACGCTGCTACAGGCAGGTGTGGTGAGCAGTCTGAGGGAACAGCCACCCCCTCCATGTGGCATTTAAATATGTGAGAGGTTTGCCTGACCACCCCCAGCATGGTATTTGACAAGCTGGAATCATGTTACGAATAGCAATCAAAGATGGCACCTGGAGCAGAAGAGAGGGGACCTGGAACAAGAGAGACTTAAGTTATTTCACAGGCAAAATTCTGACACAATCCTACTCAGTGTGAGGACCAGCACTGGGGGTTTCAGGTTCAGTATTCATTCTGCAGAAGCGCACATTTAAAGCGCTTATTCCGCATTGAGAGTCACGGCTTCCTCGCCAAATAATCCCGGTGACTGTAGTTTGTGTCTCCGAACACCTCACAGCTCCCAAATCTCTCCTGTTCCGGGTTGCCTCTCTCCTGCATGCCATGGACGGCACGCGAGCTGGTGCACTAGGCCGAAATGCACCCAGGCAGTTGGAATACAGGGACAGTAAGAAGTAAATTACAGTGGTATCTCGAGTTAAGTACTTACAGTGGTACCTCAGGTTACATACGCTTCAGGTTACAGACTCCGCTAACCCAGAAATAGTGCTTCAGGTTAAGAACTTTGCTTCAGGATAAGAACAGAAATCAGGCTCCGGCGGCGTGGCGGCAGCAGGAGGCCCCATTAGATAAAGTGATGCTTCAGGTTAAGAACAGTTTCAGGTTAAGAACAGACCTCTGGAACGAATTAAGTACTTAACCTGAGATACCACTGTAATTTGTTCTGGAGGTCCGTACTTAACCTGAAACTGTTCTTAACCTGAAGCACCACCACTTATCTAATGGGGCCTCCTGCTGCCGCCACGCCGCCAGAGTCTGATTTCTGTTCTCATCCTGAAGCAAAGTTCTTAACATGAAGCACTATTTCTGGGTTAGCGGAGTCTGTAACCTGAAGCGTATGTAACCTGAAGCGTATGTAACTCGAGGTACCACTGTATTGGATGCAAACAGACACACAGAGAGAAAAAGACATGTTGTGTTGAAGTTGGGGCAGGGGAAATCTAGTTATAGACAGAGAGTGTTTGTGCTGATCATGCCATGGTTCAATCCTTGCATGAGACAATTGCATATTTCTGCATTGCAGGGGGTTCAAGGATTCTATAATGACAGCAAAGCGCAACATAAGTCAATGGCATCCCTGCTCCCCAAATATATGTGGACACACACACAAAAATCCATACATGTGTTTTAGGCAAATATGGCTCTTCATGCCTCTCTCATAAACGTGCGGTTGTATTGCAATGAGGCAACTGGCGGGAATGTTGTAGTTGTCTCCTGGCACAGCGGTGGATGGTTCCCCCCATGCAAACCCACTATGGATATTTACGCCAGATGCTGGTGAAGTGTGTGAAATGGGAGTGGAGAGTGGAGAGTGGAGAGTAGAGCAGGGCGTTTCTCCTGGAGTGTCGTTTTAGTGGTCAACATCAGCCTGTGACCAAGAGGTCTCATCTGAAATGTTTTGCAAGGTTCTATAGGCCTGTATCATTAAAGTGGTAATTTTACTCTCAGCTCTTGTTTTCCAAATCAGTGTATATTATGCATGGTGTGAAGAAAGTGGACCCTTATCTAATACTAGAACTCAGTGACATCCAGTGAAGCTAAATCTTGGAAGAGCCAGCACAGATGTAGGAACAAAAGGAAAGGAAAAAGAAAGTAAGGCTATCAAGAGCCCACCATGGCTGTGGTCTATCTCCACTGCTGGAGGCCGGGCTCTCTTTACGTTCTTATGTTAATGAAAGTAGCAACGCCAGCCCGCAATGCACTAAATGTTTCTTCAGTTTTAAGCATGTATCATAGAATTGTAAAGTTGGAACGGACCCCAAGGGTCATAAATAAATTTATTTATGCATTTATTCTTATAAGTAAATGTAAGGTAAAGGTAAAAGACCCCTGGACAGTTAAGTCCAGTCAAAGATGACTATGGGGTTGTGGTGCTCATTTTGCTTTCAGGCAGAGGGAGCCGGCGTTTGTCCAGTCAACTTTCCGGTTCATGTGGCCAGCATGATGAAACCGCTTCTGGCGCAACAGAACACCGTGGCGGAAACCAGAGTGCACAGAAACACCGTTTACATTCGTGCCACAGCGGTGCCTATTTATCTACTTGCACCGGCATGCTTTCGAACTGCTAGGTAGGCAGGAGCTGGGACAGAGCTCAGCCCGTCACGGGGATCCGAACTGCCAACCTTCTGATCGGCAAGCCCAAGAGGTTCAGTGGTTTAGACCACAGCGCCACCCGCATCCCTTACTTACATTGTAAGTAAATGTATTTGTGCACAAACACTATGAGAGAGAAGGCCGGAGGAGCTCTCCCCTTCCCTCTTGCCTCAGGGCATTATGGACTGAGTTTCATGCGATATTGTGCCCTTGTAGTTTGAAGGAGAAAGGGGGCACAGCTCCACAAGCAGTGCGAAACAAAAAGGGAAAAATTCAAGCACAGGAGATGAAAGGTGGACCTGAAAGGAGCTGAGCTTTGCCTTGGGGCAATCAATAATGCTAGAGCCCAAAGCCAACTCAGCTGAGCAACGGGACTAGGTTATCCATTCCAGGGAGATATTCTTAGAAAGTAAGCAGCCCACATCCATCAATTCTTCACCCCCAATTTAGGATTCCAATCCTCGTGGGCTATCTTGGATGGTTTCAAAATTATTCTTACCTCCTGCAAACTCAATGCTAAAGGTCAGGGGAAAGCAAAATATGGGATTACCTGAAGTGTCGCAAGTCTGCTTGTCCCTTGGCACGGCTGTCGGAGGTACGCTGTGTCTGTAGACCACGTGTGGCTTTTTGTGCTCTTCTGCATACTCTTGATGGTCAGGCGGTATCAGTGGCTCTACAAAATACTCTCCATCATGAGACCTGAATGTGCCGAGCTGAGAAGGAATGAAAACAATACCATGAAGCTTCCGACAGAGCTGTGCCGAGGTGGGAGAAGATTCATTCAAAGACTCTGAAACAGGGGAGAAGGGGCAAAAGAGGACAGGATCCTTACCTTTCAGAGGTTTGCAGAAGAAGGGATTCCAACAGGCATGGCTTGCATCATCATCATCACCACCACCACCATTTTATTATTTATACCCCCCCCCCCAATCTGGCTGGTTTGCCCCTGCCACTCTGGGCGGCTTCCAAAACATATAAAAACATCTGGCCACCGTTTCTAAACTCCTGCTAAGAATGGGAATTTGCACAAAGGCTGCATTTGCATGACTGTCTAGCTGTATTTTGGGTGGCTTTGGTACACATGGCATGTACAGTATTTGCTTTGCATCGTCAGCTCTTTCCCAAGATTCCTTAAGGTGAATACTACGTGACATGTTTGAAGGCCTGCAGAGCAGGGATGATGAAACTGCATGCCTCTGGACATTGCTGAACTGCAACTCCCATCAACCCCAACAACTGGTCATGCTGGCTGGGGCTGATGGGAGTTGGAGTCCACCAGCATCTGGAGACCACACCAGTTTCCCACCCCGGCCGCAGAGGAACAACGTCCACTTGCAGCTCCTTGAATATAAACTCAACGGCCAGAAAGAATCTTAGGTACCACAATGAAGTAGTAAGCAGATGACTTTGTCCTGCTCTTTGACTCCTTGAACTGTTAAAAAAATTGTGCAAACTACACACTAACTCTACCACTGTGGTGCAATCAAATGAGCAAGCCAGCAGGAGGGAATTTCTCAGATGTTCTGCTTTTACTCATCACAGATTTCTCCCCATCCACAAGCTGCACCTTGAGGTATTTATGTATTCTTGGATGGAGGTGGGCCACTTTTTCTGGACTAACCGGCAGCACTGGGCATGGATCAGTGAACTGAGAGAGAAACTTCTCTTTTCTCAGGCTGGATTTCTATAAGAAGCTACAAAAGAGCCAAGAAGAGCCTGTTGGATCAAGTCAATGGTCCTGATCCAGTCCAAGCATCCTGTGGCCAACCGGATGCCTGTGGGAAGCCAGGATTCAAACACAAGGGCACTTTCCCCTCCTGCGGTTTCCAACAAGTGGAATTACTGCCCCCATCTGTGGAGGCTCAGCAGAGCCATCAGAGCCCTCTTCTCCATGAATTCATCTAAAAGAAACCTCTTTTAAGGTCCAGGTTGGTGGCCATCATCACTGCCTCCTTCGGGAGGGAGCTCCATATGCACTGAGTGAAGAAGCACTTCGCTTCATCAGTCCCGAACCTTTCAACCTGCAGCTTTGTTGGACGTCTTATTTGTAGGTTATCATCCTGGATTTCTCAAACAGGATCAAGATTGGAGGTGGCACAAGAGATCACATCTCAGGAACACTTAAAGACACTCGCTGCAGAGGTGGCCCCTCTTACGGATCCAATCAAATTACAAACAGGGCCCTGCTCGCTCCCATTCCCACCATTCCCCACAGGGGCTTGTGGAGGGAAGATCTCTCTTGACGTCTTCCTTGCCTTTCCACCTTAAGTTTCCAGCGGGCTGAAGAGGCTGGGAAGTTCCTGGAGTCCCTTAAGGTCGATCCCAGTAGGAAGGCACAGTGCCGGAGCTCAGTTAGGAAAATGAGTGTTATTTCCCCTCCTCTTCTGGTAAGCCATGCTTGTCTAGAGGCCTGGCAGAACACACTCCCACCCCCTGGTGGCTCTTTCCGCAGAGCCCTGGGCCCTCCCTCCCCTCCACTGCCTCCTCCCCCTAAGCATCAGAACATCACAACAACAACAATGGCACAGAGGTTTACTACAACTGCGCAAGCAGCATCTTGGAGGAAAGGAATATGGTTTTGCGGGGGGAGAAAACGGGCTACGTGTCACTGCATCCCTTTCCCACCTGTAGGGCACTGCCCCAGGCAACCCCAACACCAGGACAGTTCTGCCTGGTAAGTAAGGCTAAAACTTAGCTGCTTGCATCTCTCTCTCTCTCTGGAACAGAGGGGGGGAGGGGGGAGGGGGAGAAAAGCAAAACCTCTCATCTTTTTTCTTCCCCATGCAACTGGGACAGAAAGCTGATGAGCGTCAGGTTTTGACAGCAGGACCCAAAGCTTTCTTACAACTTCTTAAAGCAGGACTTCTTCCAAGTGGGGGAAATGACAGCTTAATCAAATTACTCTTTTGGTGCTCTGAAAGCTGGGAACCCGTACCACTCTTCCCACAAACCCACCTACTGGATCAAAGTAGCAGTATCTACCCTGACTATATACCCCCATCCTCGGGCAGGCTTCCTTAGCAAGAACTGCACACACTGTCTGACACCGTACCATGCTTTTCAACTTAAAACCTGTTAAACTAGAGAGGAGCCCTGCCGGCTTTAAGGACACTTTTCAAGAAACTTCCAAGTTGCAGAGCTGTAGAACAGTAAACTTTCGTCCCTAGGGGGAGCGAGGGGGAAGAAAAGGGGAAAACACACGCTGCTTCTATTTGTCTCCTTCCACCTTAAATGGCTCTCCGGCTCAGAGCACCACCCTTGTTTGGGGTTCTTCTGACTGCGAATCCTCCTCCCACCAAACCCACCCATCTGCCCCCTCCTCCAAAAAGCCGCCTGGGGTAACCCCACCTCCCAGCTTCCTCTCCCATCGCAATCCCAGCCTCACGTCAGAGCCCTGCAGTTCCCCGGTTAAGTCTCCTTGGCTGGACACTGCTCATGTGTTTGTCAATGGGAATAGGGGGGAGAGAAGGACTTGGCTCTAATGGCCTTTGGGAGGAAAAAAACCCAGAATTTGCTAATGATCACTGCTTGTTCCTGGCAGATCCTTGCCCCCCAACCCTCCTTTCTCCCTCCCCGCATCGCTTTTCCCTCTTCCCCATCAATCAAAATGAGCTCTCCTCAAAAGTGAATCCTTTGATTTTTGATCTACTGCTCTAGCCTCGGACCACAATGGCAATTCCTTAACTTTTGTTTCACTTTTTTTTTAAAAGAGTGCTTTGTAAATAAGGTGAGGGGGGGGAGGGAGAGATGCTGAAGGAAGGAAAGCAGCCAGCTCCGATATCCATCAGCAAACAACTTTTAACAAACAGGAGTTTTGCTTTGTTTAAAAGCCTTATCTTTAACTTCAGCACTCCTCCTACACGCAGGCAGGTTCCAATAGAGCCACGGGGCAAGGATGTTTAAAAAAAGTGTGACATAATCCCAAGCATCCCCAATTGTGGTTCAGAATCAAGGGCTGAGAATGAATTCATTCCACCCCACCCCACCCCCACCCCTGCCCCTATAAACAACAACAAGGGCTGTCCATCTTGTGACAACAAAACTCCATCCACAGCCAAGACCAGCAAGGAAGGCCACTTAACTTACCATCCCAGAACAGAGGCTGATGACTGCTGTGTGCTGGGGCTCGGTATTGACATGTCCTTTGTAGAAACAATGCTTAATGTCACTTTCCTCCTCCTCGGTGTAAAAGTTTGTTTGGTTAACCTCAGGTACTCCCAGGAAGCTGACAGTGAAGAGAGGAGCAATAAATCCCGAATGGGCTGTAAGGTTGAAAAAGAAGTGTTGCCCAAAGGCTGTGAGCCTATAGTGCGCTTGGACGGCACTGGAAGATGGGGAGGAGGAGGAGGAGGTAGCATCCGGGCCCCAGGCCTCAGCGTCCAAATGGAGACTCCGCTTCTTCCTTCGAAAGTGGACTTTGGGAGGGAAGGGCTCTCCAAACTCATTCACCCGGGTGGGGGTCACTATCTCGTACTCACTCAGAGTCTCCAGCAGTTTGGCTGTCGAGAGGGAACAAAACAGATCCCCTGTGAGCGGATGCAAGTGTGTGCGTCTGTGCACTATACAATATTATTTCCACCCCGTGGGACTGTGAGAAATCCAGTACCAAGGGAAACCAGCAACAGCCCCATAGCAGTGCCATTTCCTTATCTGTGGGAAAGACACAGTAAGTGACTGTGGAACGTGCTTTTTCTGAACACTGCCCATCTTTCTCAAGAGTTTTAACTTGCCTCATTCACTTGAAATATCTGATGTGCATTCTGCAAACACTCACAAAGGTAAAGGAGGCTGGCGGTTTAGAGCAATAGGGCAGAGGCTGCCTGTGAGGGGGGAAAAAAACTTTCCGCTCTTATGTAACCACGCTAAGCACTGCGAACAGCACATGCACTCGGCAGCAATTGCACAAACGGGACGTAAAATTCCTTAACCACCGCAAAATGCACACAGGTATATATGAATGTATGTGCACCGCAAGGTTGACATCTCCTAAAACCCTATGCTGCTCTGGAAAGAAAGCACTTAGTTCTGGGCCACTGCAAACAGCATCCTTCTGAGGCTGAGCCAAGCAGTTCAGTTCAGCCCAAGGAAACGTTCAGGAGGTGAGCGAATTAACAGGTTTGCTAACAGGAGCTCCCTTCCCCCTGCCCTCCCCAATGCAAAACTTTTGCCTTTAAACACTGAGCACAAAAAGAGCCAACAGAAATGTCCAGCTGTTTGCAGCAGAAGTACACATGGCACAAGTGCTGGAGTTTTAGGTTTTTTTATTAAAAAAAATGTTTAGGGAGGCTGCTTTCCAGCCACAAGCAGCGAAAGAGAAAAGCAAAGCAGGCTGAACTACCGACAGCAATGTTGCGGGGCTGCAAGTGTTTCGAAATCTTAAGCACAGCATACATATATTTGTAGGCGGAGCTGCTAGCAGACTGGATACGTCTGGAGCTCCAATTGCTTAGGAACGCTTTCTGCGCTTTGCAGATTTGCCTCCCCGCGTTGAAAAGAAAAGCGTGACACCCCTTCACCCCACCCCGCCACGAGCCAAGCAATGCCAAACTTAAAAAGAAAAAGAAAATTATTTTTATTTTATTTTTTTAAAAAGGCGCTGCTGTATCTTACCTTGTCTCAGATGCAATCTTTCTTTCCTTGCTGCTGCACCGGCTACATTCAAGAAGTCTTGCAGGAAGAGCGTGCTTAATCCCACTGCCCATAACACAAGCTGCATGGTGGTTTGTGCCGCTCCGTTGCAGCGGGTCAGCCTTTCCACACCCCCGTTTCGTCCCCTTCTTTCGCCTTCTTGCTGCTTGGAGGTGGGCTGGGGGGGGGAGCGAGGAGAGCGGGGGGGGGGGTTGTTGGAGCCAAAACTTCAGAGAGAGCTTTTTCCCCCACTCTCCTTGGCTGCCTCCCCTCCTCCCTCCCTCTCTCCTTCTTCCCTCCCTCCCTCCTCCTCCACCTCCCGCAACTTCACTTTTATTAAACGTGGGTATCCCTCCGATCCGAGTCGCTTTCTGCTGTGGCCACCACTGCCCGCTCTGGAGAGTTGTTGATCGGCAGGAGCGGAAAGACTCGAGCGCGGTGGATCGGGTGCACCATAGTGCAGGGAAGAGGGGCTGGCGTGCGGGGGGGGGGGGCGGGAAAGACGCCGCTGCACTTTTGGTGGGCTGCCTCCTTTGCTCTCCCACCCACCCCTCTCTCCCTCTCCCCCCCGTTTGCCTGCCGGACTAGAGAGTGCTTGGGAACCACTTTAGGATACCGGAGTAGGGGCGGGATCGCAGAGATCAAATGCCCGGAGATCCCGCCTCCCTTTAAGGAGGGGATTGAGAGAGAAGGAGTTGGTTGCGTGCGTGCGTCCGTGTCCCCCGCGTTACTTGCAAGAAGAGTGTCCCGCAGCGAGGCTCTGGGATTCGCCTTTCCAAATGAAATGTTGGTTCTTGCAGGTTCGGGTGGAAAATCGAAAGGGCTGGGCCTCCTTCCGAAACCGAGCCGAAAGGCACGAGAGATCCGAGATCTTAAGTTTTTGGAAGAGCGATCAGGGCCGGAGTTGGGGGTGGGGGTGGTTGAATTCGGCAGCCTGGGCTGCCAATAAATGTGGCACAATATAATCATTTCCACAAAAAGTTTTTGGTGGCCGGCTCTTCGGTTTCCTTTTGTGCACTCCTCCTTCGTCACTCTCTCTCTCTCTCTCTCTCCACCCCTGTCTGCTGAAAGCCAAAACTGCCCGCTTCAATTACTCCCCTTCTCTATAATTTGTTTTCTTCCAAAAGAAGGGAGAAGCTACTTTGAAAAGTATAGGCGGCAGCAGGCAAGCTTCGCACCTATTTATCGTTCCTTGGACTGAGAGTTAATCTGGAACAATCGCGCTCATTATTAACACTTTATGGAGTGTGGAAAAACCCTTTGTCGCTTCCCTTGATACTGAGAGAGAAAGAAGGGGGGGTGGGGAGAGGTCACCAGCCACAAGAATCTTACCTTTCTCCCTTGCTTTTTTGTTTATTCTCTGCTTATTTGGATTTTGTTGTTGTTAGTTTTTCTTAGTGAAACCGCAGGACCTCTTGCAAAGTAAAGCTTTATTTAGAACAAGATATACTTCCTTGGAAGTAAGCCCCATTCATTGTGATTTACTCCGGAGTAAACTTCCACAACATGAGTTGCATAATTCAAAGGAAGCCAAAGTTCACGCTTGATAGGGTGATCCTATGGCCCAGTGCTGCCACTATACCTATAGGAACCTACAGTGATTTAACTACTAGGGAGCCTGAGGTTCTCCAAGCTCTGTCTAAAGCACAGGAAAGAGCAGCAGCAGCAAAAAAAAAAGGGGGGGGACAATGAAAAATGACAGCCACCCCCAGCTATTCCTATCATGGCATACGCTGATGATATCACCACAATACCAATACATATGTGGGCCCAATCAAAAGCTGGCGACAGCTCCCACTGGCCAATCACCATATGGCACCAGTGGAACACCAAAGTGATGCCACTCAAACCAGAATGGTAGTTAATGGTGAATTAAAGCAGGCATAGGCAAACTCGGCCCTCTAGATGTGTTGGGACTACAACTCCCATCATACCTGACCACCAGTCATGTTAGCTAGGGGGTGATGGGAGTTGTAGTCCCAAAACATCTGGAGCGCCGAGTTTGCCTATGCCTGAATTAAAGTATGACTTGTAGTACAATATAAGCTGAAACATGCTGATTATTTTCTTTCTCACATTTTTCGGGGGCGGGGCAGTATATATTTGTCATCCTCACAACAGTTCTATAAAGTGGGTTAGACCTGCCTCACCACAGAGTTTGGACTACAGCAGGCATAGGCAAACTTGGCCCCGCCCCCCAATATGTTTTTTGGGACTACAATTCCCATCATTCCTGACCACTGGTCCTATTAGTTAAGGATGATGGGAGTTGTAGTCCCAAAACAGCTGGAAGGCCGAGTTTGCCTATGCCTGGACTATAGCTTCCTCCAGCCCTCCAACAAGTGCTTGGGTTGATGAAGGCTTGGTTATACTGGAAGCGTCTTGCTAGAGATCATCTTGGGAACTTCTGGCTAAGCCCTCTGTGCCCCTTTGACCTCTTGCACCAGAACCCAACACTCTCCCCTTTTGTCACTTTTGCCAGAAAGCTCAGATCACAACCGCTCCCCCTTTTCAAATATTCAAAAAAACTCCGCAGAACACTGCGGCAGCAACCTCTGCCACCCATCTGACAGCACTGTAGTATA
The DNA here is from genome assembly GCF_965112155.1 of Podarcis liolepis. Lineage (NCBI taxonomy): Eukaryota > Metazoa > Chordata > Lepidosauria > Squamata > Lacertidae > Podarcis > Podarcis liolepis. The sequence goes on along the minus strand of NC_139555.1, from coordinate 100,205,429 downwards.
TTTCAGCTCCCAAGGAGCCAAACTTCACACTATCCCAATACATAGTGTGCAGCTGTATATTCTGGTTTTCTATAATTGATCGTAGGTGTGGGGAAGCCCAATTGTTTTGGGGATCACAGCGTGTGGGGAGGCTTATTCCTTTCTCCCCCAGCTGTGATCGGGATGACCCCAAACTGCAGCATGGCAGTGGGGGGGGGGAGTCTCCTTTGCATCAGAGGTGGCCAGAGGCCTGCAGCACCCCCCACAAAAATCTTTAAAGACTGGGACACCCTGCCCTGGAGCACAGTTGACTCAGAGGGACAAGTGGTGTGGGAGACAGCCACACACCCCACAGATTCTGGAGAGACAAGAAGGCCACATCCACACCGTACATTTAAAGCACTATGAAACCACTTTAAACAGCCATGGCTTCCCCCAAAGAATCCTGGGAATTGTAGTTTGTTAAACATGCTGAGAGTCGTTTGGAGACCCCAATTCCCCCTGCAGTGCTGTAATTCCCAGAGTTCCTTGTGAAAAGAGATTGTCTGTTAAAACCATTCTGAGGATTGTAACTCTGAGGAGAATCCGGGGGTCTCCTAGCAAGTCCTGGCACCTTTAACCACCTACAGCTCCCAGAATCCTTTGGGGGAAACCGTAGAGTGCTTTAAAATGTATGGTGTGAACAGGACCAGGAGTTTGGCTTCTTAAAAACCCTCTTCGTGTGTTACTTGTGTGAAGGGGCAACATGGACACAAAATGGCTGGGGTGGGGCCTTGTGTTTAGCCCCACCCCTAAGGCTGTGCAGTCCTCTGCCCACCTCACATTGTTGAGGGTTAACTTCCGAGGTGGGGAACCTTCCTCTCTGTGTAGATTCCCTGTGTGATATATATACAATTTTATCTTCAACAAAATCATTATCACATATAGCATATGGCTTCCCTCAGCTTCCCCTTCTCGTTCTTTAAATATTGCTTGTCCTGCCTAATTTGTTGTACTTTAATTTTTTGATCTTTTAATTAAATATTGTTATATTCTTATCACTTTTATGCCCTATTTCCCAAGTCACATCTTATGTTTTATTATTTACCCCTTTATTGTCTCTTAACTTTTTTTGTTTATTTTCTTACTTGTAAGTGTTTACTCAAACCCTGCTCGTGAGTTCACTTCTTTGCAATGTTTCTGTAGATTCACCATAAACGGTTCCCGGTCCTTTTTAAAGTCTCTATTGTCCTTGTCTCTTAGTTTCCCAGTAAGCTTCACCATTTCAGCGTATTCCATCAGCTTTTCTTGCCATTCTTCTTCTGTTGGCATCTTGTCATCTTTCCATTTGGGTTTAGCTAGTAGCATCCTCGCCGCTGTTGTAGCGTAAATAAAGAGTTTCTTCCATTATTTTGGCAAGTCCTGGCCTGTAATGCCTAACAGAAAAGCTTCTGGTCCTTTTCCCAAAAGTTATCTTAAACATTTTTTTCATTTCATTATAAATCATTTCCCAATAGCATTTGATTACTTTATAATTCCACCACATGTGGTAAAACATGCCTTCTTTCTCTTTGCACTTCCAACACTTATTAGAACTTGTTCTATACATTTTTTGCTGTTTTAACAGATTCCCTGTGTGATTTAGACCCTTGAGAGATCAGAGTCCTAAATCACATGGGGAGCCGGTGTGGATAGAAAAGGTGTCCTCGAAAAGTTAAGCCTCAACATGGGAGAGGTTGGGTGGAGCCATGTAACCTTGGTGACAGGACTAAACCCCTAAAAAAACAACAACCCACGTTGCCCTTTCAGGCAAGTAATGGGTGAACAGGGCTCTAAATACCCTAATATTACAGACCCAGTCAATGGCTTGCTTTTTCTACCTGCCTAAACTGGAAAAACAACAACAATAGGGTCATCAAGCACTAAGACCCCATAGCCCAGCAACACAATTCTGGTGAGTTGCGTATAGGTCACAAGTTGAGCAGGTGTGGTTTGATAAGGCTTGCAGCTTCAATGCAGGACAAGGGTCCTATTCATAGGTGCCGTTTCTCATCTTGTAGAGCAGGCCTGAGGGGAGAAAACCTCACTTGCTGAAATTTGCCTTTCTGGGAAATGGTTTCCACCAGCCATTTCAAGCAAGGGTATTTGACCCTCTGCTCTCCGTGTTAAACTTAATGCGGGGGGTGGGCAGTAAATGGAAGAAAATAAAAGCAGCGAATAAAATACAATGAGAACAAGCAGTATGCAGTCCCAAGCGAGGGTATTTGTTTTTTCTAGTAAATAATCCAAGTTGCAGAGTTTAGGTAAATCTGTTTTTAGGGTGAAGGGAGGTCAGTAAATTAATGTAACAAGGTTTTTTAATCTATATTTTTTCCGCGCGTGCACACACACACACACACACACACACACTCTACGGTGCTATTTTTCTAGAAAAAGAGTGCCAGAACTCACCATGAACACCTCCCTTGTTCTCTTATAATGGCAATGGAGCCCACCTGAGTTCCCTTGAGTTCTGGCTGGAAAATGCCATATATATCTATATGGTATTGGGGGATAGGGGAGAATCTTCATCTTCTGAGACAATATGGGAACCATAACACAGCTACTTTTCAAAATTTGCACTTCTTTGAATTTTGCAGTGCAGTTCTCCTGCTAGGTAACATGCACAATAATGCATGTAGGGCAAGGAGTGCATTAGAATGCATACGTTAGTGAATGTATATTAGGGGAAATAGCATTGAAAAATGTGTGTTTTAGAAAAAAATGCACCAAAAGGCTGATGAATTTATAGAGGACTTTTAAAAATGTGAATTGGTGTGGAAATATGGAGAACTGAAGACTGGAAACATGGAGAGACCATAATCTATCTATTTCATAAAATTTATACTCCACTTGACTGTAAAAACAAAACCTCTAACAATCTCAGTTTACAAAAAGACAAAACAAGAAAAATTCAAAACCACACTTTGAAACACACAAAAGTGAAAATACTAAACCAGTTTAAAATTACCTCAACTTTCTAAGAATCTAAGTTGGCTTGTCTAAATGAGAATGTTTTTAGCAGGCATCAGAAAGTACAGAGATGGCGCCTGCTAGATCTCAATAGGCGGGGAGTTCCAAAGTTCAGGTGCTGCCACACCAAATGACCGAGTTCTTACAAATGTGGAAATGAGTATTGCTTGACCCCTCCCTTGTAACCAGTTTACTAATGTGGTAAGTAATTGTGGTTGATTTCAGTTGACCTTATTGCTACAGTATTGCTATGCCACAAAAAACTAGAAGGACATGCAATTCACAGTGTCATTCTTGTACAGGGATGATTGACTGCCACTGCCAACATGCCCAGTGAATGCGCTTTTGACTTTCCACAACCCACATGGTTTATATATCGGTACGGAATTAATCTCGACTGAATTAACTTTTGGTGATGACGAGGACAATGCAATGCTCTGAAGAAGAGCAGGATTTTAAAGTGCCTAACTTTGCCTGGATAGTTCAAACAATAATTGTAACAGTATTGCTTTTATAGCTTCTCCTGTCCATTGGAACATAAGGCGCTGCATGTGAAAAAGCACAATAAAATCTAATAGCGCGCCATTGTAATCTTGCAATCTTATTTCCAGATTATTTCGAAATATGTGTGCTAAGTATTAGCTATGCTTCCTTGGGCTTTTTAGCTTGCTGAAAGCTTAGAGCAAGCATTTAAATTAGTAAGCAAAATGCTGGTGGTGTTGTTGTTGTTAAATTAACAATGTATTTTCAAGGGGTGCAGAAAGAAATCAGCCATTGAAATAATCCCTTGTTCACCCACATGAAAATATTCCTATCTTAAAAAGTTTTTTATTATTATTTCTGCACTCCTTTCCCATCTTCATAAATATACACAAGGAGGCTTACAATAATGTATAAAACAGCAGCACAATAAAGCCACATAATTAAAACTAAAAGCAGGTTAAAAGGCAGCAGCAGCAGCAATCAAAATGACACTTTTAAGAGCAGTGCTCAAGGAAAGCTTGTACAATTGTATTCCCTGCCCGTCTAAAAGCAAACAGCTGTGTGCCAAATAGACCTCCCTAGAAAGGTTATTTCAGATTTAAGATGAAAAGGCCCTGTCCCAAGTACCAGGCTCAGCACCAGGAGTCAGGCTGGCACTGTATTACCTCTCACACTGATTCAATATAAATCTTTATTACGGTCATAGACCAACATTTAAAATCTAGAAAGCCTTTAGATTTAAAATCTAAAAAGCGTTTAGACAAGGTGAATATAAAAGTCTATAAGAATTTAAAAGAAGCTAAAAGAATCCAAAAGAAGGGTCAGGAACATTGGGTGGGTGTAGAAGAGCACAAAAGGTTGATATATAAAGGCTTTAACTATCATTTACAGAGCACTCTGATATGTTCATTAAAGCTGATTTGTGGCACAGGTCATCCTCCTACGAATCTCGAGCGCTGCTGTGCAGAACCTAGCAACACTATACGTCGCAGCAGGATCGGTATCTGAGAGCAGCAGGGAGGTGTAAAATTGTCCTGTGCGCTCTGGGTACTTATGAAGTAGTGGGGAAATCAGGCTAGTAAGGATGACTCTGGAATACAGTGGTACCTCAGGTTAAGTACTTAATTCGTTCCGGAGGTCCGTTCTTAACTTGAAACTGTTCTTAACCTGAGGTACCACTTTAGCTAATGGGGCCTCCTGCTGCTGCCGCGCCGTCGGAGCACGATTTGTGTTCTCATCCTGAAGCAAAGTTCTTAACCCGAGGTAATATTTCTGGGTTAGCGGAGTCTGTAACCTGAAGCGTATGTAACCTGAGGTACCACTGTACAGGTACTGGAGAAGGACATGCTCTAATGTTTCTACTTGTCCCAAGTCACGGGAGCATTGTCTTCTGGGTAGTCAATCTTCCGGGATCAGCCTTCAAGAACGGCCGAGGGGAGGGCATGACATCGAGGCAGGGTGAAAGCCCTTCTGTGTTTAGACACTTCGATTTTAGTTAGATATGCCATAGGGGAGGCAAGGTGGATTCCGTGGCAGTAAACGTTGGAGTCCTGGCTAGATCCAATTGGCGCTCTGTGTCTACTACCTCATACTGACTCAACCCAACTATGCTGCCACTCCTCAGCTTGCCCCCAGATGACCATTTTAGCAATGGGTAGCCAGTGACGCCTCTTTCAAATGGGATCCATGCTTGACTGCATGACCATATAGAGTGTGTAGCACAGAGCTGAGGGCCTCCCGAAGTCTGGTCCTTCCAAGGATCCTCCAACCATATATCTGATGGTGGGTGGACCAAAGGCAGGGCACTGAATGTTGAATAAAGCGCTTTGAGCAGGCTTGTATGAAGGACACCATTCTTGAGATACTCTTCCTATCCCTTTCATTACAATCGTATGCTCAAATTATGTCTCCTCGGCCGGATAGGATCATTACTAAACCCTGTTACTTTGGCAGAACAGATGCTACCTAGATTTACTGGATTTTAGCAGTAAACCTCAGCTGAAATGTTTGAGGAAGTCTGAAGGGACGCAAGAGAAATTAATAAGACCAGCACAGCCTATGAACCCTATATGTGCTCAGTAACTCGGACACTGCAAGTCCCATGATGCAGTACATAATAAATCCACGAAACAATCCACAGGTTTGAAAATTCTACTGAAAAGCCACTTGGTGATTCCAGATCAACAATCCCGGGAACTGATTTTTTTTCCTCTTGCAGGAATCAAAACAATGGTTGTAAAATCAGAGTTTACAGTAATATGAATCACCTTGCCATATTTTTTGGAAATTTCATGTATGCCTGATTCTGTTTTCTACTTTCTCTTAATAACACCCCGTTTCTTACTGGCTGACACAAAATAATAATGCAAATAATTGCTAGAATTCTCATTTCTGCAGCAAAGACTAGGGAAAGGGATTTTGTTAAATTTATTCTATCTCAGTTTGTGTCTGTCTTTGGCTAATAGAATTATGATATATTTTAAAACGGTGTATGTGTACTTTTAGTGTTTTGTTTTTACCAAGTCTGTGTCTATATAAGAAAGTTTGTTGTTTTATTCAATCAACCCGCAATACTTGATATGCAATACTTTAGCCATCTTTCCTTATTGAAATATTTCAGTTCATCACAAATAAGGGAAACTCCTTTGTGAATAAAACAACATTTACAGAAATGCAGAGTGGGGACAATGTAAGGGAGGGAGAGAGAAAGGTTTCAAGCACGTGAAATGCAGGAAACAATCTTGTTTAAGCTGATTAATTTAAGAACCTTGAGGACTGGTGGGTTTGTGTATTTAAAAGAAGAGACATCACCAAAGTTCATAGGCTCTGAAGAACATGGACTTGTACAACTTGCAGGGTTCAGATGCACCGGCAGCGCAATCCCGGTGGGGTTCCATCGCGGCTGTCCCCCCGCTCGTGCTGGGCACCCCACCCCCACAGGCAGCGCGTCCCGCCCCCAGGACGCGTGCCACGCCCCTTTGGGCAGTGCGCCCCGCCCCCACCTGCTCTCCGCCCCCGGTGCTGGAGCATGAAGCTCTGCCACTGTTCAGATGTATTGCAAATACAGTAGTGCCCCTCAAGACGAATGCCTCGCAAGACAAAAAACTCGCTAGACGAAAGGTTTTTTCATTCGCGATTTGCCTCGCAAGACGAATTCCCCTATGGGCTTGCTTCGCAAGACGAAAACGTCTTGCGACTTTGTTAAACCATTTAAACCGTGCTTCGCAAGAAGAAAAATTCGTTAGACGGCAAAAATTGCGGAACGAATTAATTTCGTCTTGCGGGGCAATACTGTACTGCTGCATGTTCCTCAAAAGTTGTTTTCTGACTCCAGATTAAAACAACCTCCGACCTCATTCCCCGGTGCCTTAAAATTTGCATTAGCGACATCCCAGACAGCAAAAGCCCTGGGAAATGTAATTTTGCCTACACTGACTGGCAGCAGCTCTCCAGGATTTCAGACAAAGAATATTTCGAGCCCCACCAGGTTGTGTGTGTGTGTGTTTGATCCTGAGCCCTCCTGCATGCAAAACGGATGCATTACCACTGAGTTGCAGCCCTTAGTGCAAATACTGGCAGAGAAACTATTCTACTTTGCGCATATGGTCATTATGTGGCAAACCGTGGTTAACCCCCCCCCCCATCCCCAGCAACAAGCCCAGACCAGCTGGAAGCTGAGTGCGAGAAGCATGTTTGGCAGAATTAGGTATGTTCCTGGATACATGTCAGGATGTTTCTCAACATGCTTTGCAGCCACTAGCTAGCGCTACCCTGCAAGGTCCAATTTTTGTAAACCACATCAGCCTATTAGTAACTAATGTAATATACATGTCCAAACAAGTTAAAATAAACCCGGGGAATACAAAAGAGGCCAATCCGTTGTTAAAATTACTTCAGTCTGTTGGGCACACTTTCCCTGAAAAGCCATTGTTCTTGCGTTCTGCCCTGGCTCGGGATGAAAGCAGGCCTTTGAAGGCTGAGGGAGGTCAACCACGTCTACGGTGGTGGAGCTCTGACGTTACCTTCTCTGGGTAAGGGACTGCAGGTGAGCCTGTGGGAAATTAGTTGGGGAAAGAACACAAGGCTGGACAGTGCCTCCTATTGTAGAGAGAGGATGGATAGGTGAACATCTAGATTGGCTTCAGCCAGAGCCAGGGCCTTTTCAACACTGGCTCCGGCCTGGTGGAACGCTCTGCCCCATGAGACCAGGGCCCTGCAGGATCTGATTTCTTTCCGCAGGGCCTGTAAGACAGAGTTGTTCCGCCTGGCCTTTGGCTTGGAGCCAATTTGATTCCCTCCCTCCCTTTCTTTCTTTTTCCCTTTCCTTCTCCTCCTGCGATGAGGCTACATTTTAATATTTTAATGTTTCCATATTTTAATGTTGTATTTTAATTTTGTTTTTAAGTTGTAATCATTCAATTTGTTTTTATTATTGCTTGTAAGCCGCTCTGAGCCCGGCCTTGGCTGGGGAGGGCGGGGTATAAATAAAAACTATTATTATTATTATTATTTGCACAATCAGGTGCAGATGTGGTTTGGGTCAATGTGCAGGCCAGAAGGAGCCCACAAATGTTTGTCCAAATAAATATTACTAACATTAGAACCTCTTCACATCACCTTCACCGTTCATGCTAGAGCAGTGTTCTGCTCTGGCCCAGATTTATCCTGGATGGCAATAAGGACACCACCATCTTGCTGCAGAAGAATGGCCTCATCACAGGTTCCCCTTCCTTTTTTAAAAAAAATCAAACATGGCCAAAGTGTGCTATAGCACTGGAAAGAAAAACGGCATGTCAAATAATTAAAGAGACAGAAAAACTGTTTGTGAAATGGGAGGAAACTGCTGGTGGGATGAGAGGGAGGGATAGTTGCTGGTATCCAGCAGCTTAGGTTTTATGTGTGTGCTTTGTTTTATTTTAGAAGGCTGTTTCAGGGCTTCTGTTGGATCAGTGCAATACCCAAAAGGAAATCAAAACACTTTTGGTATTCTCAGAACGTTGCATGCATGAGAACAGAGTATATGGTTGTTCTTCACCAGTGATGTCACAGGCACTAGCCAATACGTACCCATGGCAATCACGTGACTCACAACCTATGAAATTGCAATGGCCAAGTGAAAACTTTGCATTTATTCTAGCCACAAAAAACTGAAGTATAAGTGGCAGGAAAAACTGAAATATGTATCTGAAAAGATGCTAGGAAATACTGTAAAGTTGCTGCCTTCTGTGAGGTATTGATTCTAGCTCTCAAAACGCTGTACACAAGCAGGTCATATAGTGTTATGATCAGGCTGTACACATTACTGGTGGTATCTATTTGAGTAAAGCTGCAATTCTATAGTATACAAACTTATCTGACAGTAAATCACACTAGACCCAATGGGACTTACTTCTGAGTAGACATGGCTAGGATCCATCCATCCGTCCGTCCGTCCGTCCATTCATTCATGACATATGCATTCTGCCCCATAACACAAAGTTATCTGGGTGGCTCAAATTAAACAAGAAAGAAATAATTTGAATGCAAGTAAGATGTAAAACATAATGGCATGATTGTCTGTAAATTGCATTAAAGAGGGCCAATGGGGTCATATCCTCAGATTGCTCCAGATTCTGAAGAGTACACAGGAAACCTGGACAACCTAAAAAGAATCACGCGAAAGAAACCCCAGGATCTAACCAAAATATTTCATCCCAAGCCTGTAAAGCGAATGGTGACTTTTATAGCACAATCCTATCTGCTTACTCAGAAACAATTTCCGCTGTGTTGACTAGGAGCTCCCCCCCCCCATGTAAGTGTCTAAGACTGAAGTCTTTAGGATTGCGTCAACGTTTTCGAGAAAGGATATGATAGTGGGATGGTTTCTTTAAGGAACAGTATTCAGCATTAAATCCTTTGAAATAATATTATGCCGTGTGACAAGACTACATTGGCAAACCCATTTCTTTCACTGTGGTTAAGGGGGGAAAGATACATCCTTTGAGGGTAATGATGGCCATCTGAATCCCTTAGCTTTTTTCTTCTGTATTCTTTAAAACCAGCTCCAAACTCAATGCTAAAAGGTCAAACAATAAATGCTTTTGCTGTTGTTTGTATTTCCAGGCTTAATCAACATACTTTTATGCTTACACTTAAAAGAGCCATCAACTGAGGAATGGTATTATAGATCAGCCCCTGCTGTGGCCACCAGTTCCTGGGTGGTATAGGGTTTGAATGACTTTTTATTGGCAGTTTGGATGATATACAGACAAGTCTCGTACAGCTCGGCGTTGTGAATCTTTGCAGATGGGACGCCCGGAGGAAAATCGCAGCCTAAGTGAATAGATATGCAACATCTGAAGGAATGGAGCCGTAATCCTAAATACCAACTCAGCAAATAGCTTCCCTATCATGAAGGATCTGTTTTTACTTACAGACAGCTCTGGATATAATATTAGTGCAAACATTACACTACGCACACACACACAAAGAGAGGAACGTTTCGTTTATGTGGGTCTGAAATCCAGATCCTTCCCACTCTATAGGATCGGATTAATTACCGAGTGAGCAGCCCGAATCTATGTGCTTGAATATCCATTCAAAATATCTGGACGTATTGGCCCAGCCTAGAAAAGTTTTGCCATTTTTATCCTGACAAAATCCACCAAATCAGAGAGACTTAAGCTAGTAACAGCTAACTTGCCCGATGATTTTCACCAGCGTTTAAACCTGGTTCATATATTAACGGATCTGCATGTGAGCCAGTCCCAGGCAGAGATGGGGAGAAATTCATCGGGTAATTTTCACTTCGCGAATCAGTAAGCGGACTGAAGGTAGCTGTCGTGTGGAATTTGTACTTTTCCCAAATTTGCAATGCTGTCCTCCCAACATTAGCTGTGGCGAAAAGAAGTGGTGAAAAATGTTAGGTTGCAATGAGCTGGTGAGTCCCTCAGCTTTCAAATCAGAGCCAGCTAGATCAGAGCCAGTGAATTTAATGAGCACCATGAATGCAGCTGCAGCCCATGTTCTGTAAAACCTCAGGCTGGGGAGGGCATGGATTCGATCCTTTAAGCAAGAGCCTAAATACCAGGAGCAAATGCTCCTTTGCTGTAATAGAACTTCACCATTGTCACTATGGTTTTCTTTGTTTTGACTTTCATGGGCTCCATATGACACTTCACTGAAGAGTATACAGTGGTACCTTGGGTTAAGAACTTAATTCGTTCTGGAGGTCCGTTCTTAACCTGAAACTGTTCTTAACCTGAGGTACCACTTTAGCTAATGGAGCCTCCCACTGCCGCCACACGATTTCTGTTCCCATCCTGAAGCAAAGTTCTTAACCCAAGGTACTATTTCTGGGTTAGTGGAGCCTGTAACCTGAAGCATCTGTAACCCGAGGTACCACTATACCTTGGTATCTGAATGAACAAATTTGTTCTACAGCTTGTGGATCTAAACACCATTTGAACCTGCCCTAAATCCCACTGAAATTAATGGGCTAACGTAAGTCAACCCAGGCCCTACCCCTCACTGGCCCAGTGGGAATGTGTCTGTGAACTGAGGTAATGCCCCTTGCTTGCCTAAATAGAGGGTAGAGACAGGTAGGTGTGTTTATAGAAACTTGCCCACTGTACAAAGGCAAAATTTCCATTCCTTGCTCCACAGACTTTTGCCTCTGGTATGTGGCCCTAGGGAGGTTGTCCAGAACAGAATTTGGCCCTCATGCTAACTGACTCTTAACTATCAACCACGGAACATACCCAGTACATTTCAGAGAGCAAATATAGCATCTGAAATGTTATACTAGGCAAAATGTCTTTGTCTCTACAGAGTCAGAACTGTTTCAGACTCTCTGCCAATGAAAATAATCTACAGAAAGGTGTTTCCCCGTTATCCTCTGGATTGGTCATTTGAGGGTGCAATCTTATTCTCCCTTATTTGGGAGTACTTAAACCTGAGTGGACATGTATAGCATTGCACTATTAAATTATGGGCACAACCCAGATTTTCTTGGCATTACACCCTTTAGTTATCATGTATTCAACAGAGATTTTGCTCCTTTCTTCCGAGGTTCTACTATTTTCTGAATTTAGTGAGTCTTATCTTTACAGGAAGGGTTATCTCTTACAAATATATTTTCAGTTATTATGTCAGAGCGTTTGCTGTAAACCCTGCAGCATCCAAGATTTTCAGCCCTAGTCAGGAAGCCAAAAACCTGCAGGTTCTTGGCATACATTTAATTTTCAAAAGTCTGCCTGCCAAGCAAAAGCTTTTGATCATGCACTGGTTGAAGGGTTTTTAATTTGTGACCAAACACTTACCCAGTAGCTAGTTCTTCTGCCTCTGGCTTCCACTTCCCCGTTCCCCCCATATCTCATTGGCCCCACATAGCGCTCAGGGATTTGGGGGCAGTGCATGTGTTTGAGCGAGTGTCTGCAGAAGGCTGGAGACTAGTTATAACTCAGTGCCCTCCAATATTTGCCAGACAAAAATAGGTGTACTTGTTTTACATTATATGGTGGGAAATGGCTCCTTGTAGCAGAGCAGAAACTAATTGGAACAAGCAAAATTTATTTTATTACAGTATTGAAATTGGGAGGCTTAGAAAGCTTGTTACACAATCTACGAATTGTGGTTCACTCTTATAAAACTGAGGGGAAAGAACATCTGTTTCCATCCCGCCAATTCTAGAGATGATGAATGTGACGTTGTCAGGTCTTTCATTTTTTTTTAAAAAAAAGATGTGTTATATTTTTCACAGCATCTGATAGTTGCAATGGTCATCATTCAAAAGGCCATATTCCTACCACATCCTGCCAGCGCAAGGGTCACCACTAGCATGATGGGACTTCCTTCCCTTCTCTCTGGATTAATAAACAATCCACCTTTGCAGGGAACTCTGGAAATTTTATCTCTGTGTGGGGAATAGGGGGGTCTCCTAACAACTCTCAGCACCCTAAACAAAACTACACCTCCCTGAATTGTTAGGGCAAAGCCATGATGATATAGAGTGGTACCACAGTATACTAATACTAATACTAATACTAATACTAATACTAATACTAATACTAATACTAATACTAATACTAATACTAATTTATTTATACCCTGCCCATCTGGCTGAGTTTCCCAGCCACTCTGGGAGGCTTCCAGCAAAATATTAAACTACAATAATTCATCAAATATTAAAAGCTTCCCTAAACAGGGCTGCCTTCAGATGTCTTCTAAAAGTCATATAGTTGTAAATTTCCTTGACATCTGATGGGAGGGCCTTCCACAGGGCGGGCGCCACTACCAAGAAGGTCCTCTGCCTGGTTCCCTGTGACCTCACTTCTCACGGTGAGGGAACCGCCAGAAGGCCCTCGGAGCTAGACCTCAGTGTCCAGGCAGAACAATGTGGGTGGAGACGCTCCTTCAGGTATACTGGGCTGAGGCTGTTTAGGGCTTCAAAGGTCAGCACCAACACCTTGAATAGTGCCCGGAAACATACTGGGAGCCAATGCAGGTCTTTCAAGACCGGTGTTAGGTGGTCTTTCAAGACCAGTGTTATGTGGTATGTGGTCTCGGTCTTAAATATATGGTGTGGATGTGGCCTTAGCTGCACACCATCCTCTGGAATATTATCATGGGTTTCTCAGTGAGAAGATCAGGAAAAGTTCATATGCTTCCTTGAAAGGCAGGTAACTCTACTACCTCCACTGTCAGAGGCACCTTGACTTGGAATTCCAGCTGCTGGGAATCACAAGTGGGAGGATGGCTACTGTGTGCAAGCTTTCCATAACCATTTGGTTGGCCACTGTGAGAAGATGCCGCTGGACTAATTGGATAGGCCTCTGGTCTGATGCAACAAACCACCCTGGACAGGATAATCCAGAGGCTTTCTTCTGGGTGCACTGATCTAGTTGCCAGGCCCAAGGAAGCTGGCATGTTGCCAAGGTGATGGAGGCGCAATCCAGATGCTTCTTTGGAGACCAGCTGCCTCTTGCAGGACTGTGCTGCCTGCCAAAGATGGGAGGCCAAGGGGAGACAACCCTTGCAATCGCTCTGCATCCAGGAGCCTCACGCATGCAGTCAGAGGAGAGTGTGTCTCTGTGCCAACAACACAGATGTGCCAACCAAAGTTGGAAAAGTAGTATGGTCTGCAGCTTGGGGGGGAAAATACTTGATTAAATAACATTGCATTTAGGGGTTGTTGCAAAGATTCGTGTATATGTGAGTGTCCGCTTTTTAAAGCATAATAGTTTGACATGCAAAAGAAAGAGCTCATGTTACCTGAAATACAGAAAAGGCTATTTTTAGGTCCCCTTTTCAGTAAAACAAGCAAGCAAACAAACAAACAAATGTCCATTCACTTCCTTTCGCTCTCCTCCCTTCATAATTCACAGTACCAGCCCTCTTGCAGATGACAGTAATACTTTTCGTGAAATACCATACCATTTTTGTACTCAGATGTGGCCCTCAGGCTGAAACATTTGCCCGTCCCTGCTCTGACATACTATATAAATACTAAAATGAACGCTAATGTGGAAGGCCCGTAGATTTCAGTGGTGTGGATGGACTGTGGGACTGCAGCCTTATTGAGAAAGAATCTTACAGAGGAGGAATTGCAGTGGCTTATGGATGCTTCCCAGTTTATTTCTGCCTTTTCAGCAATTTCACATCTTTCAACTCATATTTCACTGAGCGATATTTTTTTGTCTAGTGTGCAGCAACCATTGGAGACCCTAGCCAAACTCATTTCAAATACTTTTTCAATGTTGTTATATCCCTCTATATAACAAAAATGTAAGAACGTCATCATGCAGTCCCCAAAGCAGGACCAGTAGTCAGGGATGATGGGAGCTGTAATAGAACAGCTGCTGGGGGCCCAAGCTTGTGAAACACTGCCTAGTGTGTGTGTGTGTGTGTGTGTGTGTGTGTATACACACACACACACTCATCCTTATTGTTATCTCAGGAGGTGTTTTTACCATGCTTGTTCAGTCCGACTGAAATCAGTGTGGTTTCCTCACAAGTAAGCAAGCATGGGCTTATTATACCATGACCCGGTAATGAAGCTGCAGGAACAAGTGCACTTGGGAGTGTGACCCAGGTGTCCTTGCCAATAAATTTATAAATAGTACCCAATTAAGAGCAAAAACAACAGATGCTTCTTGTCTGAAAGCCAGAAAAGGACTTGTGAAATGTAGAGGTTGTATACAAGACCAGAGAGCTTTCAGCCCTATTGCTATATATTCTTACACCAAATATTTCATAAAGCATGAAGTAATAGTAATCACTCAAGCAAGCCCATAAGGAAAGGCGGGTTGGTTTTCTGTTTTGTTTTTCTCTTTCAGCTGGAAAACCTGCAGCAATCAGATGTTTTATCCAAAGGCACACAACCCATCAGCAATGGAGCCCAAGAGGACCAGACTTCTAATTACACGTTTTTCCTTTCTTTGAAAATGGGCCAACACTGTGTGTTCAATACCTTTGCACCCGCATAAAGTATGGACAAACCTGATGCATTCCCATTGAATTATTCACACCATAAGACCTCAGAAACCCCGACAAGTTGCTTCCTTCCCGCACACTTGTTCTTGTAGTTTGGCACATGTTAGTTGTATTATATCTCAAAGGTTGTCACTGTGGAAGAAAACAACTTGAAGCTTTCCCGTAGGATGTCACCTCTTCCTTGTCAGCGAGGAACCCTGTGGTGCAGGCTTCCTGCATAGCAGAGGACTGATGCCTCAGTTGACGAAATAAGCCACACCTACCTACATAAAACACTCCTTACAGCATGCAATAACTTACTATTCCAGCCAGGTCAGTGATGGAGTAATTCCATTCTAACCTATGACGCCTTGAACGGTGAAAGAACATACCTTAGAGCAGAGGAAGGCAGATTTCAGGCTTGCAGGATCTACCTTGGTGTTTTGTTTTTTAATCCACCAACTGAAGCCTGTTGCAAAAACTACACAGAATGAAATTCTGAGTGCAGGAATTTGTTTTGAGTACCAAAACTGAATGGAGTACACTGCTGTAATGCGATGGAGGCACTCTAGAAATACGTTTTTAAATGGAAAGTCTCTGAAAACACATCCCCATGTTACCTCACCCTATTTCAGCAGGTTATTATTGGAGGTAACTTTATTGTTATACCTCAGGCATCTTTGCCAATCTACTTCAGCTCACCTGGAATCTGTCAATATTCCGATCTACATTCTGCCCCTCCTGCCTTAGAGAATTCCCTTTCCAAAGGCTTACCAGATTGGAGAAGCTCCTCTGTCTCTTTAGTAATTCTGGAGCCACAAAGGAAGAGGGAGCTATTGTCTGCTCCCATCACATATGCTGGGCCACTAAATGAGAACTCTACCAGGTCCAGCAGGTGGAGAGAAGGAAGAATGACAGGACAGGGGTAAGGTAACCTTGGCTACACATTTTCCTTCAGCTTTGTTGACAAAGAGACAATGGAGTTCTCTAGGTTGCAGCTACCAGGATCTGAGCATGATGGGGTTTATACAGCTGGTACAGTGGTACCTCAGGCTAAATACTTAATTCGTTCCGAGGTCCGTACTTGACCTGAAACTGTTTCTTAACCTGAAGCACCACTTTAGTTAATGGGGCCTCTTACTGCTGCCGCGCCGCCGGAGCACAATTTCTGTTCTCATCCTGAAGCAAAGTTCTTAACCTGAAGCACTATTTCTGGGTTAGTGGAGTCTGTAACCTGAAGCATATGTAACCTGAGGTACCACTGTATATGCTAAACACAAACTCATATGTTCACAACAAACTCTTTCTCTGAGTGTGGATCCTTAGAAAGCCAAAATGGCACCAGTTGGACGTGAGTGGAAGATATCTGCTTGGGGGAATTTGAAGATTTGCAGGAGTACAAAGACTCTTTCCAAACACACAGAGGGTATGAAGTAGCCCATTGACAACTGAGCATATTGCATGGGCGTGGAATACTGATGGGTGAGGATGGAAAATGGATGGCTGGATGTGTGCTGGCACACCGTCGACCAAGACATGGCTGGCCAGAACTCTGAACAGGAGCACTCTGCAATGTAACATTTTTGTTGTAGCTCTCACTTATTGCTGTATAGTGAAAAATGCCACATTCTGAGATAGGCTATGGGTGCCTTTTCCTGCCTCCATGAACCTTTTAATTCCCCATCCCTCTGTATAGTTACATTCTCCACAACCAAGCAACATGAGCACAACAATAGGCACCATTTTGAGATGTTGAGTTCACTGCTGTGGCTTCCTGTGGAGCGCTAATGAAGTAGGAGTGCTAACCCTTAAAATAATGGGTGTGGAAAGCAAATGGAACAGTACAGCACCCCACCCAAACACAGCCTAATTTCTTAAAGAAAGGAAAAAGAAGAAAGAGAGAGCATTTTGGCTAGTGGTCAGCGAGACCACAACTGCTTTTGTTGGGATCACTAAGAGACTAACACAAACCACCCACCAGTTCTAGTTAGGCTCTGTTGTACTGCTTGAAATATTCTGTCTGAACTAGTACCCAAGAGAGTCTAAGATTAGAAGCAGAATCTTCTTCTAAAAGAAATAAAATGACTGTGTTTCTTGGCCATGAATGTAAGATACCAGATGGTTTTGGAAGAATATTAAACAGAAGACAAGTTCTCCTGGCATGCCTAAATTCATCTAGGGGTTGTGTTTATATTTATAACAGAGCATTTCTTTTGAGGCAAAATTTGTCCATATCGTCAGTTCTAGTCACTATAAAAATGTGAGCTGGCTAATAAAAAGGGAAACACAGAACCAGGGCATTTTCTAAATATAAAAAAGGTCGGCTGGTAAGGAAGGGGCTTGCTGTCTGCCCCCTTTCCTCTGAAGACAAAGAGACAACTGTGCGGAGCTCAAATGGTTTGTGCCTCCTGTTAAGTTCACAAAACTGATAACATTTAGAAGAGACTCCTAGTTCAAACAGTCACTTTCTAAGACTGCAGGATACTGTCCCCCAGGGGCAGCCACTTGCTTGAAAGGACCCTCCAGAGAAAAACTGTCTGTGCCGCATGACAAAATGTACCTGAAAAAGAACGTGTGCCTCTTGAAGGAACAAGGTTTGATGCAGAACACTTTCAAAGGAATAACATCCCACATTAAACAAACCCAGGGACATAGGATTCATACCCCAAAGATTTAAAACCCACCCACTCATAAATATTGGGAACTATAGTTTAAGAATTATGAAAACTGTGTCTCTGTGAGGGGTAAATTGCAGTTCCTGGGATTCTTTTTGGGTGTGTGTGTGCTTTAAATGTATGGTGCATATGCAGCACTAGGATCTATTGATACATATCTACACATACACAATACACACCAGACCACACCCACCCATTCCCTTAGGTTGGATTCAGTGGTATTCCTCACAGGCCCAGAGGGCTTTTCGATCCAGTGAAGATTTCTGTCAGTGGAATTCGGAGTGAGGCCATTTTTGTCTGTTCCCCTTCTCCCCTGTAGCCTTCCCACACCAAATCAGTTCCAGATGAACCTTTTCGGACATCTTGACCTGGGGGGCAGGGGAATCAGAAGACATTGCCCCCCTCCCCATTGTTGTTGTTTAGTCATTTAGTCATGTCCGACTCTTCATGACCCCATGGACCAGAGCACGCCAGGAGACTCTTGAGAGTCCCATGGACTGCAAGAAGATCAAACCTATCCATTCTTAAGGAAATCAGCCCTGAGTGCTCACTGGAAGGACAGATCCTGAAGCTGAGGCTCCAATACTCTGGCCACCTCATGAGAAGAGAAGACTCCCTGGAAAAGACCCTGATGTTGGGAAAGATGGAGGGCACAAGGAGAAGGGGACGACAGGGGACGAGATGGTTGGACAGTGTTCTCGAAGCTACCAGTATGAGTCTGGCCAAACTGCGGGAGGCAGTGGAAGACATGAATGCCTGGCGTGCTCTGGTCCATGGGGTCACAAAGAGTCAGACACGACTAAGTGACTAAACAACAACAATTCCTCCTTACTTTCTGCCATCAAGGTTGTGTCATCTGCATATCTGAGGTTGTTGATATTTCTTCCGGCAATCTTAATTCTGGCTTGGGATTCATCCAGTCCAGCCTTTCGCATGATGAATTCTGCATATAAGTTAAATAAGTAGGGAGACAATATACAGCCTTGTAGTACTCATTTCCCAATTTTGAACCAATTTTGAACCGCTCCGCATACTACTGACAAAAGCCTCTGCTGGATCAAAAGATACTTTTGGCAGTTCAACAGACACCACTGGATCATACAACCCACAAGCTGCCATTGACCCTCGTTGCAAAGATACTGAGAAAATGCAACACAACTCTCAGAACATTCCAAAGTGCCATATAAATGCCAAGTGTGTGCTTGTTGTTACACTGAGCAGGTAGCAATGAGGTTTTATCACGCATCAGGTACAAAAGCTCTGGTAACAAAAGGGCTCCCATCTAATCTTCAGCAACTACGAGGACTGACAGTTGCATAAATACATTTCCGCAAGGGATAGGTGCCAGAGAACCAGCCACAGTTGTAAAAAGTCAAGCCAAGATAAACTTCACTTATTTAGTTCCACTTCTACAATGATGATATAGTACATCTCTGGAGATTAAAAAAAATAAAGATTAAAATAAATTAAAATAACAATAATTCAACACACCGATTAACAATGGCTTAAATCTGGAAATAGCTTAAGGAAGTAGAGTAAACCAAATAATCACAGAGGAACTAATAATATCTTCAGAGGCACAAGATTTGTTTAGACTGTGATAGATGGGACACATTTTTAATCAATCCGTAGAGAGGGGCTATAGAAAAACATAAACCTCTTCAGCTGGGGGCAAGTATGGTGTCCATGACAATGAGAGCAGATGCATCCAAAGGATACAACCAATTTTCTCAAAGAAGCCGCATTTCTTCCCCCACTTTGTGGTACATAAGTTTAATCAGTTGACTATTGCATCTTTCCAAAGGCAGAAGGTTATATAACTGTGTTAAATATTTGTTTAATGCTAATTAAATATTTGTTTAATGCTATTTGTTAGGGTGAGTATAGGGACCTCAGCCATTGTCCTAAATCAGGGATGGGGTACCTGTGGTCCCCAGGAAGCTGCTAGAATCCAACTTCCGTCACCTTGAGCCATTATGACCAATGGCTCCAGCAACATCTGGAAGGCCACAGGTTCCTGGTGTCCATCCTAAATCTTAACATTACTGGTAATGTTTAGCCTGGGTGTATGTCCCTCATCTAATTGATTTCAGTCGGTCTACTTTGAGGCCCCATCAGCACCATACACTTAAAGCAGTAACACACCATGTTAAACTGTCATGGCTTCTTCCCCCAAGTAATTCTGGGAAGTGTAGTTTGTTAAGGTGCTGAGTGTTGTTAGGACACACACACACACACACACACACACACACACAAGCTACAATTACCATGGTGGTTTAACAACCGATCCTTCTTCCCAGGGAACTCTGAGAATTGCAAGTCTGTGAGAGGAATGGTTCCCCAACAACAACAACAACTTAAATCCCTTACCACCCTTCATCCCAAGATCTCAGAGTGGTTTGCAGCATAAAAATACAAAATAAAGACACAAAATACATAATAAAAAACAAGAACAAACCAAAACAATCCCAGGATTCCTTGAGGGAAGAGGTGGCTGTTAAAGTGTTTTACGTGTATGCAGCAGATGTGGCCTTAGTACCCAAACAACTTGGCTAGCCTTGAATGCCATGTACCCTGACTTGGGGAGGGAGCGGGTAACATTTGCTATTGAACCTCAGGCAGCAAAATGTCTTGGGCAGGCCCTTTCCCCAGATTCAGTCACTGGTAGGAACATAAGGAGAGGGCATAAGAAGAGTGTGCTGAATGAGGCCAATGGCCTATCCTGTTCTCATAGTAGCCAGCCAGATGCCTGTGGAAGTCAGCAAGCAATCCCTAACTAAAGGAACTCAGTATGAATTTGGCAAGCCAGTGCCAGCCAGAGAGGACTTGGGTTTTCAGTAAGTCTTCAGTTCCAGCCTGCGGTGTGTGATTACTAGGCCTTACTGCCCATTGGATTGGCTTAAAACAGTAGGCTTTGTGCCAGCACCAGCTTCAACACCATTCACGTTCATATACATTTAACATGGGAGTTAAAAAGACAGAGAAAAAGAAACTGTGGAGCAATAGATTCATTTATTATTTTGATGCCTAACAAGAAGGCAGATAAGGATGAGAACAACTCCAGACCAAACTAGGGACTGGGCTTTGCGAAGAGAAGGACAACATGTATCGTCCTGCACAGATACAGATACCAAATAATTCACACAGCAGACTTTGAGAATGCAGAAGCCATTGCTTGATAAGGAATTTGAGGAGAGGAGACAGAAGCTGGCAAGGTTACTACTCAGTTTGTGGTTACAAAGGGGATTGGTGAAAGGCCTGCTCTGCAATTTCATTTTATCTTTTTGTCAGCACGCTGCCCCAGTCTTCACTGGTGCGGGTTAAGCTCCCTTCTACTCCAGCTTTCTAAAATGGGCAAGTCAGGCTGACCTCTGTTTTCAAGTTAGATGGGGATTCTTGAAGGCTATTGCTGAGGAGGACTCTGGAGCCAAGGACTTGCTGCTGTTATTGAGAAACAATTCTGAAGAGAGGCTGAAAGTGGGGCAAATTTCTTTTAGGCTGCTTCAGTGAATCTAGCAGCATGTTTAGATTTGCTTCGCTACATGCCAGTGGGCCTTGTGCAAGGCAGTGAAGTCAGATCCAAAAGGCAGGTCTCGATGTTGATGCATCCTGAACATGGTTCTGAAGCAAGCCTGAGATTTACCCTGGATTTTGTGCTTACTAAACCTTGCTGCCAATCTGAGTTCCTTAAACCGCAGGGCTGCTGTAAACTGCCCAGATTGGTTGGGGAAACTGCCCAGATTGGTGGGTAATAATAATAATAATAATAATAATAATAATAATAATAATAATAATAGCAAGGAGCCAGGAGTGAAACCAAAAGTAGACTGACCAGCTAGCTGAATCAAATTATATTGCTATGGGGGGGGGGGGGCAAATCTCTAACATTTTACTTTTTGATACTTCCAGTTTTTGATACCCTCCCTCCCTGGGAAAAGCTAATGTTTGAATAGCAGCTGGTTAAGGAACAGCATTGGGCAGACGCCATGATTTGATTTTATCGGGACTGTGTGTCGATAAGGCAGCTACCTGCAGTGGAAGACTCCTGGACTAATTCGGCAGAAACACCAGTTTGTGAAGAGAGGATGTGAATTTACAGAGGGGAATCTTGGACTACAGATTTGGACTATAAAGAAGAAGAGTAAAGACATAAAATCCACACAGAAACATTTTATTTGGACTTCAACTCACTTGCAGAATGAACGCAGAGGCTGTTGAAAAGAATGGAGGATTAACAGCAGAATGTATTAAGGGAATTATTGTAATATTTTGAAATGCAGTAAAACTATGAGATGATTAGGATTCCATCCGATCTCAAAGCATGAGAAGTCAGCTAAAAATAATATATATATTAAAATAATAATTTATAATTAGGCATAACATTGGGATTGTTTGATTACTGGATAATTTGTATAATTTGGAATATATAATTTGGTTTGATTGGAAATTTTTAATAAATTGTTAATAATTTGTAAATACTTTTTTAATAAACAACAACAACAAGGCATCCTTAGGCAGTTGCCAAGGTCTCAGTGCAGGTGAGAAGTAGGTCCACTTCTGATGCCTGCCGTGCGTCCCTCACCGTTGGTCCAGTACTCTGAGAAGCATCAGACAGCTGGGTCTAGACACCCTTTTAATTTCCCACAATGCCCCTGAGCTAGTATCACCCCAGGGGATTATGGGGAATTAAAATGGTATCTAGACCCAGCTGCCTGGTTCTGATTGCAGCACTACCACCACAGCCAGGTAAACACCTTGAGGACCACTGACAGAGGCAAGGGGACAACAGAGGAATATTTTATCCAGGGCCCTCTTTCCCTCCACCCCAAGTTTCAAACCCTGCTAAACAGGTTCTTTGTGGAGTAACCAGCCTCCTATTTGGCATAAGTAGGAAAATGTAGGTACTTCAATTTTATTGAAAAGCTGCACCTAGCATTCTAAGGAATAAATTGTTATGAGAATCAGTTCCAATGATATGCCAGCAGCTGGGTTGTTGTTGTTGTTTTTGAGGGGGGGGGGGTTAAAACATTTCATGCAAAATGTGCTTGTATGTCTAGACTAACATAGGAGCTATGAGATGGCATGTTGCCATTTTCCATTTGTGGAAGTAAAGGCGTTATCCCGCATGAGTTAGAAAAAGGCACAGGTGTTTGGGCTCAGATCCACCTGGGTCTGAGTTATTATTTGAAGGCAGTGGGGTCTTGTCTATAAAAGTGTGTTGGTTGCACTGTGGTGTCTAGTTTGGATTCTTATTCCATAGTCCTTGTTTTATCATCTAATGGTGCAGTGGAGAGTTTGTCACACTGCCTTCCTTTCTGCTTTCTGCATTAACTTTGGCTTTCTGGCTTAGCATCTGTCATCAGCTTTTGTGCTTTCCTCCTAGTTTCTCTTCTCTTCTCTTTTCCTTTTGTTTTGTTTTGTGAAGGGACCTTATACGAAAGCACAAAACTCTCATACCCTTGTTGAGAAGCGAACTCCAGCATGATGGATCCGCATTTAATTCTGGAAAGAATTCGTGCCAAAATTTCTGTTCTTACTTCATGTTGGAAACAATCCCACCAGCCGCGAAGCATTTGGAGAGTGATGCCAAACCGTACAGGAATGATTTTGAGCACAGAATCGAGCAGTTAGATCAGGGGGGTACCAATGTGGTGTGTCCTAGATGTTCTGACTCCAACTCCCATCAAACCCAGCCAACATGGCCAGTGGTCTGGGACGTTACTCATGGGAGCTGGAATCCAGCAACATTTGAAGGGCACAACATTGGCAACCCCTAAGTTAGATTTACCCCAAAGAGTTAGGGCAGAGTGGAAATTAAATGGCTATATGCATTAAAAGGGATTTCCAACTGAAATAATGGGGGGGGGGTAGAATTTGTAAATGTTATGGAGTGCCTTTTTTGTTATAGTATTACAAGGCTATACATTTGCATAAAATAAAATGGACCCACGCTACTTGCAATTTACTCAACAGCCACTGCATACAAAGTCCCCCTTTTGTGCCAATGTGCACTGACTCTGCTAAGCTTTGCTCAGAGCAAGGGCTGATGGGAAAGAGGAGCCGAGTTGTGATGATGACTCATTTGTGCATTAAAAGTTGTGTGCCTGTCTACTACACCACTCTGTGGTGCATATCACTTTCTCTGTCTGAACACAGTGCCTCCTAGTGGTCCTTCTGGCAATTCACAGATGTCCATCTCCACCCTCTTTTTGATAACATCTTATGCAAAAATGAGGCATTAGCAAAACTTTTGTATGTTGTGGCTAACTTGTGGCCCTTTAGACGTTGGACTCAAACTCCCATCATCCCAGTCAGCATGGCCAATGACCAGGGATAATGGGTGTTGAACTCCAGCAACATTTAGAGGGCCACATTTCCCACATCCCCGGTCTAACAATATCCTGCACAAGAAGAACCTCACCTCATATTCCACAACTGCTTTGTCAGGAATCTTCGATGAAGTGCTTTATTGAAAGCTTTTTTTAAAGTCCAAGTACTCTATGTCAACTGGATTGCCTCTATCTATATAGACACTCTCAGAGAAATCTAAAAAGTTAGTGAGGCAGGACATACCATTGCAGAAGCCATGCTGGTTTTGCTTCAAGCATGGCTTGTTCTTCTATATGCTTGGTTGTTTAACCATTAACAGTAATTAACAGTAACAGTAATTAACAGTAATTCCCACTAGTTTTCTAGTGTCATTTCCAGAATACATTTCCTGTATTCCTTTCTAAAAATTGGTGTTACATTGGCCACTTTCCAGCCACTTTCCAGGCTGATCCCAGGGACACGTTACATACTTTTTGTTAAGAAACAAGCAATTTCACATTTGAGTTCTTTAAGAATTATTGGGTGGATGCTGAAACTGTACCAGATGTAACAGCACACCTGCCAAAATGGTGCCAGTTTGTGGTAAGGTGACCTGTACCCTGAGCTGAAAGAGATCTATTTATACTGCGTTGGGGAACCTTTGGTTTTTTCTAATGTTGATAAAACTACTACTCCCATCATCCCTTGGCCATTGGCCATGCTTGCTGGGGATGATGGGAATTTTGGTTCAACAACACTTGGAAGACCAAAGGTTCCCCATACCTAATCTATAAAATAAGAAACAAATGTGTGGATTTAGAGGAAAGACTGCTCTTGCTGTTGGAGAAGGTTGAGAAAATGTGGAAATAAATATTTGTTAAATATAAAAAAGGACTCCAAGGTGTAGTTGGCAAAATGTACCACAAAATTCTTCCTCAGTTCACAGAATCAGGCAGTTGATCTTCAGATCTCTTGCAGTCTTAGGAGCTTCCTTGGCCTAAATCTCTGATACACTGGTTTGAGCACTTCCACAACATATGGCTCTTCATTTATTCATTTACCAAATTTCAACCCAGCCTTCCCACATATGCAACCAAGGCAACTAAAAATAATTTGCTGTCAGAAAATGGCCTGTAAAAAGCGTAACAATAAAAATGCAAAATGTGCCAGTTAAGACCATTAGTATTAAAATCAGATTTTAAAACACTACTCTTTCCCAAAGCCATGTCTATGAAATAAGAATAATGTTGGCTATCTTCCAAAAGCTAGGACTGGGTCACGATGAATAAGCTATGTTGCTAAACTACACCAAACCCTTAAACTGTGATGATAGGATAGTGGCTTTTCTTAAATCAGATTGTTTCCAGGCAACACAGGGTTTTAAAGATAAGCACCAGCATCTTGAGCCTGGAAGTCAATGCAGCGGAAGGGAAGTTATCTGATTACATCAGTGGTATAGTGGAGGACAGCATGCAGGAGTGCACAAGCACGGGACATTTTCAAAGCAGGAGCGATGACATCATCTGCTGGCACACCAGAACAACTGGCGGACTCTCCTTTGCCTGGAATGAGGTGATAACGAGGCTTTTAAGTTTGTCTGTAACAGATTAGCTTGGAGGAAGTCAGATAAGGAGGGAAATTATCAAGCAGAGGCGGGATAGTTTTGTCCTTTGATGGAATTCCGAGTTCATGCTAGCAGTTTAAATGATAACACTTCTGCGCAGTTTTAATTTGCATTTCTAATTGGACGTCTTAAGGTTGCGTTTCAGCTGATCTTTCGCCAAAGCTCGTTTCAGTTAGCTGGAGATCTTTCGTTAAAGTTCAGTGTGATTTACAAGCTGGACCCATGCTGGCAACGGTAGACTCATTCCCAGGAAACAATGCACAGGATTACAGTTGCACTGAGTCTAAATAAATGTGTATTATGGCCATGGCTGTGGCAGGAACAACACATGTGGCAGGGTGAAGATGTAGACGCCACCTTCCTGATAGTAGTATTGCTCCTGTTTACCTGGACAGGGCTGGATGGGGTTGTGGCAGTGTTGGGGTCATGTGATTGTACTGCGAATCCATCCCTCTCACTGGTACAACCGCAGCCTCACTATTGACCTGCCTGGCCCCATCCTCATCTAGGTCAAGAGAGCAGTGACATACTGCTCCTGGGCTATGGACTCTCCTTGGTGGACTGATGGTGGTAGGAGAGCTCTCAAGAGGAGCTCCTCCTCATTGTTGTTGTTTAGTCGTTTAGTCGTGTCCGACTCTTCGTGACCCCATGGACCAGAGCACGCCAGGCACTCCTGTCTTCCACTGCCTCCTGCAGTTTGGTCAAACTCATGCTGGTAGCTTTGAGAACACTATCCAACCATCTCGTCCTCTGTCGTCCCCTTCTCCTTGTGCCCTCAATCTTTCCCAGCATCAGGGTCTTTTCCAGAGAGTCTTCTCTTCTCATGAGGTGGCCAAAGTACTGGAGCCTCAACTTCACGATCTGTCCTTCCAGTGAGCACTCAGGGTTGATTTCCTTAAGAATGGAGAGGTTTGATCTTCTTGCAGTCCATGGGACTCTCAAGAGTCTCCTCCAGCACCATAATTCAAAAGAGTTCCTCCTAGTCAGATTTACTGCTATGCTGACAGGAGTGGGCCAGCAGTAAATCACACAGGGCAAGCTGAAGTTAACTCTTTATTAGCAAAACAGGATCCACGAAGGATCTTGTCCCCATGAAGCAGTTGCCAAGACTAATGGGGCCTCCTCACAGCTGACTACGTCTCCTCCTCTCTAGGATGTTTCCCAAGCAATAAGAGACTGGGCCTGTGTGCGTGTCTTTGCTCCTCCCAGTTCATGGCCCTCCTGGTTCTGGGAGACCAGGAAGGAGGGGAGCTTGTCATGGCTTGCCATGCCTCTTCACAAGCTTGGCCCATCTCTGGCTCTTGGCCTTCCTCCTCTCCTGCTCCTGCTTCTGGATTTCCCTCAGCCACAGACTCTCTCCGCTCCCTAAGGCCAGTATCTGCCACCTGCTCCCTCTGCCCACTCATCATTGTCTCACCACCAATCCCCGGGCTCTGAGCCTTCTTCCTCTCGCCATTCCTCTGCATCTAACCAGTTCATGATATACATCACTGTAACGTCCTCAGTTTCCAACAGCCTTTAGAAAGCAAGGTGCAGCATTCTGTAGCAGCCAAACTCCAAAAGCCATCCTATGCTGTATAAGCAACATTGCAGCAGCCAGGCCTTGAAGTGAGTTTTTTAAATTAAAAAAAAACAACCATGACAGCTTCTACCTTTCCTATTTTTCTGACAAGATGGCCACCAGTGAATAAGGTGCAAATGGCAAAACATCTTTAGCCCAAAGCATTCCCTGTAATTCTTTACTCTCTTCCAAGCTGTAAACCTATCACACTTTATTTCTGAAAAAAAAATATTTAGTCCAGCTTTCCTGCTAAAAAGGCTGGAGGGCAGCTTACATACAGTTCATTAAAAGCAAGAGGGCCTCTGTCTATCAGCTTAGAAACCTAAAAGGCATGATATGAAAGGCAAAAAGGAGGAGGCGGCAAAGGGCAACTCAGAAATATTCAACCAAAGCAAGGGATAAATTCCAAAAGGGTAGTGTCAGGGAACTGACATCAGAGCGAGAGGCGAAGGGGAGGCTCCCAGATTCTGCAGGCGAAGGACCCAGCACCAGGGGGAGAAGCAGCTCGGTAGAGGAGGAAGGTAATCAGCGCAACACCAGGGATAAAGGGGGGCAAATGGGGGAAGCGGAGGGAGAGCTCCGGGATTCTTCTCTGGAAATCAGTGAGGAGAGCCCAGGTCCTCCGCTACCCATGCCCTCCCTGCGCAGAAGACTCCCGCGCAGTGAGAGGAGGAGGCGACTGGGAGTCAGACAGCTTCTATGCTGGAAAAGGTTTAAGAAACGCCCACAGACAGATTCTGCTAGCGACTGAGGCAGCCACGCTGAGATGGGCTGTGCAGTCAGAACGGTTTAACCAAGGCAATTAAGCCTAGAACGGCAGCAGTTTACGCACGAGTAACTCAAACCCATTACAGGTAGCCTTATTAATCTATAGCAGAAACAAAATAAAAAAAATCCCTTCCAGTAGCACCTTAGAGACCAACTAAGTTTGTTATTGGTATGAGCTAAGTGTGCATGCAATAACACACTTAGTTGGTCTCTAAGGTGCTACTGGAAGGAATTTTTTTTATTTTGTTTCGACTATGGCAGACCAACACGGCTACCTACCTATAACTAATCTATAGTAGCAAAAGCAACAAAGAATCCTGAAACGCTGTTAGAAATTAACACTTTTGTTTTCAGCTTTGAAGACACGAGCACCAGCTAATTCCCTCCTTTCCAGACCCCAGCCCTTATTCCCTCCATCTCTCCAAGAAATTGTTTGTTTTCAACCAACTACCAAGGGCTTCCAGGCCATGCTTCAGGTTAAGCAACAGAGCTTCTTCTTCTGAATGGATTTGGGGGAGAAGACAAATGGAATTGGGTGTCATCAGCATATTGACAACAGCTCCATCCAGATGATCGTTCCCAGTGGCCTCATGTAGAAGTTGATAGTTTCTGCATTTATTGGTCTTTGATTGGTATAACTGCCTGTTGGCAGGCATTACATTATCTTCAGCAAATGAGACAAAGGAAGATGAGTTGGTCTTAATTGGAGCTACTAAGCCAGAAGAAAAACAATCATGGATAATAAGTTGCAGATGCTCAAGCCGGGGCTGGTGGTGTTCTTAGTCCTAAGGTTGCCCCTGGATCTCCTCCACTCCACATAAGGAATAGATTTCAAAAGCTATTAATGCAACATAGATGTGCGGTTTGAATGCCTTAGATCAGCATTAGCTCTAGTCTAGTCTGTTAATCAATAAATGAAAACATTGTGGTTGCTTGAGAATGCTCCGTGTAAGCTTGATCAAATTCTTCTAAACCAAACAAAGCCAAAGCTTTACATCTTAAAAATGGAACATTTTAAATATAAGCAGGGGGTTCTGTGGAGGTCCTGCCAATTGTTTCTTTTCAGGGCTTTGCATTATAAAACCCTACCTGCCCTTGCATATAAAGTTTGTTTAAGTTGGCGTGAGGATGTGGCCATTTCCACAGACACACCCCTCATCTTCCACCCCCCCAACCGCACACTCTCTTTTCAATATGGGACCTAAGGCCTGCTAGCCTTGTTTTTTTGTTTTTTTTTCTGTGGCATGCATTTATGTGTTATTATATTGTAAACTATACTGTGCCCTTCGGATGAAATGAGGTATAGAAATTTATTTAATAATAGTAATAAGAAGGATGCAGAGACAGAGTCCATTTGGGACTCCTTTCTAGCTGTGCTGCTCTACGCAGCTACCCCAGTTACGTAGGTGTTGAAAACAGCGGCACCAGACTATAGAAATTCTGTATTTTACCCTGGCTTCTAGCATCCTGGTATAGATGAGGTATTCGGTGACTGACCTTTGCCAAATTTCCCCTTCTTTCCACCCATTAGCCCATTAGCTATCCTAGCAGGGTTGGTTTCACAACTGCTCGACAAGGGATGTCACTAGATAGACCAATGACAGAAGCTCCCTTCATGCACAAAATGAAAATGTGGATACTAAAGTAGCATATGGTGTACATTTAGGCCCCCCCGGCTCACGTGGCTTCTCCTGGCCACTCAAGTGTTGAGGGATAACCTCTGAAGTTGGGGGCCTTTTCTATAGACTCTCTGTGCAATCATAGAATTGTAGAAATCTTTCAGGTTTCCAAATGGTGCAGGGAGCCCCTTTGAAGAGAAAAGGCTCACTGCTTTAGAAGTTATTGTTCAATATGCAAGAGGCCGGGGACGGACGGACTGCATGACCTCATAGTCTCCCTTCCAGACCTTTAGGATCTGTATTGTACACTTGCATGGAAAAGGGCCTCTGTTATTAGTCTGCATGGTTATGGTCCCTGTGTGAAGAAGGCGAGAGGGCAATTCAACACTTGTTTCAATCATTCAGTCAGCCCTCAGCGTCAGCGTGGCAGTGCTGAAGATCAACACAGTCCCCACCACCACAATTTCTGTGTGGTTTTCTGAAAGCATTATAAAGTAAACTAGATTTGTCATAACAAGCTTTCCCCTGTCAAACAGCACATTTTCTCAGAGCTAAACTATGTGGACATCATCGTATACAGATAAGAGGGTTTTTTATGTTATGTGTGTGTGTTTTAAATTAACACTCCACTTCAACCCAGTGATGCCTTCAAGGCAGGATTGGGGGGCAGATTAACCAAAAGGCCCCCCGAAACACAGCATAGCTGGTGTACTACATTTTTAAATGAAAGAAGTAATAGTATTTCCAACCAAGAGCATCTCCATCACCTGAAGAACAGGATGTCCAGAGCCCAAAGAGTCAAAATTAGCCCTATTGGGCTCTCACAGGAATTGAAATTGAAATACTTTATTGTCACTTGTACAACTTGTATAAAGTGAGATTACACGAGCACCCCCCCCCACTCAGCTCTCTTAGTCTTA
This sequence comes from Podarcis liolepis, assembly GCF_965112155.1. Classification (NCBI taxonomy): domain Eukaryota; kingdom Metazoa; phylum Chordata; class Lepidosauria; order Squamata; family Lacertidae; genus Podarcis; species Podarcis liolepis. Next base: position 100,175,049 of record NC_139555.1, on the reverse strand, counting down.
ATTCCCCTCGTTTACTGACGCACACCCACCAAACCCAAAAGTCAGTTGCCCTGTTGTTATAATTTCATTCAGCAGCCTAACAGCCCACGGATAGAAGCTGTTCTTTACCCTGTTGGCACGACTAATCATGCTTCTATATCTTATGCCTGAGGGCAGGAGATCAAGAAAGTGCTGGCCAGGGTGTGAATCATCCCTGAGAATTTTCCTCACTCTCCTGAGGCAACGTTCTTCCGCTATTTCATCCAGCGGATTCACAGGACAGCCCATAATATCTTGTGCTGTATTCACCACCCTCTGTAGGCACTTCCTATCAGTTGATGCCAAAGCAGCGTACCACACCGTGATGCAGTATGAAAGGACAATTTCTATTGTAGACCGGTAGAAGGAGATCATCAAATGTTGATTGACATCGTTCTTTCGCAATACTCTGAGGAGATGGATTCTCTGTTGGGCTTTCTTAACCATCTGGGTTGTATTTATTTTCCAAGAAAGGTCTTCACTGAGATAAACTCCTAGGAATTTAAAGGAAGAGACTCTTCACAATGAATTCACAATGAACATATAAGTGACAGAAGAAAACCCAAATGCTGTCAACCTCAAAGAATAAAACAAACAAAACAAACTCCACCAGCCTCATATACCTTAGAACTAGGGATGGGGAAGAAATTTTATTCCACTTGCATCTGAATGTGAACCCCATCTAATTTGCAACCTGCGAACCAAACCACAGCCCCCCTTTGAAATTTGTTCTTCTCTGAATTTTGCAATGCCACCCACCAGCCAGCTAACAGGTACAAAAATGTGCATACTAGGGTAAAGTGTGCATAGAAATGAGTACTGAAGGGAAAATAACATACACAAATGCATTTTATTAGGGGACACTGTTTTGTAACCTCCCAGAAAACCGTGTACATTAGGCTTAAGAGTACCGTATTTTTTGCTCTATAAGACGCACATTTTCCCCTCCAAAAATTAAGGGGGAACGTTTGTGCGTCTTATGGAGCGAATGCAGGCTCCTTGGCTTCAGCGATAGCAACGTGAAGCCTCCGAAGCGCAGTGGGAGCGCTCCCACCGCGCTCCAGAGGCTTTGTGTTGCCTTCTGCTGAAGCCTGGAGAGTGAGACAGGTTGGTGCACACTGACTCCTCTCACTCTCCAGGCTTGAAAGATAGCTGCCTGAAGCCTCCGGAGAAATAGACTGGAAAGAGAAGCTGCTGAATTGCAACTCATTACCAAACTTAAAACCATGGAGAGACCTGGTCTCAACAGAGACATTGGATTCTTATCTCATTATACATGACTAGCTATTTTTCACCTTCTCACCCCTTGCCTTTTCCTGTAAGACCTATTGCAGTTGTTAAGAGTCGTCAACAGGCTCATCTCAGCTATCTGCCAATCACCCATTCCCACCACCCTTCTGAGTAATACCCCTCCCCACCTTCTCACTATATAGAAGGATCTGGCAACTTCTGTTTCAGTGTATCTGAAGAAGTGTGCATGCACACGAAAGCTCATACCAAGAACTAACTTAGTTGGTCTTTAAGGTGCTACTGGAAGGAATTTTTTTATTTTGACTATGGCAGACCAACACGGCTACCTATCTGTAACTGAAAAATACAGGGAGCAGATAAAAATTGCAGCAAGAGCATCAATGGTAAGAATAAATCAGAATCTAGCCACTTGTGTCATTGGACAGGCCCTTGTAATTTACCTACAACCACCTTCCACACAAATCTTTATGATTTGCTATTCTTCTTCCTTTTTTGCTGGTTTCAGCTTCTGATTCTTTCCTTTCCATGATGATGTTTATTCTGCAGCTCCTTTAAGCAGATCTCCACCCCTCCAATTTTTTTTTGCCTTGGCATTTGCCATATCCATCTGTGGCTGGCAAGCCTTTATTGAATATTTTAATTTCCATTCCGCCCTCCCCACTTTTCCCCTCTAATCCCAGCATGCTTAACTGATTACAGCTAGGATTCTCGCTGCTTCTAAGATTTTTGTCTGGCATAAGGTGTAACAGAGCAGAACTGACTTCCTGGCATGGTTTCACATGCTGCCTATCGGCTGGCTCTCATATCTGTAGGCTCCCTGTTAATGAATCTGAATAGCTTCCTATGCCAGTAGACACGCTTATTAAAACTGAGATTACTTAGAGGTGATTTGCCAAAGGGACAGAGGGATTTAATCCCTCTCACACACCCCTCCCCATCAGGTTATATTTTAAAGCAGGCCTGGATGAATTGTGACCCAGCAAATTTAACACAGCCCACCGGGTATATATGATTGCAGCTTGCCAAGAGTATTTAACAGCCATCCTGGTTTTACTGTCCCAGAACTGGAGGCAGGAAGGCTGCCAAAATTGGAGGGCCATTGAACCCAGACCTACCAATGGGTTTGGGAGGCATTTCCTCCGCCCCCCCCCCTTTGCCTAAATTGAAATCTGAAGCATTTTTTTTCCTGGGGCAGGGGGGGGGCTGTTTATCCATGTGAGAATTTCAAAGGAAGCACACAGAATATTTTTGTCCACTGAGTGTGAACTTGCCAGAGAAATGGACTTTGTGGAGACAATTCATGATTTTTCAGTGGGGGGGGGGCACAAAAAATAAAGCTTTAAAGCTCTATGTTATTCTGAAATGTTTGCAGCTGTGTTGATCCATTATAATGAGAAGAATCAAAACACTGACAGATGAGGACCAACCGTAAAGTTGTAAAATAGTTGGCAAGCTTTAAACAAAAGTAGCCAAAAGCAGCGTGGTAGAAAAGCCACAGTTTGGACCGTGGTGTAATTTCAGAAATGAAATTTCAGAATTAAAATAGAAACTTTCCTTTCATAACTTGTGTTAGCATATGTAAGGGACAGAATCATGGCATGCTTGTGGGAGGGGGACCATGTTACCAGTTTGTACTCCATGTGGCCCCCCAATGCAAAAAAAAGGATACTTGGGGCCAGCATCATTTACCGTATTTTTCGCTCTATAAGATGTACTTTTCCCCTCCTAAAAAGTAAGGGGAAATGTGTGTGCGTCTTATGGTGTTCTGGCTTCAGGGATAGCAGTGCAAAGCCTCTTCAACAACATTTGATTCAGAATATATTTTTTCTTGTTTTCCTCCTCTGAAAACTAGGTGCGTCTTATGGTCGGGTACGTCTTACAGAGCAAAAAATACAGTAGGTCTTGCTAGACCCACAACATAGCTGGGTTGTGCTTGGCTTGGTGGGTTGGGAGTTGTGCAAGCATATATTTTTTATAATCCTTTTATTTCAAAGCCTGTTTTCATGACTCTCACAATGGCATCAGCAGCCCATGTATGGCAGTTGATAGTCGCCTATTGTGGTTCTGATGGTAGATGGATAGCCTGGTGGTGCACTGGAATCAATGCCCGTGAGGTAAATTCTGGTCCGAACCTGAGTCCATTACCGATTGCCAAGTGCTAAGCTTGCCCCATAATTGTTATGGGAGACATAAAACCCTAAATCAGATGAGCAGAAAGTTGTGAAAGGCACATTGGACATGATAATATTTGGCTTAATCTTATGTTTTTGCTAAAGGGAAGAGAGTGATGTTTTCAAGGCTCCAATTATAAAGAAAACTACTTGGAACTGAATGAGATTTACACCTGAGTGAGCCTGATTAAGATCACCCTACAGTAGTTTTAACCTAATTTTCTGTATTTGCCAGCATGTTTTATGATATAGTGCTGTTGCCTTTGTAATCTGCCCCACGGCAATAGCATAAGACAGTGGGATATCCTATGAAACATAGAACTGGGTTTAATAGCTGCTTAGCCTTAATCACATTTGGTAGGGTTTTTGTTTTGTTTTTAGGTAACAAGCCCCCCCCCCGACCTTGTCTATCCATTTCCTATGTGTAGAACAGGAACTGTCACGATATTGCTCACTGGATTTTTGTTGGGATGTGAACTGGGTAAGGGACAGAGCAAACCTTATACTCTGAAAGTGTGTACGGAAATTGTTTTGATTAATTGTAGCATGACTGCTAAGTAAATGTGTTTTTGACACGGTCAAAATTAGACCCAGATTGGCAGAAAATGAGGGTTCTGTTCTGTGTATGTTCTCATGTGGAAAACACATGTCCGCTGGGTGGTACATAGCTGAGGGCATGTTCTTCAAATTCTAGTACAGGGGATCACCAACATCTTCCCATCTCCCACTCTCAGTCTTGTCAGATGTGGTACTTACAAGGACATAGTTTTGTCAGATTATTATTATTAAAATATGTATACTGCCTCCCATCCATAGATCTTATGGCAGTTCACAACATAAAATTACAACATGCTATTCAATAGATTGAGTGGAATGGTCTTCCACCCACATACCAGACTGATCTAGCCAATTTCAAACTTTAGGGTCATGGAGGGTGATGGACCTGAGTTCAAATCCCAGATCAGTCCTGTCTCCTCTGCTCTGTCCATAAAATGGAAATTGCAAGTATTAGCCCCATAGGGACAAGTGACAGATACGGAGCAAAACACTCTGAACACAGAAAGGTTTTCAAATGGTATGTAATTTAACTCAAAGAGTACGCAGCTTCACGGCCCATTGCTGAACTTTGTGGATAACCCAAAGCCAGATGCAGAGGGTGAACTGGGGCAAACGCCTATTGGTACCATGGCAGCCAGATCGCAAATAGATCTACCTGCAGTTCACAGGAGCCCTGTTCACATGCCAGTCATGTGTAGGACTCTAATAGATTCAAACCAGCGTGGGGGAACACTTCTTACTCACATGAACTGAGATGTCACCTCAGCGGGCACCACTACAGTGACTTAGGGTGGAAGATGAGAGGCGGGGTGGGGGGTGCACAGTGCGCCACTGAAATTTGAAAGTCCAAAGTCTGTCGCTGCTCCAACAACAGCACACCGAATGAAGTTGTTTTGCCAGTCTGGGATCCACACACAGAGAGCCTTCTTAACTGCTCCAAGCCTTAGTAACAAAGAGTTGCTGCTCAGAAAGACATGGCCCGACCACAGTTCTAGAGAGCCAGTGTGGTGTAGTGGTTAAGAGCGGTGGACTCGTAATCTGGTGAACCGGGTTCACGTCTCCGCTCCTCCACATGCAGCTGCTCGGTGATCTTGGGCTAGTCACACTTCTCTGAAGTCTCTCAGCCTCACTCACCTCACAGAGTGTTTGTTGTGGGGGAGGAAGGGAAAGGAGAATGTTAGCTGCTTTGAGACTCCTTAAGGGGAGTGATAAAGCGGGATATCAAATCCAAACTCTTCTCTTCTTCTTCTTCTTCTTCTTCTTCTTCTTCTTCTTCTTCTTCTTCTTCTTCTTCTTCTTCTTCTTCACAAAAGTGTCTTAAATCACAACCCCAAAGCAATGTATGTGCAGAACTGCAGCTTATGTATCGCAGTGGACCATTTATTCCGTGCGGCACCTCAGTGTTTTCTTCTGCACCTCCATTCTTTGCTGTATCCCCAGTTTAGAAACTCTTTCCACATGGAATCAGTTGCCAAAGAGTGCAAGAGACCCAGTTAGGGAGGAAGAGAGTGTCTTTCTACAGCTCTGTGCACCGCGTAGGAAACACTGCAGTGAAGGGATTAGGAGGCTATTTTCAGGCTAGCATTCTTTGCTGTCTTGGCCATGAGGCAGAAATCTGTGCAGAAGTGGTTGCATAAACACGCTAAATTAACAAACAGAAGGAGCATATTCCGGAAGAGATTAATTCCAGCTACCCTTTTTCCCCCTATAGAGCAAGTTGCCATTTTCATCAAACAAGAGAAGCGAGGCGGCAGTGAAAACAGCAGGTGGGGGGGAGGGGGAGGGAGAACATGCAAGGAGCTTAGAGGCAAGTGTAGGAGGTTATACAGTACAACTCATGGTTCTGAATTCAAGGCGTTTCATTGGAACTCCCCCAAAAAGCTGAGCGTGCAGGCTGAGAGTCAGCACAAGCAAAGCGCACCACCACTGACCTGTCAGTGGGACAGGGAAGTCTGCCATGTCTGTGCCACACACCAAAAGCAGTGTGAAATATGGTATTAGGTGAACTCCCCGTTGCTCATCTCAAAAATTATTTGGGTTTTAAAAAAGAAAGAACCAGCTTTCCCCCTGCCTCCCCACAGCTGTAGAGCGGCTGAGGGCACGCACAGTCCATATGGGCGCTGATCGTGCAGTGTCCACACGGGCTGCCTCTCACATGGCAACCATATGGGATGCTGTGCATACGCAGTCCGTATGGGATGCCACACATGCACAGTGCGTACGGGATGCTGCTCATGTGGCAGCCTGTATGGCCACTGCATGCAAGCGGCATCCCGTACGGACTGCACATGTGCAGCATCCCGTGCGGTCGCCGTACATGCACAGTCCGTACGGGATCCAACTTGCACGGCGTCTGTACGGGTTGCCGCACATGCACACACCATACAGGATGCCGCTCACGCGGCAGCCCGTATGGACACTGCATGCGTGCGGCAGCCCATACGGAGTGCACATGTGCGGCATTCCGTACAGACTGCGCATGTGCGGCATTCTGTATGGAATGCGCACTCCGTACGGGCTGCTCCGCCCCAGGTGCCAGAGAGGGTTCCTCCACCACTGGAACTATTAGAGGTGTGTGATGGGGGGGAGGAGCATTTTGTTTCTGTGCATTCAACAGGAAAGTTTGTAAAATAAACAAGGGAGTCCCTTCCCTGCCAGCCCGCCTGAGCCCTTTCCAAGAAAAAGCCGGAGAAACCGCCCCCTTCCTTTGAGAAGTGGGAAAGAATACTCAGCGATCATCACTAGAGCAGGGATGGGAACCCCACAGGCCTCCAGGTTAGCAATGGGGGAGAGATTCATTTCAGTGTACATCTAAAGGCTAATTCACACTTTCTGAAACAACACAAGAACAGCCATCCTTCAGCTGTAGAACATCTGCCTTACAGGATCAGAGTTCAAATCCCGGCATCTCCAGCTAGGGCTAGGAGGGACTCCTGCCTGAAACCTGGAGAGCTGCTGCCAGTCAGTGTGGACAACACTCAGCTAGATGGACCAATGGGCTGACCAAGTATAAGGAAGCTTCCCATGTCCCTAATGTGAACATTCCTGAATTTCACAGCGTTTAATAGCAATGGGAAGCCAGTGGGGTAGCTGAGCCCAAAAGCAGAGTCATGTCTCCTTTCCCACCATCTTACAGATCAGAAGCATCAATACTATTCATTGACCAACAACTGCAGCCCTAGGATTGCTATAGAAGGCAGCTGTTTGGTTTGTGGTATCTGTATAATGGAAGCATCACAGTCGGTCAATACATATCTTGTGAGCATATGTTTTCTTTGTATACAAGGCTTTCTTCCCCATCTAACATGGATCCGTATAACGTCCTAGTTATATCAACAAATATCAGAGTATTTTGTTCTTGCTGTGTTTTTTTTACTGTTCTACATCGCTACTTATTTACTTGGACATAAATCCCACGGATTTCAATGGAAGTCCCTTTCATCTAAGGGTGCTGAAGATCACAGCTTCAAGTGTTTTTTAATAGAAATCACCAGAGGATCTTTTAATGAGAGAAGTGACAGAGAACGCCAGCCTCAAATCTTTTGACAATAGGGCACCGGATTCTTTCATCCCAGCATGTCTACAATGAGATGAGACAAAGGCAATAAAAAGAAGGGAGCTCAATGAGTCTGAAGAGACATGAAACTGCAGCCTTGTCATCAGCTGCTGAAGAAACAGAACAACATGCTAATACAATTATCTTCTCCAGAATAAAGTAACTTTTTGTACATCAATGTGAGAAAGGGAAAAAATCACAAAAAGTGACAATGCGCTAACACTACTCTGGTGGTAGTGGGGAAATCAAGGGCAGAGATAATTACGAGAGGAGGAAAGAACTTCACGTTTATGTTTCTATTAAACTAGAAGTGCTTCATTGTGTGTGAGGATTATTAAGTAAACTGGAGGAGATCAGTTTATTCCCTCATCCCTGGTGGTCCTCAGTCCAGTCAGAGACGAACAATGGAGGGACCAGGAATAGCCAAGGATCCTGAACTTTGTGAATTCCAGTGCGAACCTTTCAGGCTAAGGTGCAAAACTAATGTTGTAGCAATCCTACTCCGAATTAAGCCTCACTGACTTCATAGGGAAAATAAAAAAATTCCTTCCAGTAGCACCTTAAAGACCAACTAAGTTAGTTCTTGGTATGAGCTTTCGTGTGCATGCACACTTCTTCAGATACACTGAAACAGAAGTTGCCAGATCCTTCTATATAGTGAGAAGGTGGGGAGGGGTATTACTCAGAAGGGTGGTGGGAATGGGAGATTGGCAGATAGCTGAGATGAGCCTGTAGACGACTTCATAGGGGTTCACTTCCAGGTAAGCGGGGTTAAAATTAAAGCCTCTGTTATTCACCAATTTTTACACTTATTGAACCTGACCAAAGAACTCAGTTATGTGGGATGTATACAATGAATACATGCATAAATAAAAAAAAAAATTGATCTGCCACAGGTCTTGGCTCAGAAATGCATTATCTGACCTCAGGCGAAGCCTTGTTGGTGGTGCCATCACTGACCTGTGGCAGGGCCTTTTCAGTGATGGTTCTCAGGTTGGGGAATGCCCTCCCTAGAGAAGTGTGCCTGTCTCCGTCATTATTAACGTTCAGGAAGAATTTGAAAACCCCTGCAAATCCAGGCATTTGGTGCTTGAAGCATGCTGCTCCTGGCAACCTTGAACTCATTTTTAAAAATTGTAATTGCCTTTAGAATGTTTTTAACTGCTCTTAGATGCTTTCAATTGTAATTGCTTTTAGCATTTTTTTAACACGTTACTTTGTTTCTAAATTGTATATCTGTTTGCCACCCTGAGCTCCTAGGGAGGAAGGGAAGGATATAAATCCAAAAAACAACAACCACAACCACAAATAATATCCTGAGAGAAAGGACGTTCAGAAATGTGTGTTTAAATACATATTTTAATGTGAATTACCATGGGCAGTATTCAGTGACATATCTGTGCTAGAAGAAGAAGAAGAAGAAGAAGAAGAAGAAGAAGAAGAAGAAGAAGAAGAGTTTGCATTTGATATCCCGCCTTTCACTCCCCTTAAGGAGTCTCAAAGTGGCTAATAATCTCCTTTCCCTTCCTCCCTCACAACAAACATTCAGTGAGGTGAGTGGGGCTGAGAGACTTCAGAGAAGTGTGACTGGCCCAAAGTCACCCAGCAGCTGCATGTGGAGGAGAGGGAAGCAAACCCGGTTCACCAGATTACAAGTCCACCGCTCTTAACCACTACACCATGCTAGCATAAAGATGAGTGTTAGCTCACTGGGATTCCCTCCTCTCTCCTTCCCCATCCTGTTACCAAATCTGCTGTTGAGTATTGGGGGAAGCCCGGAATAGATTTGGGGAATGCTTGTGGGGAGGAGAAAGGGAGAACATTCTGCTGCACGAGGAGAAATCCTTGCACTGATGGGACATGCTTCGTTGAACGCAACCCCAAATGGTTTGTTTCAACAACAACAGCAACAGATCTGTGCATAAATGGGAATGGTGCAGCGATCAAACCGCTAGCACATTTGCAAAGCTAAGTATGGTTTCAAATTGGATGAGGGACTGTGTGTTGAGATTCCTGCATTGCAGGGGATTGGACTAGATGACTCTCACAGTCCCTTCCAACCTCTATTAGTCTAATGATTCTATGAACTGCTGTATATGCAAAAGTGACAAAGACTGGAAATTAGCTGATTCACCTGTCTCTGGGTGGAACCTCGGAAGACATTGCAGAAAACTGTCTGCCACTCCTGTTCTATTTCTGGAGCCAGGAAGTAGCTGAAGCCAAATATACATTTAAATATGCATGTTTTGTCCCACAGGGATCACGAGACTGAAACATAACATAAATGTTGTGCATTATGCTTATAAGTTTAAAGACAGGCAAATAGAGGAGTGCAAGTTGGGAGTTTGCTTGAAGGAAAGCTAGGTGCATTGAGCCGTAACTCTTTGCAGATAATTTCTGGATGAGGCAGTATCTGCAATAAAAACATATGCCAAATACAGTGCAATTCCAAAACCTGCCAAAACAGGTTGGTCCCCCTGCCCTCCACCCATGTAGATGACTTAATGCAGGGATGGAGAGAACCTGTGGCTCTGCAGATATTGTTGGACTCCAGCATCCATCAGCCCCAGGAGACATGGCCAATAGTCAGGGGATGATGGGAGTTGCAGTCCAACAACACCTGCAGGCCAGGGTTACCCAATTCCTGGTCCAGTGGTTACCCAGCACATGAGTACTCACAACCCATGACTGGTACACTGCTAAGTTTACAGTAGAAGAGAAGAAACAGGAAGCTCTGAGTGCTATTCCACTTCCTCATCATTCGCTACTCAAGAGAGGAAGGACCACAGCTTAGCGATAGACCACAGCTTCTTCACATGCAAAAGGTTCCAGGTTAAACGTGTAGCACTTCCAGCCAAAAGCTTATCAAGTCAATGGAGTGAGAACTGCCTGAGATCTTGGGGAGGAATTGTCTCGTATATAAGACCAGACTAGAAGACCAATAGCCTGACTCAGTGCAAGGCTATAAGTTCTTATATACTCTGAGCAACCATAAGAGCAGCTAAGTTTGGACCAGATGGAAACCGGTGAGGAGGTACTTCTGTCCCAAGCAAAAGCGATATATGAAAAAGGAAAGACTGGGCACTTACACCCTCACTTCAGGTTCTCTATTCTGACAACATTCCTGCAAATCAAACAGGTTGGTAGGGGAAGGGCAGGACTCCCTTTTCTGTTGCTGCTGTGATGGAAGTTACACCCACATGAGCCCCACTGATTTCATTGGACATAACTGAATGCAGGCCTAGAGGCAATCAAAAGGACTGTTTGCTGAGCCTTTGGTTCAGCTTAAGCTGCGGTAGCGCAAAGAGCAACAGACAACAGTGTTGTTGAAGTGCAATCCTATGCTTGGGAAACAAAGATGCCTGGCAATGCTCTGCAAGAGGGTAGTAAGGTAAAGGGGCCCCTGACTATTAGGTCCAGTCGTGGCCGACTCTGGGGTTGCGGCGCTCATCTCACTTTAGTGGCAGAGGGAGCTGGAGTACAGCTTCCAGGTCATGTGGTCAGCATGACTAAGCCGCTTCTGGTGAACCAGAGCAGCGCACAGAAACACCGTTTACCTTCCCGTTGGAGTGGTACCTATTTATCTACTTGCACTTTGACGTGCTTTCGAACTGCTAGGTTGGCAGGAGCAGGGACCGAGCAACAGGAGCTCACCCCGTCGTGGGGATTCGAACCACCGACCTTCTGATTGGCAAGCCCTAGGCTCTGTGGTTTAGACCACAGTGCCACCCGCATCCCTTAAGAGGGTAATAGAGAGAGCCTTATCCTCTACTTCATGCCAATGCCAGAGAAATGTATTGGCCCAACCATGCCATGTGGCATAGTGGCTAGAGTGTTGGGCTATGACCTGAGAGACCAGGGTTCAAATCCATGAAGTTCACTGGGTAACCTTACCCTCAGCCCAACAACGGACCTCACAGTAAGAAGTTGTGTGGATCAAATGGGAAGGATAACTATGTAAGCCATCTTCAGCTCTTTGGAAGAAAGGTGGGGTAGAAATGTAATTAATGGTAATAGTAATGCAACAGCTGTCCATGAATTGCGCAGTGGAACAGACCAATGCCCACCACTGGGGTGAGAAGGCAATTTCTCTTTGCACTAGATCCTGCATATTACGGAAGCAGGAATGGATCTCTGGCTTAGCTGAGGACAAGAAATGTTGGTTTAAACAGCCCATAGGCTACAGCTTTAAATCACATATGTAGAAAAATAACCAATAAGCTGTGATTGAAAGAGTTGCAAATGAACCCTTTCTGTTGGTTGCAATATGTGGGGAAGTAAACTTCTTTTTGATGTGCCACAGATTCCTAAAATACAAATGAAGAGATCAGTGAGAGGTTCAGTCCATTTCCTTTTCAGTCTGCGGCTTGCTGGGTGTCCTTCCGAGTCCTACTTAGCCTGGTTTTTAAGGCAACGATCAAAGGTGATGTTGCATCTAATGTGGTGAAACGGTCGCTAGGGCAGAGGCCCCACACCCATCAAGGATTTACGACTTGTTTGTTCGTTGTGTGGTTTGAGTCTTCAATAAACCAAAACAAGGAAAACCATTTAATTTCAGGGTACAAATATATGTATGTGAGAGTGCAACCCAGATGAAAGCTGCCGTTCTCAGGACTGAAGACAAGATACACGAAACCAGCCAAGAATGACAGAAGCAAGGCAATGTCTGCCAGATTTCCAGTTCGGGTGGATAATGAATGAGTGCAGCTATAAAACGAAATGACTTCTCTCCCTCTGCCAATGTATGGCTTTTTAGAGGGTTGCTACGAGGCTATTATGAGGGAGGAAAACAGGGCAAATTAAAATACGAGCAACTTTGTAAAATCAAAGATGTTCCAAGCCACTGTGATTGATGCTATGTCATTTGGTAGCCTTCTGTGTGGTTTAAAAATAAATAAATGGTGTGTCCTACTGATGAATGACGCTATTCGACAGGGATAGGGAACCTCAGGCCCGGATTCAACTAATCTGGTATGCTAGTGAAAAGCAGAACAAGGGCTCCTACTAGTGCAAAGGGCCTTTCCTGCACCCCAGTTCTGCTCTGTGAGTTGGGGAAAACAGTGCATGGGGGAAGGAGAGGGGGGATTGTTCCATCTGGCAAGTGGAAATGCTTGTCCTGACAGAACAATCAGATGATGAAGAAGAAGAGTTTGGATTTGATATCCCGCTTTATCACTACCCAAAGGAGTCTCAAAGCGGCTAACAGTCTCCTTTCCCTTCCTCCCCCACAACAAACACTCTGTGAGGTGAGTGGGGCTGAGAGACTTCAGAGAAGGGTGACTAGCCCAAGGTCACCCAGCAGCTGCATGTGGAGGAGCAGGGAAGTGAACCCGGTTCACCACATTACGAGCCCACCGCTCTTAACCACTACACCACGCTGACTCTCAGATAAAAGTATTCCTCTGAGAGGAATACTCTGAGAGATCTCTGGGCCCAAATGCAGCTCCTCAGCCCTCTCTATCTACACCTCAGGACCTTTCTCAGGCCACATCTCCTCCAGACCAAACTCCACAGTGGCCATGTATCCTTCAAGTGAGGTAATGCCTCTTGCTTGCCTTGACAGACAACTGAGATATGTGTATGTTTGTGTGTAGAAACTTCTCACAATTGCACGACTGGATTTTACAAAGAAAAGAGTCGCAACTCTGGCCTTGCCCACTTTTGCCTCACAGTCATCATGTGGCCTCTAACAGGTTGTTCATAGGGGAATGATGCCCTCGAACTGCAAAAGTTTCCCCAACCTGACTAGATGGCAATATATTGTTGCTTTCAGGGGTATTCAGTGCTTTTTTCTGGGGGGTATGCATACCCCTAAACATTTTGTGAGTCTTTGTACTTTTGTCCATTTACTGTATTTATTTTCCCCGATTTGACCTATAAAATGGTGATTTTCCTGAGTCAAAATGAGAGTACCCTAAACATTTTTTTAAGAAAAAAAGCACTGGGGGTATTCTAATTTGATACATGGTATCCAGTCACATAGCATTATCAGGTTTTGGTCTACTTGCATTGGCTTTTAAGCTCTGAGTTGCGATTCACAGCTTGGGGGTTTAGACAGCCAATCACGATGAGAGTGGCCCAGGCCTTCAGAAATACATACAAGCAGTTGCTTTCCCCCTTTTGTTCAGTTCTATTAGCTCAATAAAGTCTCTTGCTGTTATCACTGTGTCTCACCTTGTAGAAACCCATGTACAGTGGTACCTTGGATTACAGACGCTTCAGGCTACAGACTCTGCTAACCCAGAAATAGTACCTCGGGTTAAGAACTTTGCTTCAGGATGAGAACAGAAATCGTGCTCCAGCGGCGCGGCGGCAGCAGGAGGCCCCATTAGCTAAAGTGGTACCTCAGGTTAAGAACAGTTTCAAGTTAAGAACCGACCTCCAGAACAAATTAACTTCTTAACCCGAGGTTACCACTGTACACTTCAACTGGGATGGAGAGTGTTGGCATCGAGAAAAGTCCTGCTGTTGCTACTGCCAAATAAATGGCAGTGGAAGGACGCAAGGCATAAAGAGGTGAGCAGATTTCACCTTCCCCTTTTGCCTCCCATCTGTAGTATCCACAATACTATCTCATCGGTGGTTCTAAAATGCAACACAGAGCAGTCCAGCAGCAACCTTACAATAGCGCTGGAGGAGATCTGTTGCCTCATCTTCACCAGGAATGTGATCCTTTGCTTGCTGATTTGAGTTTCTAGGCCCTCTTGGTTTCTGGTGAGATGCAAACCCCACGTAACAGCTCAGGAATGTCAGAATCGCTATGTACTATCAACTCTTGCCCATTTCATTTTCGCTTTGGGCTTGCTTCCAGCCACTGTACATGATGAACAGCCTTGTGGGATCCCAACACGTGAGGATAACTTATGATCTCAAACATGTGATCCCCACCTCCCACCCACTCAAGTCAGCAGACATACACAACTGAGTTTCTGGGGAAGCAGCAGACAAAGCATGCTCAAAATGTTTTTGGATTTCTCAGACACATGGAAGCGATACGACTGCAACTTGGAATGGAAAGCTACATACTCAACTTCTGAAGCTAAACATTCTGGACCCAAACATTTATGCAAAGCTTAAACAACTAGCAGTGATAATTTTCGTCAACGGTTTCACTGGCTGCTTCGTGAAATAATCTAGAAAGCAAAACAAGCAATATCTTTTTAAATGACATAAAACATGACATGTATCAGATTAGAGCCCCCTGGAAAGCGCCATGTAGTACAGCTGTATCTGACCACTCGTTTGTATACTTCTCTAGTTTCTGGGTCACAAATTCTATTCATTTTCCAAAGTTGGCTAAGCATTCCTTTGAATTGAATCCTGCTGGCTTCATATTTGGCCGGATAGCAGCTTCCTGGCTGTACAGATGACATTCTGCAGCAGTCGGATACTTTCAGAGGAGTCAACTTCTAAAGTAATCCCTGGATGCTGGGGTAACTATTCAAAAGTCCCCTGATAGATCACTCACTCCCAGGATATGTCAAAAGAGAGAGAAGCAAAATTAGAGAAAGCCAGAGAGAGAGAGGGAAAGGAAATGGAATCCCCATGCAATGAAAGCGATGGCTACTAATGTGCGTAACAACTGGGGAATTCAGTTGCCAAGGCAGAGCAGAGGCAAGCACAGGGGATGCCTTGGCCAGGGTTCCTGCAAAAACTGGAGCTGGTGTGGTGGAAGGAGACAATTAATTTCACAAGGGCACCTAGGGCTGCTCGCATCATTTTTTCAGAAGCGAGGAGTGCTAAGACCTCATAGGAAGCTGCCTTATACCAAAGCAGGCCACTGGTCCATATAGCTCAGTATTGTCTACACTGCCTGCCAGTGGCTCTCCAGAACTTCAGGCAGGGATCTCTGACAGCCTTATCTGGAAATGCCAGGGACTGAAACTTCTACATGCAAAGCAGTTGGTCTGCCACTGAGCTACCACATTGGTTTTGTGTTCAAAACTTGACATCTATGCTTCACAGAAAGCATTATTTTTATGAAGAGTGATTTGTTTATTATTCATTTAAGCCGGCCAGGCCTTGGATCTGCTATGTAGGTGTGCAGGGTATGGGCTGTTTGAAGAGACAAGACAACAAAAGAATAGTAAGCGGTTGATTATCGGTCCTTTTGTCTCCTTCCCTTCCTGTTTTCGGCCTCTTGCTACATCCTATAAACAGCCTACCCCCTCCATTTGTCAAGTCACTTCCTCTTCCTGTTCCAAATCCCTCCTCGTCGTTCACGCAAGAGTGCCATTTAGGGACAGCAGGGGAAAGGATACGAACTGCCTCCCCACCCCACCAGTGTTGAGGAACAAGTCAGGAACATCTCCATCTCTCTGGCTAACACATTTGCTCCATACACTGAGTTATGGAGTTCTTCTTCATTAGATAAAGAAAGAACAAAGTCTTGTATATGTGGCATATGGTGAAGTGATGTTGGGTCCCATGACTTCATTCTGCTGTTTGTGTGCTCTCAGGTCACACCAGCACCCTACATTTAAAGCACTACGGTACCATTTTAACTGTCATGGCTTCCCCCAAGGAACTGTCATGGGGGTAGTAGTTTGTTATGGGTGCTGAGAGATATTAGGAAACTCCCTTTCCCCTCACGGAGCTACGGTAGCCAAAGTGGTTTAACAGTCAATCCCTCTTCACAGGCAACTCAGGGAATTATAGCTCTTTGAGAAGAATAGGGGTCTCCTAATAACTGCCAGCATCCTTAACATTTACAACTCCCAGAATTCCTTGGGGGAAGCCATGAGAATTCAGAGTGTTATCATTGTGCTTTAAATGTGTGATGTGAATGTGGCCTTAAGTAGGCTTTTACATATGACACCTTCCAACTTAAGTAAGGACTTCTGCACATTTGCTTCTGAGGAGAGGAAAAGGGAAAGTAACTTTTGGGAGGATAAAATAGTTAATTGGTGAGTTTTCTCAGTGTTGAATAACTTATGCTGCTTCCTTACTCTCATAATTATGTCCCGAAGAAAAGTCCTTACTGACAATTTTGGTATTTCTCCCTGGAGATTAATTCACTAGCTGGGATAAGCCTAGAACTGAAAATGGCCAATTAAATTGTCCCGAAAGGAAGGGCCTTTATTCTAACTGCTGCTGGAGCTGTTCCCTCCCTCCATTGATTCCACTAAATAGTGAGCACTGCAGCATCTATGTACAATTAAAATTAATGGCCAAATTAATGGCCGCAGTGAGAAATCAATGTAACCACCATTAGAAAAATAGGGATGGCTCCTCATGTGTATCACGGTGGCAAAATGGCGATCTGTGCTGGAGACAGCAGTGGAACAAATAAAATCGATGGTGCATTTTTATTGTTCGTAGAATGTTTGTAAAAACAAATGTCGCACCAAGGAAATAGATTCAGTGCCACTGGCTAGGATGGGCAGCTCACCCATATTTCTGCCATGCAACAAAACCAAACCCTGTTATTCCACAAGTTTTATTCACCTTCCAGTGGCAGGATGGTTTATGGCTGGCTTCGTTAAACTGCTTATTTCACCCTAGTGGCGATCTTCAGGGCTTGGTTTATGATCCCTTAAAAAAAAAGGTAATAAAATCAAGGTTCCAAATTGCCCATATATCCCGGGAAGCACATTTATGAAAACATAAGATTTTAAACCCCGGGAAGATGGATCAAAATTAAATCTGGTTGCCCCATAGAAATGGACTAAACTGTGGCCACTAGTTTATTTTGCTTTTCAAGCAGGTAAAGGAACAAAGAAAAGGAGAGGTATTGATATTGGCAATGCAAAGACTACAAAGAACACGTCCATACTAGTAGGGGCTTTTGTGTTTGCACGCAAAGGTTCTCTTTTATCTGATGACATTATGAGGGTCTTATGGGATGTGTTTCTTCTGATTATGATACAAAGGATGCTTTGTCTCCTAATTCCATCTCCACATCTCAGTTGACCTCTAGATATTTTCCTTTGGTTGCCATGCCAAGTGCAATGTTTATCTTGTTATGCTCACGTTTGTACAGAAAAGACAATGTTTTTTTCCCTTCTATGAGAGAAGAAAATATCATGTATCAGACACTCGCTCAAAAAGATTTCAAAGAAAACCACATTATAACTTCGCTTGTTACAGTTTCCAGAGGGGTAGTTGTGTTAGACAGCTGCAGCAAAAGCAGCAAAGAGGGTTTATTTGTGACACCATGGATGACCTGCCTGAAATTTGGCAAGCTTAATCCACTCTGGAGGGGTTTCTTTGCCTGCAAATTTCATCCACTTAGGTGAAAAGCAGGGAAGGTTGCAGCCATGTTTAGATTCTCCATTATAATCAATGGGGACAAAACAGAACTTTGTGTTTAACAGATCAGATTTGGACCTAAATAAAGAATTAAATGAGAATGACACCGAGCCATTCTAAAACAGATCAGGCTATTCCCAAATGCCACAGATATGAGAAAATATTGTGGTCATTATACACATCTTAGCACGCACCGGGCCAGACTATTTACCTACCAAGCACATTGTTGTTTATTCTGACTGACAAGGTCCCAGACAAAATATCTTTTCCATCACCCATGACCTTCTAAGTGGAGAGGCCTGGGATTGAACCTGGGACCTTCTGCATGCAAAGCATTTGCTCTCTCTTCTGAACTATGCTATGCTCCCTATGTAACCTCGTGGGCAGGACTCTTTTAGTAGCAGCGCCTAAAATGCAACTCCCTTCTTACGAGAGACTAGCACATCTTCTTCAGTTATCTTATTGCAATAGTTTATTAAGAACCTGCTGTTTCAGAGGACCTTGGGGATAACAGGTAATAACTTGGATCCTCACTAGCCCTCTGTGAGCAGGACACCTTTCATCCATGGGGGGAGCTAGGATCCAGAAGATGTCCCACTGGAGTATAGGGGTGGGGCAGCATTTTTCACTGATGAAGCCTTCACCCTGTGGTAAAGGTAAAGGTAAAGGGAACCCTGACCATTACGTCCAGTCGTGTCCGACTCTGGCGTTGCGGCGCTCATCTTGCTTTATTGGCCGAGGGAACCGGCGTACAGCTTCTGGGTCATGTGACCAGCATGACTAAGCCGCTTCTGGCGAACCAGAGCAGCGCATGGAAACGCCGTTTACCTTCCCGCCGGAGTGGTACCTATTTATCTACTTGCATTTTGACGTGCTTTTGAACTGCTAGGTTGGCAGAAGCAGGGACCGAGCAACGGGAGTTCACCCCGTCGCGGGGATTCGAACCACCGACCTTCTGATCAGCAAGTCCTAGGCTCTGTGGTTTAACGCACAGCACCACCCCTTTCGCTCTGTGGTACTGCTTTATCTGAAACACCCCCCAACCCTCTGGTGCAGAACAGCAAAAAATGCCCCCCTTCCACTGGCATGTGGGTTGTCGTTATTGGAACTTCTGTCATGAGATGCTTGCATGAGCAGAACCTCAGCTGGACTCTAAGCCAATTAGTTTTTAGATATCTGGATTTCCTGTGTTGGCAGGGGAATAGACTAGATGTCCTTTGAAGTCCCTTCCAGCTCTACAATGCTAGCTGCTCCTATGCCCAGTTCAGTTCTGGTTTCATGATACTGCTGTTTGCATTGTGGTTTTCATTTTGTGTGGTTTTCATTTTGCTATTGGGTTGTCTTGCAGATCCCAGTGGAAAGATACGGTGTAAAGGATTAAAGACCTGTTCATCCTTACCAGAGAGTAACCCTTACTCAGTGGTACTTCTGAATGACTATATAGATCAAGCACAGTTCATAACAAACATATTGCGCAGGATCTTACGTGGTGGAAAAAAACTTTGAGGAATCCAAAATTTGATGTGCCGCAACTGTAAAATAATCACACACAGAGACAAATCAACAATGGATGCCAGAAAAGTCCTTCTGGTTCCAGTGGTTCCAACCTTTTTTTGGCCATGCCCCACCTAAGCATCTCTAAAATATTGATTGTGCCCCCCCATGACATATAATTCTTATTATTCAAAAAGTGAACTCCTATTCAAGTGGAGGAAGGCTAAAATGCCATTAACTTGGTTTAATTCATTCTTGAATTGCCCCCTTAAAAATCTAGTTGCCTCCCTGTGGGGTGTGTGCCCCACATTGGGAACCACGGGTCTAACCCCTTCTCAAGCCCTTTGCTTAGTCAGTGAGCTGGACATCATAGCTTTGTAGGGGGCAAATGGTTAACTTCTCCTCTTTGGCCCACTGCTGTAAGAGTTATTTCTTACACATAGCTTAGGGTTGTCATTAGATGGGTTCCCCTCACTCAGTCTACTCCTTATTGCGACTCTCGCTACTGGATTGTTTCAGATAATGCTCCCCTTTGTTCAGAATCCTGCTGGAGTTCTCTGTGCAAATTAGTCATGCTTTGCTGTCCCAGGGTAGCTGTGTGTCCCATTCCTCCAGCAGGCCTCCATTTGAAGGCTCCATTGGAAGGTCTGTCTAGTCCAAGACTGGTTTAAAGATAAGGAGCCATCATAATGGAGACCAGGGCCTTGTAGTTCTCCATCTACGAGTAGCTCCTGGAGAGCAAGGTGAGCAGGCATGCAGGTCATCTGGTCACACACTCCAAAACTATTGTACTATACATCTATTTAAGTTATAATACTTCTACACCTAAGGGACGCGGGTGGTGCTATGGGTTAAACCACAGATCCTAGGACTTGCCGATCAGAAGGTTGGCAGTTTGAAACCCCGCGATGGGGTGAGCTCCCGTTGCTCGGTCCCAGCTCCTGCCAACCTAGCAGTTCAAAAGCACCTCAAAGTGCAAGTAGATAAATAGGTACCACTCCGACAGGAAGGTAAACGGAGTTTCCGTGCACTGCTCTGGTTCGCCAGAAGTGGCTTAGTCATGCTAGCCACATGACCCGGAAGCTGTACGCCGGCTTCCTCGGCCAGTAAAGCGAGATGAGTGCCGCAACCCCAGAGTCAGTCATGACTGGACCTAATGGTCAGGGGTCCCTTTACCCTTTACCTTACCTTTACCTGTACACCTGCATCTATTCATACAGATAACACAGGCAACTTACATGCAAATATGTTTCTTTCGCGGGGGCAATGCATGTGTGGCTACCATATGCGATGCTTAACAAACTGGTTTGGCCTCTGCCCTTCCCCCAGGAAGGAAGAGAGAAACAAAGGACTATCTTACCATTTGAGATGCTGGTGATGTCTGTCCTCAACCCAACTTCGAAAACAAAACAAACAGCTTGGGAGATAACAGTGTCTTCCACTCTGTCTTCTGACCTACTGTGCCAATTGTGTTTCTCAACCCTGGAGGCTCCTGTGGTGAAAAGCGATACTGTCTCTTTATATCTCCCTTTCCTTAACTGATTCCTACATCAGCCCAAGGCCATCGATGTTGCTTCCTTCCTGCTAGGGGTGTGTGTGTACCGGTGAGACATCAATGAAACCCAGCCTCCTATTTTCTGCTTTTCTCTCCCCTCTCCGTGCAATTGTGCAATTGAAAACCATGCGCTCGGTACTGCCTGACTGCCTCTCCCCTGTTGTGCTAAATAAGCACTTCAGGAAGTGTCCCCCTCTCATCAGAGCATGATCTCAGTAAGATGTGAAAGGGATATTGAGCTCCCTGAGGAGCCCAGGCAAAGGACAAGTGGCAAACTACCAACTGAAGAATAAGAAACCAGGAGGGGTGTGTGTTGCAATCCTGCCTATAGGTGTACCTGGGTTAAGTCCCACTGATTTGGGGGGATTTGTGCACGAATAATGAGGAGCATCACTGCCGTTCTTATGCCTTACTTATTGCTATTTGAGGCACCATGCAGAACTTAAAAGGGATATAATTCTCCATGCAGGCTTGCAGTCTGGTAACCAAGGGGAAAGGAACTGGGCTGCTTTTGCAAGAGCAAGAGCATCCCAAATGTTGACCAGGAATCAAAGAAGGACCAAGAAGGAAAAGCAAGTGTAAAGAAAATAATAAGAGGAGAGAGGTTTCGAAAAAGATCTTAACGGAAGAGAAGAAAGCATTTGGTTGTATGGTGGAAGAACGTTCTGAGCAATGCAATTTGACAAGAAAGAAAGGAAAAAAGGACGAAGCTAAGAAATAGCAGGTGATAAATGGGGTTTAAAAAGAAGATTTGTGACTGAATACAGAAGAGGCCAAGATAAAAAGAAGGGAAGAATGAAAGATAGCAGGGGCTAAGCCAAACTTGCAACAATACATTTATAATATCTATCTCATGACACCAATAATAATGATGATAAATGAATTGCTGTGAGAGGAACATGCCCTTATACAATCCATCTGTATAAATCACCACTGGTCTACAGGCCTTTTTAATAGGAGAGTAAAGTCATGTTATTTGAACAGACTTGGTGTTTAAACTCTAGCACAAGAAAACTCCCTTCGGGAAGGCTGCATATTGTGTTAATTTACGTATGGTAACCTGGCATTCTTAGTCGAAAAAAAAAGGGGTTGATTTTGCTTAACTTGATTAATGGGGATGGATTAATGGAGATTAGTGGAAGAGGGCATTCCCTGCACACATGGTCCCAGATACAGGTTGCAACCCTAAACACAACTACAGTGTGATCCTATATACGTCTACTAGAAATAATTCCTATTGAGTTCAATGGCACTTACTCCCTGGTAGGTGTGTATTGGTTTGCATCCTTACTAGGAATTAAGCTTCACTGAGCATAGTCCGACTTAATTCTGAGCAAACACATGATAAGATTAACCTGTCAATCCTTGACATCTGCACTTTAAAAAGATTGCAGCTATGGATGGGTGTATCTTCTCTGGCGGTAAACAAAGGCAAGTGCAATACAAACTGTCCTTCCAAGAAACGTGACGTGAGAAACTGCAATAATGGTTTCTCTGAAAGCGTGATCCAAAACTTTGTGGCAAGTAAACAGAAGTTGGAATCAGCTGTGGGAGTTGAGATGGACTTGTTTTCTAGTGGTGCCTAACTTCCAAAGTGCTTGAGCTAGATTCCTCTGCTCTGGTGCAGAAGGCGAGTCTAAATAAGCCATTGGGTTGGAGCCCAACTCCAATTTCCATGGGTGAAAAGACTTCTTCCATCCTTGGAAGACTTTGGATCCGGCAAAGGGATACTACTGATAGGGATGGAGTGTTAGGAAGGCAAGTTGGCTGCTTCCTCCCCTCCTGAATTCCTGAAACACTGTGTGAGTGGGAAGTCACTCCAGGTAATAATAATAATTTATTATTTATACCCCGCCCATCTGGCTGGGCTTCCCCAGTCACTCTGGGCGGCTTCCAAAAAATATATTAAAATACTGTAATGCATCAAACATTAAAAGCTTCCCTAAACAGGGCTGCCTTCAGATCTCTTCTAAAAGTCTGGTAGTTGTTGTTCCCTTTGACATCTGGTGGGAGGGCGTTCCACAGGGAGGGTGCCACTACCGAGAAGGCCCTCTGCCTGGTTCCCTGTAACTTGGCTTCTCGCAATGAGGGAACCATTAGAAGACCCTTGGTGCTGGACCTCAGTGTCCGGGTAGAACGATGGGGGTGGAGACGCTCCTTCAGATATACTGGACCGAGGCCGTTCAGGGCTTTAAAGGTTTGAATTGTGCTCGGAAACGTATTGGGAGCCAATGTAGGTCTTTCAAGACCAGTGTTATATGGTCTCTGCGGCCGCTCCCAGTCACCAGTCTAGCTGCCGCATTCTGGATTAGTTGTAGTTTCCGGGTCACCTTCAAAGGTAGCCCCACGTAGAGTGCATTGCAGTAGTCCAAGCGGGAGATAACCAAAGCATGCACCACTCTGGTCAGGCAGTCCGCAGGCAGATATGGTCTCAGCCTACGTACCAGATGGAGCTGGTAAACAGCTGCCCTGGATACAGATTTGACCTGTGCCTCCATGGACAGCTGTGAGTCCAAAATGACTCCCAGGCTGCGCACCTGGTCCTTCAGGGGCACAGTTACCCCATTCAGGAACAGGGAATCCTCCACACCTGCCCGCCTCCTGTCCCCCCAAAACAGTATTTCTGTCTTGTCAGGATTCACCCTCAATCTGTTAGCCGCCGTCCATCCTCCAACTGCCTCCAGACACTCACACAGGACCTTCACCGCCTTCACTGGTAGTACTGAGGAAAACATCTTCACAAGACTCTGGAGAGCTGCAGCCAATCAAAGCAGACCATATTAAGCTAGATAGACCAATGGGTCTGATGTGGCATAAAGCGTTTGCTGCCTGAGGCAGTTGCCTCCCTGCCCCTCACAGTGAAGCTTTTTGTCTGATCATTCAAAATGGCACAATGCATTCAAACTGCAGAAACACGTGACAACTAGATTTTCATTGTAGAGTTCCAGGTTCCCCTTAAGCCAAAGGAATGACGTCCAGTTCAGCACCAAAGGCCACACACTATGGAGGTGAGACAAGGTGGGATCCATAGGAACTTCTGCACAGAGCCTAACTGCACAGTTGTGGACTGGATTCTTGAGGAAGGACCATCCACAAAAATGCAGGGTGCAGACTAGCCTACATGCATATTGCTGGTACATGTGTTGGGCTCAGCACAGGTGAATGCCAGGTGAATGTGTGACGCTAAGGGGCAAGAACAGAAAGCGTGTTCCTCATCCATTCCTATATGCACAAAGATTCCTTATCCATCAAATGTGGTTGATGGAGCAGGGCTATTATTGGACGCTCTGGAGAAAAAGGAAGTGTGGTGTTTGCCCTCCAAGGTGTGTGACATCATACTGGGTTCATAAGGAAAGGGTTAACTAAGTGTAAAATGACTAACCAATAGGAACCCAAGGGGAGGAGTTAGAGTTAGAGTTGTTAAGAAGTCAGTCTGGAGTTAGAGAAGGGAGAGGGAGGATAAGTCTGTGAGTTGGGCTAGTCTGATGTGAGAGAAACTGTGAAGTTGAGATAATCAGTCAGTATTAGGAAAGTATAGACTGGTAAAGAAACTAAGGATAAGAAACTGACAAGAAAATTAACTGAGAAACCATACTTGTTAATGCTTACAAAATAAACTTGTTTATTTGATTTAATTTTATTTTAACAACTGTCTGGACTCAGTGTTTTACCCGAGAGTAACGGGTTGGTGGCAGCGGGGAAGCGAGCACAGTGGTGGCACAGGAATCAATAGACCGTCAAATGTCCAGGGACCCTGTGTGATCACCACAAGAAGGTTTTCTTTTCTTTTCTTTTTTTCTTTTCATATATAAACAAATGATCAGCCATGAATGCCATGCCTCAGAAATCCATTCTGAGAAGTCAAAGTCTTCTTTTTCTGATTGCAGTTACTGTTTCAAAGTGAAGCAGTGCAGAAGGGCTCATGGAAGATCATGATGTTGCCATAGCACTGCAGATCATCTTTACTCCATAGCAGAGGTTTTGAAATGCACACTTGTTTTACTCAGAAAGATCCTTGGAAACAACTGGAGAGGTTGCTCAACCAGAGCTGACTCTGTATGTGGAACTATAGGGATGCTTTGCACCCATCGCACCCAGGATCCAAAGGGGCTGCATATTTAGCCCTGCCAGACATTGTGCAGCTCCTCTCAGCCTTTCATGTTTTTAAGGAACAACTTTAGAAGGGAGGCACTTTTCCCATCCGTGTTGGGTGCCCCATATAATTGAGAACTCCATTCAGTCCCCCCTTCAATTCTGTGCATCCATGTACCCCCTATGCATTCATGGGAACTTGAAAGAGTGGAGTCCCACAAGAATTACGGAAGCGGTAGGTCCATTACTAGGACGCCACACGCCACTAAATGTCCTGTGCCTGCACAAAAGCACCAAGGACACTGATAAAGGCAACACATTTGACATGGTGCAAATTGCAGCCTCCTCACAGAAGCAAAGGAAGCTGATTGACAGACTGAGACCATGTGTCCATCTCTGTCAATATCATCTACAGTGGTACCTTGGTTTACAAACTTAATGCGTTCCTGAAGTCCGTTCTTAAACCAAAGCTGTTCTTAAACCGAGGTGCGCTGTCCCTAATGAGGCCTCCCGCCGCCGGTGCCCTTCCACCCTTCGGCTTCCATTTGTAGACCGAGGTAAAGTTCACAAACCAGAACATTACTTCCGGTTTTGCGTAGTTCGTAAACCGAATACAGTGGTACCTCGGGTTACAGATGCTTCAGGTTACAGACTCTGCTAACCCAGAAATAGTACCTCGGGTTAAGAACTTTACCTCAGGATGAGAACAGAAATCGCGTGGTGACGGCGCAGCGGCAGCAGTGGGAGGCCCCATTAGCTAAAGTGGTGCTTCAGGTTAAGAACAGTTTCAGGTTAAGAACAGACCTCCAGAACAAATTAAGTTCTTAACCCGAGGTACCACTGTAGTTCGTTTACAGGGCTGTTCATAAACCGAGGTACCACTGTACACCAGTGGCTCCCAATTAGCTATGTACTGCAAATGTCCTGTTTTTCAAAAGCCAAGCCATGGACTTTTCATGGAATCATAGAATCATAGAGTTGGAAGGGATCCCAAGGGTGATCTGGAATGCAGGAATCTCAGCTAAAGCATCCATGACAGATGGATGTCCACCCAACCTCTGCTTAAAAACCTCCAAGGAATGCGAGTCCACCACCTCCCAAGGGAGTCGGTTCCACTGCTGAACAGCTCTTACCGTCAGAAAGTTCTTCCTGATGTTTAGTCAGAATCTCCTTTCTTGTAACTTGAAGCCATTGCCTCGAGTCCTACCCTCCAGAGCAGGAGATATTTTGATATCTCCATGGTAGTTTTTGTTATGTGAAGGGTGACATGGCCGCAGACTTCCTGGGGAACCAGCAATTGGGAACCACTGATTTATACTGACTGGCCAAGGCTTGCAAGATTTCAGATAGGATGGAACCTGGCCCTTCTTCAGGCAAAGCCTGCTCCCTGCTACTGAGCCTCTTCCCTTTCCCCTACACTTCCGATGGGTTGTTGGGCATGGTTGGGTTTCCCCCTCGCTGTGCAGGTCAAAGGGCTCTAGGCCCTGACGAACAGCACTGGAGACGTATTAGCATCAGCAAGCTTTTATGGCTGGGGGCAGACAAAGGAAAGTCACCTCATCGTCCACTTTGGGAGTTTGGTTTGGCGCACACGGTTATATAAAAAAAAGGAACTGTCCCCTATTAAAGATACCTATGTTGATGGTTCCCATGGGATTACTCACATTACAGTGAAGCCTCATATGGTGCTTGGAATTAGGGATGCATAATGCATGAACAGACAGAGAGAAACACAAGGCGAGGTCAGTGAAGTGAAAAGCTATAAAATAGCTTTAGAATTTAGGTACTTGGGATCGCGGGGAAGAAAATTCTATCGCCACCCAGGCCTATTCCTTCCACGCTGCTAACGAAGGGGCACTGCAACCGTTCCAGAGGGCAGCCGTTGGAGACAAAGTCTTATTATGCCGAGCAACAGACAAGTCTATTTTATTTTATTTTATTTTATTTGGATGTAGAATCTGTCATCTCTGCCAGGCAACGAACAACATCTAGGAATACTCCTTCCTGCAAAGTACCGTGGTGTATTTTGGCTTCTAGCTCTGCAGACATGATATAACAAGCAGGGGCTGCCAGTAATTCACCCAGTGAAGCCGAGCAGTGGAAGATTCAGGTCAGTTTAAGGAAGGGCTTTTTATTTTTTATTTCTAGAAAAATAAGCGCTGGTACTCAGGGGTGAAATCAGGCTTTATTTCACCCTGGTCAAAGACCCAGTTTGGTACCCACAATGTGTATTTGCACACATACACATGCAGACTGGGAGCCTCAATGGCAGCCCTGTGCAGGTTTCACCTGGGGCAAAAAACCTGGCTAACCCTCCTGTAGCTACGGCTCTGCGGCAGTGGCGTAGCGTGGGTTGTCAGCACCCGGGGCAAGGCAAGTAATTTGCGCCCCCTAACCGGTGGATTTGCGCCCCCTAACCTGTGGATTTGCGCCCCCTAACCCTAACCCCCATATGTTGCGCCCGGTGCGGCCGGGCCCCCCCTGCACCCCCACGCTACGCCACTGCTCTGCGGTACTCACCATGGAGTTGTTACCGTAAGTGCCACACTTTTTAACAACAAAAAATGGTGCTGGTACTCGAGTACCCCCTGAAAAAAAGCAGCACTGGTTAAAATGGAGCATTTTTTCACACAGCACACAGTTAGTCAGTGGAATTTGCTGCGCCAAGATGTGGTGATGGCCACAAACCTAAGTGGCATTAAAAGAGAGTTAGATAAATTCATGATGAATGAGGCTAGCAATGGCAATTTGTCATGATGGCTTTATGGCCCCTCCGGGATCAGAGGCAAACTGCCTCTGAACCTCAGTTGTTGAGGAATAACAAGCTGGAAAGGGGTCTTGCCATAGGCATCTGTGGGGCTAGATAGGCCTTTGGTCTGAACCAGCGGGGCTCTCATACTTTTATGTTCTTATGATCCTGCGTCCAGTCACCGAGTTACAGCCTGTCTCTCTAATACACATGTTTGTTCGCATGAGAAACACAGACTCAAACACAGAAACACAAAAGCAGATTCAAGCATGGTCTCACATGAAAACAGACTCAAAGCTGAAGTCTTTCCACGAGCCCAAATCCATCATAGCTCCTACCAGAGTTGTCCATTGGCAGAGAGGCTTATGTTGGCCAGCTTGACACGGGTAGCTTCCAGAGGGCAATTCTTAGTTTTTGCAAATCAATGAAGCTTGCACACTGGCTAGCTGTCCTGTAAACCAGTCATTTGTATAGGAACTTCCAAAGCTCTAATTCCTCAAGCATCCCTATGATGATGAGCAACTCCCCTTTATTTCTAATGTGGTGGTCCGGCAACCACGTGGTTGAAGCCATTTTGAAATGGCCTGAAATGACAATTATACTTTCTTTTTCGGTTTTGAAATCTACATGATCTAATTTTTTTAATTTTTTTTGGTAATGTTGCATTTATTCTGTGTTTACCAAACTGTTGATTTTTGTCATTTTTTAATTTCCTGACATGCTCTTATTTTGTCTAAACTGAGCTTTCCCCACTACCAAATTCTCTTTTGCTTACTGGTGACAACTGATTTTTCCCCCAACTGGAACTCATCAGAACTCAGTTCCGGCACCTCTCAGATGGCTCCATTGCCATTATAAGAGAACAGATGGTGAGTTCTGGCACATCTATACCTATATCTATGATCTATCTATATCTGTATCTATATCTATATCTATGGAAACCAGCTGAGTGTGCAAGTCTAAGTGACTGGGGGCGGGGAATCAGTTTAGACCCTGTCTTACACAGGAATCAACTCCAGTTCCAAAGCACAAAGTTTGGGGTGGAAGGCAGCTATGCAGCCCCTGGGTCCAAAACAACAAAAATAAATTGGCACAGATTACTTGCAAGCTCTTGAAATTTAGGTAGGGTTTCAGAGCTGTGGGAGGTTGGCTTGACCTCTCACTCTTTTATTGCTTTGCCCAACATTCTCAATTTTTGCCCTCACTTCTCTGCAGGCAGAACGGCAGCTCAGAAATAGATGCCAGATGTGCATAAAATGCACATCACCAATACTATATTTTGCTAGTACTCACCCTTGCTTAACCAAGGCCATCAAGCGCTTGCCCTTGCATCAGCCCTGAGGATGCTCGGATTCTGGCAAACCTCAAGAGGGTACGGGGAGCAGGGGGGAAATGAAGCCAATGCCCACTGCAGTTGACGTCTTGATCATTTTGGAACAAACTCATCCTGTGTCCGTAGCAAAACTATGGAACTCTCACGCGAGGCTGTGATGGTGACCACCTTGGATGGCTTTAGACAACTTGGATGGATTAGACGAATTCATGGAGCACAAGACTACCCAAGGGCTGCTAGCCACAATGGCTCTGTCCCACCGCAATTGTCAGAGAGGCATCATGCCTCTGAATATCAATTTCTGGGAATTGCATGTGAGCAGATTGCTGGTGTGTTTATGTCTAGCTTCCCAGCTTCTGCCAGTCATCTGGTTGGCCACCATGAGAACAGGATGCTGAACTAGATGGACCCTTGGCCTGATCCAGAAGCCTTGACTTATATTCTTATGTTCACAATCACTGCACAGCTGCCACACCCGCAGCTGTGACTCTCCTTTTATTTCTGCTGCGCACTGAAGAACTCAGTTGCAATTTGCATAATGTCAGATGCAACAAACAAACAGATTTCCGAGGTTTATTTAAACAATACAATGGAGCCATCACTGTTGATTGTTTAACAAACTGCACAGGGTTGAGATGCCACCTACAAGTTATGCCCAACAGTCCGCCCAACGAAGCCATGCTTTCAACTCTTTGTACACAGCTAGCTTCAAATTTTCTGAAGTTCACTGCAGTCGATTTCTCCTGCTAGGAAAGCTGGCAGATGGCTGTTAAGTGAATGATTGACTTTCGAGCTAAACCTCTCACAAAAGTCAACAGAGGGGAAGGGTTCTCCATGGGATTTCTTGCCCATGATGGAATTAGGATGGAGCATGGACTGAGGTGAGCAGCCAAGATGATAAACGGTCTGTGAACAAAGCCTTATGAGGAACAGTTGAGGGTATGTTTAGCCTGCAGAAGAGGAGACTGAGAGGTGATATGATGGCCATCTTCAAATATCTAAAGGGCTGCCACATGGAAGATGGAGCAAGCTTGTTTTCACCTGCTCTGGAGGACTTGATTATGTATTTGTTTGTTTCCTTGTTTGTCTTATATACTGGCCTTCATAAACAGATCTCAGGGTGGTTCACAAGACAAAAATACAAGATAAAACATAAACAAACAGAAACAAGAAAACAATAGTCCCCCTCCCATAAACATATTTAAAAGGCTGTAGAATATTAATATTATTATTAATATAATAATAATATTTTATATCCCGCCCTCCCCAGCTGAAGCTGGGCTCAGAGCGGCTAACAACAGTAAAAAGATACAACATTCTAATATCATTTCCATATAAAATCAGTTCAAATCAGATTAATGGCAACCATTGGGCTGGAGTTCTGTGAGTTACAAGACAGATCTTCTGCTGCTATGTAACTTTTCTTCTTCTTCAACAGCTTTTTCTGTTAAATACAATCCCTGGGATGCCTTTATACACTTCCAATTTAGAGCAGGTCAAGCTTTTTCTGTGCTGAAACCTTATGCGCTAAACTGATCAGACAGAACTCCCTCAGCATGAGATCATGCCTTTCTTAATGACTGCAACTGACCTACGCCAGGCCATTGAAAAAGGCAGGCTTCAGAACTCCATTCAGAGAACAGCAAGCTATGTTTGAGGAGCTGCGTTTCAGTCTCCCTTGCATTTAGGGCATGCCCCCCTGCTACAAATCTAATATGTCCGGGGACTGTTATGCAATGCAGGAGTGCCATGTAGAATGCTATGGCTTGGGCGTTCTGAGTATTCCTTTCCCCCTTTCCATTTCCAATTCTGGCTTGGAAAGAGGGTTGCTGGGTGTCCTACTTTACAGAAGACAGTTCTTTATTTAAAGGTTATCTGGCCCAAGGCTTGTTTGAAAGATAAGAATGGTGAGCAGCGCCCCCGAATGTATCCATCAACAGTCAGCACATAGACAGCAGACTGAGCATCCCATCACAGTCTACTCCCACCATGGTGAGATTTACTGCATTTTAAAAATCTTAATTATAGCAAGTATCCCTAGATTTGCATCTGTCTCTATAAATTAGCATATGAAATTTTTTTGCGAATCTGCACTCCCTTCTCTGATGATGAATAAAGGGCTACCCTGTTTGCAAACCATCTTGATTTGGATTGGGGCATTTGTTGTTCCATTCCAGGAATCAAAATGTCTTGGGCTAGCCCTGTTTCTAAACAGTGCGCTCTGACCCGGAAGTGCTTCCTTTAATCCCAGATGTGGGAGATGAACTCCCTCTACTTGCCCAGTGAAGTTCATCACACTCTGAATCAGTGCAGGTGTGCTCCCACCTCACACTTCAAATTTAGGTAAAGAATAGGTTGAAATTCATTGAAAATTATTGTTTTGTACAAGTGCTAGCAGTCTGGGTCTGTATGAAGAGATACAAGGGAGGCCTCAATCTATAAACAGAATGAGGGACCGGCCTGTGTCTGCTTTGCTAGATCAAGTAGGAGAAAGCAGGATTTCCATAATGTATTTAAATTGCTTAACCATTCCAGACCTTGTTCGTTTTAATAGCGTTCTTGCCAAAAAGCATCTAAGGCTGCAATCTTTTGCACACTTGTGTATGGGAACATTTGCACCATTGAGCACAGTAGTACTTACTTCTGAGTAACCCTGCATGGGATTGCAATGTATGAGATCCAGTTTCTTGGCAAAAGAAGTTAGACCTTTGTCCAAGCTGGAGTCCCTAGTTACACTAGATCAACTCTGAAGAATGGCTTTGTTTGTCAGATACCGAGAAATATGACTGTCCTTTTGCCCAAAACTTCGCCATTGTTTTGCTTAGTAACCACCTGAAATGTTTACATTTGCACACTGCAGTGGTAGTAAAAGGAAATCTTATCTCGTAGCAAAACCAACAAGCTGTTTCAATACAAGAACAATGTCTGCAAAACTGTCATGCCATCTGTGCCTGTAAAATTCCGTCTTTCATAGACACAACATGAAAGCCAAAAAGAGAGAGAAAGAAACAAGAAACACCCTCTGGTTTTTTTGGGTTCTGGAAGACAAAATATTCTGTATTTTGTTCTCCAGTATGCATTTGCTGAATTATGCTGAATTTTGAATTATGGTGCTGGAGGAGACTCTTGAGAGTCCCATGGACTGCAAGAAGATCAGACCTATCCATTCCTAAGGAAATCAGCCCTGAGTGCTCACTGGAAGGACAGATCCTGAAGATGAGGCTCCAATACTTTGGCCACCTCATGAGAAGAGAAGGAAAAGACCCTGATATTGGGAAAGATGGAGGGCACAAGGAGAAGGGGACGACAGAGGACCAGATGGTTGGATAGTGTTCTCGAAGCTACCAGCATGAGTTTGACCAAACTGCGGGAGGCAGTGGAAGACAGAAGTGCCTGCCGTGCTCTGGTCCATGGGGTCACGAAGAGTTGGACACGACTAAACGACTAAACAACAACAACAACATGCATTTGCTTTCCTAGAAAGTAATATGTAAGTATAGGAAAGAGGAGGAAGGATTCTGTCTATCCCAGGGATGCAGAAGCTGCATTCCTCCAGATGTTGGTGGCCCACAACTCCCATCACCTCTAAGCACACACCATGCTGGTTGGGGCTAATGGGAGCTGGAGGTCAACAATATGGAGAGAGTGCTACAGGTTCCCTATCCTTTCTCTACTGCACTATAGAGAAGGCTTACAAAACATTGTATTGAAATGCTGAACTATTGGCTCAATTTCCAGCTCAATGCCAGTGGTATTTTGAGTGGCATGGTAGGACAGAAAGGAATAGATTTTGTGTTCTGTTCATGAGAGCAGCAGTGGAGATTGCAGGGCCGGGGTAGCTGCTTAGATTTTGTAATGCAATTGGCTGCAAGGTGCTGCACCAGTCTCTGCTAGCCTTCCAGATGTTTTGGACCACAGGTCCCATCAGATCACTGTATATGCTAACTCCATGTTCATGGGCAGCATAGTACAGTGGTACCTCGGGTTAAGAACTTACCGTATTTTTCGCTCTATAAGACGCACCAGACCACAAGACGCACCTAGTTTTTGGAGGAGGAAAACAAGGGAAAAAAATATTCTGAATCTCAGAAGCCAGAACAGCAAGAGGGATCGCTGCGCAGTGAAAGCAGCAATCCCTCTTGCTGTTCTGGCTTCTGGGATAGCTGCGCAGCCTGCATTCGCTCCATAAGACGCACACACATTTCCCCTTACTTTTTAGGAGGGAAAAAGTGAGTCTTATAGAGCAAAAAATACGGTAATTCATTCTGGAAGTCCGTTCTTAATCTGAAACTGTTCTTAACCTGAAGCACCTCTTTAGCTAATGGGGCCTCGCGCTGCTGTCGTGCCGCCGGAGCACGATTTCTGTTCTCATCCTGAAGCAAAGTTCTTAACCTGAGGTACTATTTCTGGGTTAGCAGAGTCTGTAACCTGAAGCATCTGTAAGCTGCAGCGTCTGTAACCCAAGGTACCACTGTACTTGTTGCTGGGGAGCATCAACAGGAGATGGTTGTTGCCTTCAAGCCCTGCTTGTACAAGGGCACCACAGAAGCACCTGGCTGGCTACTTTGGAAAACAGGGGGCTGGACTGGGTGGGCCATAGGGTCAGAATCCAGTGGGGCTCTTCTTATGACCCAAACATCTAAAGAGAAGCATGTGAGGTTTGGGGAGTTAAAAGGACTGTCTTCTGTGTCCCAGTACTTTGCTGAGACCTTGGTTGTAGCTAGCATCCTCATTGCTGGTATGGCAAGCATCATTTATCTTGTGCTGAAAACCTACCATTTCATAACAAGAGATATTTTATCCCTCCTTCTTCCCCCTTCAAACGCTCCCAAGCAAATCTGTCTGAGGGATAATAGAGAGCTGTGTGCCCCAGCATAGCGTGACCGGCTCTGAAAAAGATATTTGTCTTGAGAAGTGCTTTTCAGACTTGGCACGGACAAGGAGAAGAGGAAGGCGGCAAGCTCTATGCATTTTGCATGTGATTATATGTTTCCTGAGGTGGAGCTATCCTGCTAGCAACATGAGGCAAACAGATCAGGTACAAATGAAAGGGAACATGATTGCCATAAGGTCAATGCTTCACGGAGCCAAACCGGGGGGGACCCCACATGATAGAAATATCATATGAAAAGCTGTCCCTCAGGAAATTCTTCCCCTTATGTAACTATCTAGTTACAAAATGCCCCTTCTGGCATTGAATGACAGGATGGGGAGAAATTTCGTGACAGTACTCCATATCGGTGAGTACCATCATACAGGTAAAAGGACTGTTTTCACAGTTTCTGTTGTTTATTAAATTTATATACCACCCTTCACTCGAAGATCACAACAGAAAAACTACAAAACAAGAAAACAAAATACATAATGAAACAAAAACAAACCAATAACCCCCCACCCCTTATCATAAAGGATCAGGCAGTAGTATTATATAACAAATAGCTTTATTTAAACAGGCTTTCTTTCATTTCCAAACTTTCTCTGACCCTTCTGCGTGTGTGTTCTCTCTCTCTCTCTCTCTCTCTCTCTCTCTCTCTCTCTCTCTCTCTCTCTCTCTCTCTCACATGCTGAATCTTTTTCTGGTAGCTGTTCCCTCTCTGTGTCACTAAGTTTATCTCCTTGACTGCTGTCCTGACTGCTTCCACGTACATTGACACATTTACCTTCCATATTTTGGGATGCTTAAGTAATCATAGAATTGTAGAGTTGGAAGGGACCCTGAGGATTATCTATAGTCCAATTCCCTGCAATGCAGCTGCCCCATACAGGGCTCGAACCTGCAACCATAGCGTTATCAGCACCACGCTTTAACCTACCAAGTTATCCAGGCTGATGAATGGAACCTGGAATTTAATAGAGACGGATTTATACATTTCAGACACCTGCCTGTGAGGAAGAAAACACACACACACACACACACACACACACACACACACTGTTAGCTTTTCTAAGTATTACTCAAGTAATCTCCAGCCTTGCCTTTGTCTTCAGGCAAGGTCTCTCTGAATGTTAGAGCCTATAGTCTCAGCTCCCTTGCTTCCAGCAGGCAGGCAGGCAGGCAGGCAGGCAGAGCTTAGTGCCACAGTTTTAATATCTGTTTCATATGTTCCTCCAGAGCATTAGAGGGTGTTTTTGGGGGTGGGGGGAGGAATCTATTTCTTTAAAATGAATCGAAAACTGTACGTATTAACACAGGAATGAAAAAGCACAAACCCATAGAGTAAATGTGGGCTGGCCAGGGAGGGGCAGGACAGGGGCCTGCACAAATGGGATAAGTATTTTAGCCTTGGCTAGAATTGTTGGGCGGGGTGGATTGTTATGAGGAATAGATAAGAATAGTTAAGAATGAACTGTCCTACTCTATCCTAGGGATCAGCACAGTTTGCTTACTCAGAACAGAATGTTCTTATTAATTTGGTTTACTGGACGCTTCAAGCATGGTGGCAAAACATATCTAAGGGGCCATCAGATGGCTGGATAAGATACTTTGAGCACATCGCATGGGCTGATGCCATCTTTGGTCCACTTTTATGTGTAATGTGGACAGCAGTTTTTGCACATATATATGGTGAAGCCTGAGTTGGGCTAAGGGCACTTCTGTGCCCCCGCACTCCAAAGTGGCTGAGCGTAGAGGCCTCTGACATGCCACACATTGACGAAAGTCAGCATCATTGTCAAGACGCAGAATGCCGTAGACTTCCACGTCTATTCACACTCAACAAACCAACCAGATTCTGCCATTAAAAGAGCAAAGAATTTTCCAAGCCAATAGTGAAAGCTCAGCAAGATCTGTCTGACTTTTAACATTCCATTTCATCCAAAACATCATAGCGCCTCTACTCATTTTCAGTCTTTCTTTTTTATTTCTTTACATTGCCAATTATAAAGAGGGCATTTTTACACTATTAGCAAAACTACTAATTTCTATGTGGTATTTTTGGACCCTTGCCTGCAACCCTATATACACTTACTTGGGAGTAAATCCTACTGAACCCCATGGAGCTTAACCCCAGCTTAGTAAAGACAAATGTTATGCAAATGTTATAGAATAAACTTTTCAGTAAATCCTTAGGAAGAGGATTACTGAAATTGATAATCACTTTACTATTCTAAAACTATAGCCTGTGTTCAATAGACTATAGATAGCCCACTCTTTAAAATTTTCCAAACACCAACAAGTATGACAAGGAAATATACCTCTGTTATTTTTGATTTATTCTTAATTTATTTGAAGTTCTCACTTTAATTTATTTTTTATTGATTTGAAGTTCATTCCTCCTGAAATTCTTTTAATGAGCCAAACACACATTTGTATTTGTTCACAGTCTAGTCTTACACTTTAGGATCAAGGTACTGGGACCATTACTTCTTATCCTATCTAAAGTGTGTAAGATAAACACTTCATTCCAGCCACAAACATCCCTTCCACCCCCCTGCCATTCTTTAAATATTTGAAAGCAACCAGCTTCTCCCCTGAGCTCCCCATGACCAGTTCCCCCCACTGTTCTTCATATCATCGGCCAGACATACACTTAGGATGGAGTCTCCAACCCTTTTGACCTAAGACTGTTATATGTAAATGATCTGCAAATGGTGTTTAGAGGTAAGTTTCACATATTTACAGAGGTCCTTCTGCTTTCCAGGAGAGATAACCTATCAAAGTCTGAACGATAAAGCCATGTGAGATAAGGAGTCAGAGCCCACAAACCAGATCTGAATCAATATTTACTGTACACCCAAAGATGACTTCTCTGCTGCCAGTCTCAGACAAGACCCTCAAGAAGATGAGATCCTCAGTCGAGCCTCTTTTCCGGGGCAGCATGTTGGGGAACAAATCTTGGGATATTGGAATGACTTGAACTCATGAACCTTGTTCTGTTCTACATCATTTAAGGGACTGAGCAGGCTCAACGTTGTCAGGGCAGTTTAGTAGCCAGGTTAGCCGTAGCGATGGAGATATCTGTGCCACCCCAACCAGCTGCTCCTGTGCAGAACAAATCTTAACAGTTTACACAAAAACTTTCCAAAGTGGAGGCATCACCTCCTAGAACTATTCCAACACAGGACTAGACTGTGTTCTGGATTCCTCCTGAGAGTCATCTGCTATAATATACTGGAGGATGCAAGTGGCTTTATCATAGAATTGTTGTGTTGGAAGGGAACCTGTTTGAAATGCTTTCCAAACAAATCACAGTGGGCCACTGCTGTTTCTGGCCAGCATGTAAAAAGCCAAGAACTACCCCCTCAAAAAGCTCTGCTGGATGGTATAACGAGGATGCAATGACAGCAGCCAAGTGTCTTCACTGGCACCAAGTAGGGTTGATAATGATTCTTGAGATCTTGTTAATGATTCAAGAGTCAAGACCCATCAACTACCTGACTCATCCTTGTGTTCCACAAAGCCAGGGCTTTGACAGGTGTGCCATTTTAGTTGGCGAATCCTTCAGAATGGTCAGAAACCGGTTCAATTCATCAACCTCCAGGGACAGGCCTTTCCAAAAGATCCCTGTTTGTGAAACTACTAAAGTAATTGTGAGAGGAAATGGGGTCTCCTAATAACTGGATGGCTATATTGATTCTCTAGGTTCAGAGACAATATGGCTCCGATTAGCAGCGGAAAGCACGTAACAATTGGAACAGGCTGTTGCTTCATGCCTTGGTTTGAACCAGTAGGGTTCAACCTCTCCTCTCATGGTAGTTTCCTCCTCTGGAACCCCTGACACAGATCTTCCACTAAAATAAATAGATAACTCTGTCTTCCACCATTATCACCAAAACAGTATCAGTTCCAAAGCCAGGTCGGAAACATAATTCAATCAATGAACCAACCAGCCAATCCAATTTTATTACGCAACTACAGACCCATGGGAAATCTTACTGGGGGGAAATTGATATCTTATCCAGAAATGTTCTGGGATGACCACGTGCTCAGTTAACTGCTCTAAGGAAGGAGATCAGAGGCAAGCAAGTATAGTCACCAGAGGTTAACGTGCAGAATCACAGCTGGCCACGAGAGAACCTTTGGGCTCCATCAATTGCAGTTTTAAAAGTGCTTCTTTCTAAAGGCAACTCCACAACTGTATTCACAAGCTTGCAACACATAACTGGAAAATACAGTCCTAAAGCAATGTCTGATTATTAAACTTGTTTGGAAACATATAGAAACGAAACACAGAAACTGAAACCTACATAAAAAGTTGGTGGATCCTGCATTTTAAAAACTAACTATGACTAGGATGTTGGGGTTTTAATGTTAAGGAGTTGACATCTCCAGGGGCCATTGATGCTGGCCAGCATAATTTTATAAATGCCCATACAGGGAGAATGAGCCGATAAGATGTGATTCTGGCACAAGTCCCAAAATCATTTATATTGGTAACTCCTTAAAGTGCAATTTTTCATAGCAACATTGTTCTACAGTTTGTACAACATACTGGAGGTTCTCTCCCCCACCTGCCACCCCCAGCTAAAGAAGCCCAAGAGGCATAATTGACGGAAATGTGATGTAAAATGCCAAGGTCATTTAAATAATAGGTTCCTTTCCAGGCCAGATTACAGCATAAAGGTAGTCCCCGAGGGAAAAGAAATGAGCACATGTGCTAAGAAATGTGTGGATGTTATATGGCAATGCTTGGCTATGTTACAACTACGTCTAATAGCCCAAAATAAAAGCAGTTCGGTCATGGGGGAAACATGCACATAACTAGGCTGGGGGAAAAACCCCTCTTTAAGAACTGTACTTAAACCTGTATCTTCTGACTACTAATAGAGAACCCAGGGACTGAGTGTTAATTCATTCCCAAGTGAGACAAGCTGGATTTCATCCCGAAGAAGGAAAACATCATAACTGTGACCTCATTGTCCTGCTGCCACTACACCAGCAGCCTTGAGGTTGTGGACTTGGGGGTGTAGAGGGTTATGTCATCACAGTGAGGTTGGTGAGCCACACATTGATGCTCCAACCAAGATGAAACCTGGGATATCTGTAACAGGGTCTCCTTGTTTTTTAAAAATTGAGACAGCCATGGAGTGGGAGGTTTGTATTATGGTGTGGGAGAAGCAACCCTTGCCCTCTGCCATTTTCCTGATGTAATTTTGCCCTCCTAATGCTACTTCCTGTTACACGTTAAGGCATTTTTTTTCAACCTATGGGGAGGAATTTGATGTAGTGCTAACATAAAGCCTCCTAGTGGTGTACATGTACAGTTCTCAGGGAAACGTTTGTTAGGCAAGAGTTTGCATAATGAGTTGACGATTTCCATTGATTCATGTCCAAAAATTTCTAATGTGTTCACGACCATGGAATTCTGGCCCCCCCAAATGGTGGGAAAACCCAATAAAACCCTCTAAGACCTTGCAAAAGGCAACAACAACAACAACAACAACAACAACAACAACAACAACAATAATAATTTATTATTTATACCCCGCCCATCTGACTGGGTCTCCCCAGCCACTCTGGGCAGCTTCCAACCAAATATCAAAAACAATACAGTGTCAGACATTAAAAACTTCCCTAAACAGGGAAGTGTCTTTTAAAAGTAAAATAATTGTTTATTGCCTTGACATCTGCTGGGAGAGCGTTCCGCAGGGCAGGCGCCACTACTGAGAAGGCCGTCTGCCTGGTTCCCTGTAACCTCACTTCTCGCAATGAGGGAACCGCCAGAAGGCCCTCGGCGCTGGATCTCAGTGTCCGGGCTGGATGATGGGGGGTGGAGACACGCCTTCAGGTATACAGGACTGAGGTCGTTTAGGGCTTTAAAGGTCAGCACCAACACTTTGAATTGTGCTCTGAAACGTACTGGGAGCCAATGAAGATCTTTCAGGACCGGTGTTATATGGTCTCGTCAGCCACTCCCAGTCACCAGTCTAGCTGCCGCATTCTGGATTAATTGCAGTTTCCGAGTCACCTTCAAAGGTAGCCCCACGTAGAGCGCATTGCAGTAGTCCAAGCGGGAGATAACCAGAGCATGCACCACTCTGGCAAGACAGTCTGCGGGCAGGTAGGGCAAGCAAGGAAAGGGGGGGGGGAACTCTCTTATTTGCCCAGACTCTCTCCCTTTACCCCTGTCCTTCCCTTCCCTCCCACTATGGTTTCTGGAGAAAAGGCTCCCACAAACCAGCAAAACCCAAAAAAGCAAGGCTTGCCTGAGGCTGCTTATTGGCTTACAGTACTACACACGGGTCTGGCTGTTTGGATATCTGAATCCAGGAGGGCTGTGTTCATTGCAAGAAGAGACTGAGTCAGTGCAATCAGGATCTGAGCAGATTTTTTGAGATTTTTGCCAAGACCCTCACAGGCACCACAGGAAGTATGAGCACAACCCCTGATTATAAGGCTTTATTTATTCTTTTTTAATGAGTTGACTTTTATATGTATGTTTTAGACATATTGAACCCACTGCTCCCCAAAACTTTATGGATGGGGTGGCCTACCAAACAAACAAACAAACAAACAAACAAACAAACAAACAAACGTGGTTGCTCACCAGGCAAGTGCAGCCTACAGTGCTTCTGCCTGCCTTCAGAAGGTGGTGGACTGTCCTTCATTGGAGGTTTTTAAACAGAGGGATTATTTAGCTGTGATACTGCACTGCAGAGGTTTGAAGTACATGACCCTTGGGGTCCTTTCCAACTGTACAATTCAACGGTTCTATGAAAGCTCATGGCATCCCCCAGCCCATATTTGCTGCAAGCATCTTAAAAGGGCACAATTGGTGTGTGCTTAGGAGCAGGTGCTTAGTCAGTAATCAAAGGACTGGCAAGAAGAAATAGCAAGTTATCGACTGAAAGTTAGTATATTCACAGTGGGAGCAGTCCAGAGCAAGGTTTGTTTCTGGCAATCATTTGCTGCAATCGTTCAGTTTCTGCTTGGAGCGGCTGGTTCGTAAACCCACAAAGTGCTCCCTTTAAAACTCGTGGGATTGAGGCGAAGTCCTAAGACAAAGAAGCGAGATGTCTTGACTTTGAGGTGGCCTTTCTTCAAAGCTCAAGGCAAACGCTATGCAAGGCAATTACAGCCAGGGCCATTTCCCACCGCTGCACCCATTCGGAGGGAGCTCTAAAATGGCCAAACATGGTTAATAGCTGCATTGAGCTCTTGTTTGGGGATTAACAAGCCCTTCAGAAGAGTTTAACCTGCCCCTCACTTGGCTCAGAGCTCTTCACTAACAAACTGGTCATTAACCACTGCTGAAGAATCACTGAGTGGTTTCCTGGGATTACATCAGCGGTAATTAAAAAACCTAATCGCTCCCAACAATGGCCTGCTAAATTACACTAATTTATCATTCCACCTCTTGAAAAGGCCTCAAGTAAAGTGGGCAACAAAGAAAGGGACAAAAACACTGGACGGAATGTGATCCCCTGAAGATGCAATGCAAATCGAGAATTTCCTTGGCATCAGAACTCCTTTTTTTATGTTACATTTGCACACATGGGCCAAGACTCCAGTGTGCAGGGGTTGAGGGTGCGGGAACTTGTCTCTCTCTCTCTCTCTCTCTCTCTCTCTCTCTCTCTCTCTCTCTCTGTGAGTGTAACTCAGGATGGGTGGAAACAATGTGCATACTAACTGGAATTTTCACAGGAATCAGATGTAAAGGCTTCCTTGCAAAAAACGAAGTTATGAGAATTATTTTAATTAAGGGATCCAAAAGGAAACAGAAGCATTTTTTCATTGGTTAAACTACCAGTCAAAAGGCAACACTTCTCAAACAGCTGCTCTGCATCTTAACGAAAGCACAGCAGTTCTTATTAGGGCTTGCTTGCATGTATGTGTATATCTCCATTTTACTGATAACTGTGATGTAAATATTTACAGCAATTACTTATGCTATTATTGAAGCTATTTGAGGAATATCTTACTCAGCCACCCCTGCCTGCTGGCAGCATCAGACTTTGTGGATGTTAAAAAGCAGATGTGTTGAGAGGAATAAGCAATTGTTGTGAATGGGGGGAAATGTTAATGGGGGAGGGAATTGCTTGTTTTAGATAGGCTTACTCTCCTTGTGTCTAATGTCTGAATCCAAATTGGTGTTACTATGCCAAGTTACTTCTAATTCTTTCATGCACGACGTGCTTTAAAATTCTGACTTATTTTCACCCTACCCACCACCTCAATGTTTCTGGATTAATCCATATCTGTCCATATTGAAGGCCATGGGGGAGAGTGTGGAGCAGAGGTTAGGATTTCCATTGTGCCCCAAGTTTCTTCAGGTCAGGGGCAATTGTGCCACCTCCTGGTGGCTGGCATCATAAAAGGGGGGGGGGCAGGGAATCAAACAGAGTGTGATTCAAGAAAACACGGCAAGTGTATGTGTTGTTGGAATTTAATGAATTATAGTGGTACCTCGGGTTACAGACACTTCAGGTTACAGACTCCGCTAACCCAGAAATAGTACCACGGGTTAAGAACTTTGCTTCAGGAAGAGAACAGAAATCGTGCTCTGGAGGCGCGGCGGCAGTGGGAGGCCCCATTAGCTAAAGTGGTACCTCAGGTTAAGAACAGTTTCAGGTTAAGAACAAACCTCTAGAACGAAATAAGTTCTTAACCCGAGGTACCACTGTATTGTATTTTAATATTTTGCTGAAAGCTGCTCAGAGTGGCTGGGGAAACCCAGCCTGATGGGTGGGGTATGTATGTATGAATAAATAAATAAACAAACAAACAAATAAATAAATATTACTATTCTTATTATAGCAAGGAGGGCGAATGCAGAGGGGACGAGGCCTAAATGCACCCATTTGAAAAATATCTTTTAGGGAAGCCTTGCAGGCTAACGCTTCTTATACGGGTATGGACATTGATGACTGCATTGCTTCTTATACGTTTGTTTTTATTCATTTATCACATAAATTTTAAGCTGCTTTTCAACACACACATTTTCCCAAGGCAGTGTACAAAAAAAGGAAAGAGAGAATGGAAATAAATTAAGATCCTTTATCAACCTTAAAATTGTAGAACGGACACACAAGGACAATGATGAACAAAAAGTGCAGCAAGCAAAGCATTAATAAGAACATAGGGAAGATCCTACTGGAAGAGGCCAACGGCCCATCTAAGTCCAGCATCCTGTTCTCACAGTGGCCAACCAGGTGGCTGCGGAAAACCCTCAAGCAGGACCCAAGCACAACAGCGCTCTCCCTCCCATTGGTTTCCAGCAACTGATATTCAGACGCTATTCTGCCTCTGCCCATGAAGAAGAGCATGACCATCATAGCTAGTAGCCCTTGATAGCACTGTCCTCCATGAATTTGTCCAGTTCATCTAAGTTGGTGGCCCTCGCTGTCTCTTGTGTGAGCATAGCTGTCAACTTACAGATTTGAAAAGAAGGGACCAGCAGCCTCGAAAATAAGGGATCAGCAGCCAAAATAAGGGATCAACAATTACCGTATTTTTCGCTCTATAAGACGCACCAGACCACAAGACGCACCTAGTTTTTGGAGGAGGAAAACAAGAAAAAAATATATTCTGAATCTCAGAAGCCAGAACAGCAGGAGGGATCGCTGCACAGTGAAAGCAGCAATCCCTCTTGCTGTTCTCGCTTCTGTGATAGCTGCGCAGCCTGCATTCGCTCCATAAGACGCACACACATTTCCCTTTACTTTTTAGGAGGGAAAAAGTGAGTCTTATAGAGCAAAAAATACAGTACTTTGATGAAATACATATTTTGTTGCTTGCAAATGGCTTTAGATACCTATTAGGTCCATAAATTACCATATAGCATATATTCAACACAAAAAAACAGCAACAATTTGTTGTTGACAAAGCACAGCTGGACATAGAAAGGGCCCCATTACCTTCAGTAGCTTATTTAAGGGACATCATCAATAAGGGGCAGCAGTGGGACATGGCGCTGATATAAGGGACTGTCCCGCCAAATAAGAGACGATTGACAGCTATGTGTGTGAGTGAGTTCCATAGTTTAACTATGAGCTGCATGGTAATTTTAGCCAGCCAAGTTAGCAGAATCAGCTGGTGTGGTAGGGCAGGTTTTGGGGCATACCTGGAAGGGGCTGGGGTGGGACAGAGTGGTGATGAGGCCAAGGCTGCCTGGGCACATTGGCAGGGATGCTGCATTGGCTCTGTCGCCGGTGCCACCCTGTCCCAGCCTAGCTCTGTTCAAGTAAGATACAGCAACGTCAGAGTGGGGAGGATATTTCTGCTCCTTTGCCTGACTGCAATTTGGCATAAAATCTAAGCGGCCTATAAAATGCCACCAGGAGACAGAGAACGAAGGATATAGATTACAGAAGTGTCCTCCCTGCCTTTTGCAAACCAAGGAGCTGACGAGTAAATGAAACACATAGAGCAATTTTACTCGAGGTTAATTTGCTCAGGAATAAATCCCACGGAGTTCAGCAGAGCTGGGTCAGTTGGATTGCAGCCATACTGCGCTGAGGTAAATCTTAAAACGAAGCCAAGTTAAAATGCTCACCTTATTTGTTTTAACTTTCTATAAAGAGCAGCACAGCTCAAAAGATGCATGTATGGGTTGGGTTTTGTTTTTGTTTTTTAAGTCCAATAAATTCTTTGTTTTCATTGACCAATGGATTCTGCCCCCCATCCTGCTTTTACCCACCATCCACTCTGCTGCATGGTAGAGTGTGATCTTTACTCTCTCTTTCCCTGTAGGTAACAAACTTGGCTGCTGCACTGCCTAATCCTGTGATCTGGTGCCCTCCTGGGAAACTCCATTCCAGGCAATTTCCTGACAAAGCTATTCATCAGGCATATGGACCACATTGATTCTCGAAGAGCAGTCATCATCTCTGGGGTCAAAACTCACTCAGCCTTTGAAATGCTAAACTGCAGAAATGTCCACAATCAGGTAAACATTTCCCAGTTACATTACTCATTCAGTATCTGCACCTAATTATTTAATCTGCATGATTAACTGTGTGTA
Organism: Podarcis liolepis; assembly: GCF_965112155.1. NCBI lineage: Eukaryota > Metazoa > Chordata > Lepidosauria > Squamata > Lacertidae > Podarcis > Podarcis liolepis. The sequence continues at coordinate 100,130,119 of NC_139555.1, read as the reverse complement.
TGTAAAGTCTACATGATTAAGAGCCCCGGTGGATTAATTTTCATTTGGAAAGCAATTTGTACCTCTCAGACATACATTTGTGAACATAACAAGATTATCCCAAGAAAAGACAGCGTATTCTCGTATGGAAATATTGCAAATGGGTAATGAAGAGAAGAGAAAAGGAAAAAGTCAGCGTAACATGCCTTCCTGTTCTGCAAAGAAATGTTTCAGTCACCGGATTTCAAACTTCTTAGCCTCAGGCAACTTTGAACTTCCCATCCTTGGTGCCTCTTCACACAATTGTAGTTGTAGTGTATGGAACTCACTGCCACAAGATGTGGATATGGTTATTGGCTTAAATGGCCATATAATCCACATCTTAAAGGGTAAAGGGACCCCTGACAATTAAGTCCAGTCATGAATGACTTGGGGGTTGTGGCGCTCATCTTGCTTTACAGACCGAGGGAGCCGGCGTTTGTCTGCTGGGTCATGTGGCCAGCATGACTAAGCCGCTTCTGGTGAAACCAGAGCAGCACATGAAAACGCCGTTTACCTTCCCGCCAGAGTGGTACCTATTTATCTGCTAGGTTGGCGGGAGCTGGGACCGAACAACGGGAGCTTACCCCGTCATGGGGATTCGAACCACCGACCTTTCGATTGACAAGCCCAAGCGGCACAGTGGTTTAACCCACAGCGCCACCTGCGTCCCTAATCCACATCTTATATTTTTTTTTTAAATGGAGGGCAAATCAATCAATGGGTATGACATATGTTAGAACCCCATCTTCAGAGGCAGCGTATCTCTGAATATGGCTGTTGCTTTCATGCTTTGCTTGTGAGAGTCTTGGAAGCATATAGCTAGCCATGGTGGGAATCTGCCTACTGGCCTGGAGAATATTATTTGTTTATTTGCAACCATCTTTATAGACTGCCACCTCATATAAAATATCAAGATGGAGTCCAGCAAAACATCCTCCTTCTTTGGCGACACAGGTGCAGTAAAGCATTAGCTACTATCAAAACAATACAAATAATCATTAAAAAATGACCAGCTACTATAGAAAATAGTGATGTATGAAAGTGAGAGCTGGACCATAAAGAAGGCTGATGGCCGAAGAATTGATGCTTTTGAATTATGGTGCTGGAGGAGACTCTTGAGAGTCCCATGGACTGCAAGAAGATCAAACCTATCCATTCCTAAGGAAATCAGCCCTGAGTGCTCACTGGAAGGACAGATCTTGATGCTGAGGCTCCAATACTTTGGCCACCTCATGAGAAGAGAAGACTCCCTGGAAAAGACCCTGATATTGGGAAAGATGGAGGGCACAAGGAGAAGGGGACGACAGAGGACGAGATGGTTGGACAGTGTTCTCGAAGCTACAAACATGAGTCTGACCAAACTGTGGGAGGCAGTGGAAGACAGGAGTGCCTGGTGTGCTCTGGTCCATGGGGTCACGAAGAATCAAACACGACTAAACGACTAAACAACAACAACTATAGAAAAGGTTTAAACAACTAAATAGGCCTGTTGGCTGCAGCTGTCCATCTCCAACCACGACGTTCGAAATCCTTGTCCCTGAAAATGACTCTTATATTAACACTTTCCACGACAATGTACTTACTGCCTGAAGCAATCCAAGGCTCCAGCCATCTCTCCTAGTTCTTCATGTTCCACCACCAAACACATTTCCTATTGCTCTTCTTTTACCTTGTAAGTAATGGGGCACTGGAGGCAGGCGTAGTGATTCATGGTCTGAGGGTTCCCTCCTTATTCTCCTCTTTCTATTGCCCCCAAGCACCAAATTGCAGTGTGTGCAGGGTGCAAAAGTCCATAGTCTTCCAGGCTTTCTGCTTTGCCATGCCGCTACCCATCTTGCCCATTAACAGGAAGTGAGGGAAGAGGCAAACCTCTCTCTCCTCTCTCTCTCTCCCCCCACTGTTCTCACTGACTCAACAAGTTGCAACCTATGTGAACAGAAATGGGAAGGACTGGCTAGGAGGGCTTTTGGAGATGGTGAAGGCTGATGGGAATGTGCCAAGTGAGGGAATTCTTCTCTGGCTTGGATTTTGATCCAAGCAGCAGTGGAATTCTGGGGCTATGAAAGCTTGCATCTCTGAGGTGGGTTTTTGAGAACCCCAAATATCCAATCCTGGCTGCTGGGAACTGCTCCAGCACCTCCAATTAGTTCTATTTCACACAGAAGCAAATTTGTATTTGGCACCAAGTGCACATTTGACAAGGAGCTGCAGCCAATCCATAGCTGTCAAGCGTCCCTTATTTGGCGGGACAGTCCCTTATATCAGCACCATGTCCCGCTGCTGTCCCTTAAATAAGCTACTGAAGGTAATGGGGCCCTTTCCATGTCCAGCTGTGCTTTGTCAACAACAAATTGTTGCTGTTTTTTTGTGTTGAATATATGCTATATGGTAATTTATGGACTTAATAGGTATCTAAAGCCATTTGCAAGCAACAAAATATGTATTTTATCAAAGGAATTGTTGATCCCTTATTTTGGCTGCTGGTCCCTTATTTTCAAATCTGTAAGTTGACAGCTATGAGCCAATCGTGTTTGACCGATGAACATACCTTTATGATGCACATTTTTGCAAGGATGCATTTGTTACACTGCATTTTTAAGTGCAGGCTTAGAACATCTTGCTACAGCGTGCAATTGAAAAGGGAACATGTTAATTGGGCATTCGTCTCCAAGAAACGAAATAGTACCTTAGGTTCTAACTGGATTGTTTTTGCATAGGCTTTCTTCGGCCCGGTCAGAAGCTTGTGCCAAATAACCTAGAACACAAAAACTGTGTTCTTCCGGTAAGGAGGTGATTGCTTTAAGCACCGTGTGATAATGGAGACCTGAATGAAGCTGCTATTGTTGATCAGGATTAAGATTGGGCTGACTCTTCAAAAGAGGCTAAATGGATGGAGAGGCATTGTGAATGAATATGCCAAGACAGCAACTCCAAGGATTTTGCTAGCCCTGACCATTCACCGAATGGCAGCTGATAAGGTTTTCAGTAACATGAACTCCACTCTTTGGATAATGCCCCCCTGTAATCTAGGCATAATTAAAAGTGTTAACAATTTTGTTGCCTTTATCTGAACACATTTTTCCCACATGCTTGGAGTGACCCAGGTCATAATCTAAAGACAAGCAGCCTTCTTGTTTTACACGCTATTAGTCTCGTGAGCTATTCCTTCAGCGGGTGTGCAAAGGTCACTGTACCCCAGGCAACATCTTTTGCCAGCATCTCCCACAAATCCAGGATGCACCAAAACAAACACAGATGGATTACGTGTTGTCTGTGAGCTCAGCATTTCTTTCCCCCTCTTTCCTTGGATGCCAGAAAACAATTAAAGGCTCTTTGTGTGTAAGCTGTGATGATGCAGACAAATTATTTGATAATTACCCTGTCGGTTACCTTTATTAAGTCCTCCATAAAATGATTCAAGTGGGTGCAACGTGGTTCCGCTATGCTCTTGCTGCACAGGCTTCCTTTATTAAGGAACAGGAATAAAATTTTAAGATGAGGTGGAGGACAGAATTGATGATAACAGGTACTGAACCCAAAGTTGAATTTAAATTTTTTAAAAAAATGGTATCAGGAAATAGTAATAATTTCTAAAACACTAAAACAAAATCCAGTGCAGTGCAGCAGCACTGTACAATTGTATTGTATAACACTGTACAAACTCATAACCATACAATTAAAATGGGTGGGATTTACAAAAAGACCCCAAAAACCTCAGCAGTTTGGCTACACAATGAGTACATGAATGATCACTTGACTACTTAGAAATCTTTACGGTCTCTGCTATAATTGAGAAAGATAAACATGCCATTTGAAATGCACAAAAATGGTGAATATATTTATAGAATGTATAAACCATTTACTTAAAAAACAACAACCCAAAACTCTAAATGGCATAGAACAGATTAGCCAACAGTTGCCAAAGAAAGAATACCATTTCCTACATCGCCAAGAGATTCTCCAGCAGCAGGAGGGGTCAGTTCATGAAGTGAGACCATTTGTTTTATATTCAATAGTTATTTGATATAAAGACAGCCAATTGGTTTCCTCAGTTTTCATTATTACCAGAAGGCTGTGTGAATGCCAACAAATCAGCTTGCTCTTCCTTGATTGGGACTCCTGAGGGAGGTTTTGGCGTGTGTGTTTTTAAAAAAATATCTTTGCTCTTCAAACACTTGTTCGAGGAACTTTCCAGTTTGTACGAAGAATCAACAGCTTAATCCTCTTCAGGTCAGTGAGAAAAAGGATAAGTCAGGACAGTTACACATAATGGAATGAGAATGTATAGAAGAACGGGAAAGGAATAGTCTCCACCAGCTCACTACACCTCTTGGTGCCAGTCGCTCTGTGTATAGTTGCCGCCCAACTCAAAATTCATGGTTCATATCCAGAAAGTGTGGTGGAGCTTAAGCTTCAGAAGGATTGGTACATTAGCTTTGTGGCAGCAAGGCTGAGCTGGCTGCAGGGATGGCCCAAGACATTTGGGCGCCTGAGGGAAACCCCAAAATGGCAGCTCCCCCCGCCACTGCCAGGGAAGAAGGAGTGAGTGAAGATGTACATTAGGAACAAGGGGGAATAAAGATCAACGCTGGGATCTGCTGCCCCCGTGGGTCCTGCTACCTGAGACGGTCTCCTCACCTTGCCTCATGGGTGGGCCAGCCCCGCCTGGCTACATAGATAATATATCAACAACCAGCACCTTTATGCAGTTGTTGGGGTCACAGCATCCCAGAAGAACCCACCGACCCCTCCCCAAGTGGACTGCTACTGACTTTGAGTCGCCATTTAAATTTCCCACAATGCCCCAGGGTGATATTGCATTGTGTGCTTTGAGGCATTTGGGGAAACTTCAAATGGTGACTCGTGGACTGGGCAATCCTCCTGCTAGGGGAGCCCAATAGCACTTCCCGCGTCTTAAATTTACAATGAAATGGCACTATTTCACTATAAAAATGAAATTTGAACTTTTATTTATTTATAGAAGTATTTCTATACCTCCACCTCATAAAATATATCAAGGTGGTGTACACTATAAAACATAAAATATCATTTAGTTTTGTTTTTAAAAATGTACAGATAATTGTGGTGACTCACTAATAACAAATTAAACATAGATGTTAAATAACACAAGGGGACAAAATGGTGCTCTACAGAACCCCATAGCCAAAGTGCCAGGGGGGTGAAGAGCAGTCCCCCGATGTTGCTCTCTGGACTTGGCCACACAGGTAAGAATGGCATCAGCCAAGTATGGTGCTTCCAAGAACCACCCCACTCAGTCATCAAGGAGGAGCTACATAGCCACATAGAGCTACAACTGGTCCCCACTCATTCTGTTTTTAGGTGTCAGATGAAGACACATTTGTTTTCCCATACCTATGGAAACTGATGTGAGACTGAGAGTCCTGCTGGATTGTTTGGGCTTTCCTCTTCTTGTCTTCTCCTCCTTCTCCCTCTCAATTTTTGCTTTTCTTGATGTCTGTCTCATATATGGTTGGTTCTATGGTTTATGTATTGAATTGAGTATTTTAACAGATTGTTATGTATCACCCTGGGATTTTTTAGGTTGAAGTGTAACTACAAACGTGTTGTGTGTATGTGTGTGATAGACACCTTGCCCGGCTGAGTATTGAAAGTGTTGGGTGCCTGGGGTTCTTCCCAAATCAGCCTTTTATTTTTACACAATCTGGTAGGCTAGAACTTTCGGGTGGGTGGAAAGGGATCTTCTTTTGACTCTGGTGCTGAGAAGTGTAAAAAAAAAAAAAAGAGGGGGTGGGGAGGGGGGAAAGAATGTCTTCTTAATTGGTAGGTGTTGAGAACTTTACAATATCTGGTTCCAATTGTGGTTGAAGAGTTGGCCTGAACTGGAGAAATCCTGGCCAAAGGGATAGGCCATAGCCATAAAACAATGAGGAAGCAATGACTCCCAGGACAGACTTTTCCAGTAGTTTCAAAGGCCAAAATAAATGGTCCGGTAATAGCTGGAGGATATAAGCTAGCTTATCAATCAAAGAGCCTTTCATACAGTCGCTTGCTCACTCCGGGTGCTGCTGGTAATGCCATATAAGCTTCTGAATGAGGCCATGAATGGGCTGTCTGGAGGATCCCCTGGAGATAAGAGTTGTGTGGAAAGCTGAAAATAGGGGTATTTACAGATGTGAATTACTGGCCGTGGGACTCGCAAGCTTTATTACAGTTGCCAACTGAGAGCCGGGAGAGGGAGAAGCCCTGCTCTGCCTCTGTATCTCCATCCAAGTTTAATATGCAGAAATCAGCAGCTGAAGCTGTTGGGGCCATTGAGATAAACACAATCACCTGCTAATTGCTGCAGAGCTAGCCATTGGTGATGGGACAGGGGCCAGTGTTGATGTGGGAAGCCTGACTACTGCTTCCAGATCTGAGGGAAGGAGCAGACCCAACTCTGCTTATACGCTCCTCTACTTCCCATTCCATACCAGCTCCAGTCCCTGGCTGAGCTCAATGAGCCTCGGTTTCTGTTCAGCTTAGGTTCATCCCAGCGTTGTTTATCTCTTCACAGCTCTGCTCCAGTGTCCTTAACAACTGCATGGGTGCAGAATGAAGCAGGATACTTTGCCCCCATTACTGTTCCCTGCCCCCAATTACTCCTCCTCTAAGCACTGAGAGAAGATATGAGGGGCTGGTGGGTAATAGCCCCGCCCCAACCAATGTACCCAGAAACCACATCTCCCTGCTGTTCATGTTTTTGGCTGGTGTGCAAAGAGTCTGGGCATAGTAATGAACTGGTTTCCATGACACAGTAAGCCAAACTATGGTCTTGCTTAAAGCTCATGATTGGGTGAAGAGAAAGCTTAGTTGTTTGGGTGACATCTACAGTGGTACCTCGGGTTACAGACGCTTCAGGTTACAGACTCTGCTAACCCAGAAATAGTACTTCGGGTTAAGAACTTTACCTCAGGATGAGAACATAAATTGCACTGTGGCAGCGCGACGGCAGCGGGAGGCCCCATTAGCTAAAGTGGTGCTTCAGGTTAAGAACAGTTTCAGGTTAAGAATGGACCTCCAGAACAAATTAAGTTCTTAACCTGAGGTACCACTGTAAAACCAAAACTTGCCTTAGTTCAACGCATGGAGAGCCCACAAGTCTGCTCACTGTGTTGTGTGAACCAAATCAATTTGATTTATTTTTATCTGTTGTATCTACACCCCACCTTTTCCTCCAAGGAGCTCAAGGTGGCGTAGATGGTTCTCCTCACTTAATCCCCACAATAGCTCTGTGAAGCAGACTGGGCTGAGAGGCAGTGGCCAGCCCAAAGTCACCCCATGAGCTTCATGGCCGAGTGGGGATTTGAACCCTCATCTCCCAGGCCCTAGTCCAAAACTCTAACCACTACTGCACACTGAGTTCCTCTGTGTTAGAAGGGACCCTGATTAGGCCAGGTTCCCCATATGGAGAAGCCCTACACACTCCGTAGAGTCTTTTCACCTGTTGCCCAAGTGCACAGAGAACAAAGGGTCCATTGGTTTCTGACGACCCCCCACAATATATATTTTTCAACACTTTAATCTCTTTGTCATGGAATGAGCGCTCACACTTACACTGTGGGTGCCCTTTGTGGGATCGCACGCGGTCCTTTGGACCCCAGGGAACTTACCAGTTGTATGGGCTGACCTATCTCTAAGTGTTATGCATTGGAGGTTCACGCCGAGCCTCAGTTACTCAATTTACACTGCTAGGAGGTGGGGCCAGTCGCATAAATAGGGGGTGGAGCCGGCAGCAGCCAGGCAGTCGGCTCAGGAGCTTCACCCACCCAACTCTCCCTTTGTTTAATGTTTCTTGTTTGCAGGTTCACCTTTTTCTTCCTGTTTAGCAGGTGCTGCGATGGTCTTTTGATTGGTTGCTGTTGAAGAACCGGGAAGAAATTTTCCTGCACTGGCAGGTTTTGTTTTCCCCATAGCAATTTTGTCACAACTTTGGTGGTTTAAGGCCTTGGGTGGAATCCTTTAGTCTTTTCTTCTCTAAATTGGGGGGAGGGGTGAAGTGGTGATTCACGCCCCCCAGGGCAGCGATTCCAGGGTCTCCTCTTAAAGGGGTTGTAATATGGGTGTCACTGCCCACACACTAAAAGGTTGTCTGTGAACTACCCTGCTTGCAGGGATATGGGGTGCACTGTCTGCGTACACATGCGTCTTGCAGAGCACCCCCATATCCCATTTACCCTGAGGAGCCCCAGTTCCCCCGGTTGGGGGGCTGGGAGGGATACACACCCAATGCCTAGGTCTTCCTACATTTGAAAGTTTAATAAAGTTGTGGCCAAATTTTAATTCCATAACACGTTGTCATGAGTCTTTATTCCTTTCTGGTGGTCCCTTGGGCTGGGACGGTTGCTGCCTGGTCACGCAAAGTTAAATTTCTGCAGAGCATGGTGATGTTTAAGACGTAGGAGTAAGCTGGGGTGAAGAGTTGAGAATCCTAATTAAACTTTAGGAATATTGGGAGAACAGCTGAGGGACTAAGAGGCTCCAATAAATAGCTTTTTTAAAAAAATCATGGCTGTGTTTCCCATTTGTGTGATACAAATGCTAATGCTTTAAGAATTATTAATGCTCCCCGGCACACCCACAAGCTCTAGAATATTGCTGAGGCACACTGCCAGGGAACTCTTCTGCTGCAGTATTATTCACACTGGTCTGAGAGTAAGTCCCCTTGAGGATTTTCTGTTGGGTGTACAGACACAGGATTGCACCGTTAGTGCCTATACCTTACTCACACAAGAAATGTGAGTGTGAATTCAGAGGCAGGAATGACTGCCCCAGATGTTGAGCTACAGTACCCATTATCCCTGGTTGGGGCTAGTGGGAGCCCAATAATATCTGAAGGCCACAATGTTGGCTATCCCTGGACTAAGGTTGTAAAGGTAAGGGGACCCCTGACCATTAGGTCCAGTCGTGACCAACTCTGGGGTTGCGGCGCTCATCTCGCTTTATTGGCTGAGGGAGCCGGCATACAGCTTCCGGGTCATGTGCCCAGCATGACTAAGCTGCTTCTGGTGAACCAGAGCAGCACACGGAAACGCCGTTTACCTTCCCGCCAGAGCGGTACCTATTTATCTACTTGCACTTTGACGTGCTTTTGAACTGCTAGGTTGGCAGGAGCAGGGACCGAGCAACGGGAGCTCACCCCGTCACAGGGATTCGAACCGCGACCTTCTGATTGGCAAGTCCTAGGCTCTGTGGTTTAACCCACAGCGCCACCCGTGTCCCTCTCGGACTAAGGTCACTTCAACATATATCCCCCCCCATTAACTCCTAGTCCAACTACTACACCACACTGTCTTGTTGTAAGTACAGGAAGCCAAGGAGATTGCCTAACATCTTGCTGGCAGCTGCTCTGTACAATTTATTTTTTAAGTCATATTTTTACTTTTAAAGTAATCAGCACAGAAAGATTTTTTTAAAGCAGATAAAAGGTAGAACTTCCCTTAAAAACCAAAACCAGTGAGTGCACCAATTTCATGTGCTTCTTAGCCACCCTCCCTGGCTTCCCTCATTTCAATTAAAAACTCAGGAGAAGGTGTCATGAGGTAAGTCCTCCCACTGAGCTTTTTCAGATCAGGAAATTTCAGACCAGGAAGGCTGCCAAACCCTGGAGAAATAAGTAGCGGAAAGTAAAACACGCACACCAGCCCCCTCACAAGGATAAAGTAAGCTCACCCACTAGAATTATTCAAAATTCTAAAGTGTCCATCAGATGAGGAAGAAAAACCGAAGGCTCTTTCACAAGTGTAGGAAACTTTTGAGAAACTGGAGGGCAGTTTTGGCACAAAACTAGTGTCGATCATCCAGTCTGAGTTAGAGGACCCCAGATGGAAGGAGGGAGACTAAAGAGACCAACAGTCTGTGTCTGGATTCATTATTCATCAACACTTGGTAGAAGCACATCTCAAGATGGTTGTTCGGGTGGAGGATCCTGGGTGGCAATGCTTGGTGGTTGCAAGGGGCGATGCAATAGGCTAAGATTATGCTGTGTGTATTTGCCAGACACATGACGAAATGGCTTTCAGATGGAAGATGCAGGTTGGGTGGTAAGCTGCATCTAAGCATGTGCCAAACATATGTCAACTGCCATAAAACCATCCTTACGGCCGCACCCACAACCCCCCAAATAGTCAACACCACCCTTAATATCCATCACCTCATCACCATATTTGACTGCATCTTTTGATGTAGAAGCTTTCAGTGTCAAACTGGCCTTAGCACACCCTTAGAAACTTAGGAATCTGCTTTTTACTGGGTAAGACCAATGCTCTCTCTAGCTTGGCATCCGGGAGTGGTGCTTAAGTGAAAAGAACACATTTGATCACTCACTTGAAACATGGCACCCTGCCATGGTACCACCTCATCTTTATTTGTGTGGCATGTAGATTTTGTATTACATAGGCTAATCTCGGTCTGTGGTGTGCAGAGGACTCTGCCTTAGAGTAGATGTTCACAGTGCTATTTTTCTAGAAAAAGTTGTGTCGGAATCACCAAGAATGCCTCCCTTGTTCTCTTACAATGGCATTGGTGCCCACCTGAGAGGTGCCAGAACTGAGTTTTGGCTGATGAAAGCACCCTGGATGTTCAGATTTTATTATCTTTCCTCCTAGGAGTGCCATGAGTCTATCGGTTTTGGTGTTCAACCATTCAATGTCCAATGCACTGGTTTTTAGAGAGCTATGTGTGGACATGTATACACATATATGGGTGTTTAAAATCAAAATCTGCTCAGAAGATTGCAGAGATGGGGAAAGAAAATGAAAAATCAGGAAGGATAGAATTAAGCAGATTGTACAGAAGCAGCAATATTTTTCTAACGAGTTAATGAGGAAAACGTGCAAAGAAGAGGATTTGAATAATGTTCCTAGTTTTGACATGTAAAAGCAAATATTGTGCTTCAATAGCTAATGTGTTGATGGATATTTACAGGAATTTTATAACAACATAGCTAAGCTTCCAAAATTATCAACCTGCACTGATATGAGATCATTTTTTTTCTGGCGTTGGCTCTTTGCCATGCAAAATCTGAAAATGATTTCCGGTTATTAAAAGAATCCATTCAATCTGACTTTCATAAAGTTAAGGGAAATTTGGAGCTTTATTAAGGGCAATCCAGAGGGACCTACAGGGAACTATAGTTTGTGACTCACATGCACCTGACCTATGAATCACATGCTGATTGGATGAACTGGTGTGAATAACCAGTTGCCCAAGACACGCGGCATTTTGCAGTCCAGGTTCTGTGAGGGAACAGAAAGCTGTTTGTTTCATTAGGATTCGGGAAGTGCCATAACTCAGTGGCAGGACATCTGCTTTCCATTCAGAAGGTCCCAAGTTCAATACTCAACATCTCCAGGTGGGGCCGGAAGTGTCTGAAACCCTGGAGAACCACCACCAGTCAAGCTTAGACAATACTGATCTAGATGGACCGACGATCTCTCCCAGTTTAAGGCAATTTCCTTCCTATCACCCAACACGATTAAAACCTCCCAGGGTGGTGCAAATGAAGAAGAAGTGCTGAGAGTTAAGAAAGCTAAGGGCCAAGGATTTCAAAGGCAGATTTGTCTCTTTCCACATAGAGCGTGAGAAGGATTTATTATGTGTGTCTTCGTTCTCATCATCACGAAGAAAGCTTTTCCACTTCTCTGGGGGTCGTTGTGGGGTTTGTGCTCCTTTCCAAATATTTTAATAGCTAGGGGGGAAACCAGCTGTTCACTGGCACCACCCCACATTCTTTTCCTTGATAGCAAGATACCAATCTGTGCCAAAGCCCTAAGCAGTCTGGGGCTTGATTATCTCAGGAAATGTCCCTTCCAGCGTGACTCCTCGCCTCCTGCCCTGAAATTTAAGATCGAATGCCCTGCTGCAAACACCATCCTATGTTGAGGTCAAGTCAGATTCCAAGAAGCACAGGGTCTTCTTTGTTTTAGCTCCTGAACTTTGGGAGGCCTTCCTATCTGGTCATCTTTCCAGAAGCATCTCAAGAGCTTCTTTTCCTGTGATGCTTTAGGAGGCTGAGCCTAATGAAATGTTGTTCTGCCCAGTGTTATTTAATGTATTCATTGGTTTTACTCATCCTGCACCAACCTGGCACCCTCCAGGTGCTGTTGGACTACAACTCCCATCAGCTGCAGCCAACACATGCTGATGGGAGTTGTAGTCCAACCAAATCTGGATGGCACCTGGTTGGCAAAGACTGGTTTACTTGTACAGTGGTACCTTGGGTTAAGTACTTAATTCGTTCCGGAGGTCCGTTCTTAACCTGAAACTGTTCTTAACCTGAAGCACCACTTTAGCTAATGGGGCCTCCTGCTGCTGCCGCGTCACCGGAGCACAATTTCTGTTCTCATCCTGAAGCAAAGTTCTTAACCCGAGGCACTATTTCTGGGTTAGCGGAGTCTGTAACCTGAAGCGTATGTAACCTGAAGTGTATGTAACCCGAGGCACCACTGTACTCTGTTTGTGGTTTTTACCTCAATCCTTATTTATAATATATTTTATAATGTATTGTGATTTGATTGTTGTACGGTGCTTTCGTATTGCATACCGATATGTTTTATATCTTATAATTTTATTCTAAAGTACTTTGATGCAAGCCTAATTCTGTTCAGTGGCAGCATCATATTGTAGTTCTTTAATAAGCAGTGTGCCATCAAAAATTATTATAACTATCTGTTGCATAGTTTTGTTTTATTTAAAGCTTGATGTATTTCAGAATTTCTTCAGGGCTGCTATAAATACTCTCTCTCTCTCTTTCTCTATACAGAGGAAATGGGATCATAAAGTATACTACAGTCTCATGTTTATTAATATGGTGTATTACATACATTTTGCTGTCCTTGACGTAGTGCTCTGGTTTTGGGGAAGCTAAAAAAAAACCCATAAGTAATTTGGTAATTTTCCATCCTATTTATTTAGTATGAACCTTCACTACCCCATTCCCTGTGCGTGTATTTTGTATATTTATACTGCCCCAGAAGAAAGATTCTTCCAAAATGTGTGGGACTTGAAAAACATCCTCCCTGCCAAATCTCTGGAGCTCCTTTCTCTACCTGAACCCCCCTGTCAGCAGTTCTGTGGTAATTTCATCTTTATTCCTGCACAGAAGGAAATTAAGAAGAGTTTATGTACTGGGATTTGCTAAAGGACCATTGGACACTGTGTGGATGGTATGAAAGTGCTCCCAAGGAGCAGGAGAAATTTCTCTTTAATAAGTTGTCATGCTGTGGTCTAACAGCACAAATCTGCACACTTTAGAGGGTTGCATTCAGAGCAGACCCACTGAAATCTATAGACCTACCTTAGTCATATCTATTCATTTCAATGGATCTACTCTATGGTTGGATACAGCCCCTTAAATGTTGATTCTGAATGTACCTAGTATCGGGGCCGGAGTTGTACAAGCATGGCAGCATGCAGGGGAGAGGGGAAATGCTTTGCTCCTGCACCACCATCTTCATGAATATTGCCCAGTTCCTAAAGCAGCTATTTGGTACGAGAAGAATCACCTATATGGGGGATAAGGCTACCTTTGAAGGTGACCCGGAAACTGCAACTAATCCAGAATGCAGCAGCTAGACTGGTGACTGGGAGTGGCCGCCAAGACCACATAACACTGGTCCTGAGAGATGTGCATTGGCTCCCAGTACGTTTCCGAGCACAATTCAAAGTATTGGTGCTGACCTTTAAAGCCCTAAACGGCCTCAGCCCAATACACCTGAAGGAGCTTCTCCACCCCCATCATCCAGCCCGGACACGGAGGTCCAGCGCTGAGGGCCTTCTGGCGGTTCCCTCACTGCAAGAAGCGAAATTACAAGCAAGCAGGCAGAGGGCCTTCTCAGTAGTGGTGCCTCCCCTGCGGAACACCCTCCCATCAGATGTCAAATAAATTAACAACTATCTGACGTTTAGAAGACATCTGAAGGCAGCCCTGTTTAGGGAAGTTTTTAATGACTGATGTTTTAATGTATTTTTAATCTTTTGTTGGAAGCCGCCCAGCCAGATGTGCGAGGTATAAGTAATAATAATAATAATAATAATAATAATAATAATAATAATAATAATAATAATAATAAATTTATTTATACCCCGCCCATCTGGCTGGGTTTCCCCAGCCACTCTGGGCAGCTTCCAACAGAATATTTAAACAATGTAATGCATCAAACATTAAAAGCTTCCCTAAACAGGGCTGCCTTCAGATGTCTTCTAAAAGTCTGGTAGTTGTTTTCCTTGACATCTGGTGGGAGGACGTTCCACAGGGCGGGCCCCACTACCGAGAAGGCCCTCTGCCTGGTTCCCTGTCTCCACAGTCAGAGGCAATAATGTATCTGAAGACCAGTTGCCAAAAAGCACAGGAGGACAGAGTGCTTTTGCGCTCAGGTCTTGCCTCCAGGTTTCTCACAGGCATCAGCAAAATGCTTTCCATCCTGACTTTTACTGAGTTCAAGCCCCGTAGGGTCAGACCAAGGTCTAGTGAAAAGGAGCCTGATTTCTCCTTCTCCCGGGGACCGCTACTGGTAGAGGAGATTACATAATCTCAACTAATCCAGCACCATGTTCTCAAAGTGGCCCAAACCGACTGCTTATGGGAAATTCATAAGCAGGGCCTGAGTGCAACAGAGCTCTCCCTTGTTGTGATTCCTAACTCTTCTCTGAAATTCCCAACAAATCTCTTGCCTGCTTGCCAATTCTCCATGTATTCCCTACTCGTACCTCCCTCTCCCAACATCCTGGCCAGCCAGAAGGGCAGCAGAGCTTCTTTTGTTTCTATTTTCCCCTTTAGGTTTCGGTTTCCTTGGCTGACCTATCATACCTCCTATAGCTTTCTGGACCTCTTGTAACCTCCAGAACCTCATGGCAGAAAACAGTTTCTGAACAGAAAAGCGGCTGTTCTCCAAGTAAGAACGGGACATAACGGCAGAGCCGTTCCATTCTTTCATGTTATAAAAAGTCATATCTGCAAAGTGAGTAGTGTTTCACAATACCAATAGGGGTGAGGTGGGGAGAGAGGGCATTTTAGGATTTAATGTGCAGCATATGGATCAAAACTCTGAGCTCCATAAAACAGTTTTTGTGGATAAAGCTGTTTATCTCCTGCTTTTAATTGCTGGTTTCCAATGCGATTTGGTTTTGTTATACTGAACGTATTGTTCTGTGTTTTATTGTGAACTGCCCTGGAAACCGTTTGGCTGGAGGGCACTATATCGATGTATAAAATAAAAATCTAGATCAACAAAACCTGAAAACAAAATCTTGCACACACACACACACCCCTCCCCCATGCTTAACTTGTTTGGCACCATTTTCTCAGTATTCCTTCCTTCCCTTTTTTCTTTTGCTTAATGCTTCCAATAATTATTTCATTACACTGTTGATCTCATTCAGACATTTTGACCCCTCTTCGTACCAAATGAGGCGAAAAGTATGAAAGCTGTAGCAACGAATCCATACATCTATGGAGGACAAAAAGTGCTAAGGAGGTTTGCACTCTTCAGAGTGTCCTACACCCTGGAGATAGGTCATCTGCAGTTTTGCAGATGAAATTTTACATTACCGTATAGTCAAAGAATAGTGTGTTGTGACCCTGACCCTGAGCTTTGAGTCAAAGGAGGATGAGCTGGCCATGGCAAGACTGCTGTTTCACTGGCTGAAGAGCTAGACTGGATTCCTGATACTGAACCTGAAGCTAGTGGTCAGAAGCCAAGCCATTGTTGATGCTATCCCTTGAGCTCAATTCAGCAGATTTGAATAAAGTCCCCCCCCCTTCCCCAGTGTAGCTGCCCTGCAGTGCAGGGAGTAGGTTAAAAAGTAAAGGTAAAGGACTCCTGGATGGTTAAGTCCAGTGAAAGGCAACTATGAGGTGCAGCACTCATCTTGCTTTTCAGGCTGAGGGAGCCAGCATTTGTCCACATACAGCTTTCCGGGTCATGTGGCCAGCAGCACTAAACCGCTTCTGGCACAACGGGACACTGTGACAAAAACTAGAGTGCATGGAAACACCATTTACCTTCCTGTCACAGTGGTACCTCTTTATCTACTTGCACAGGTGTGCTTTCAAACTGCTAGGTTGGCAGGAGCTGGGACAGAGCAACAGGAACTTACCCCATCATGTGGCACTGTGATCTAAACCAGTGTTTCCCAACCTTTTTTGGGCAAAGGCACACTTGTTTCATGAAAAAAATCTCGAGGCACACCACCATTACAGCCCCGTGACGTCAGCGCGCAGCGTCACGCCGGGAGGGACATGAATTGCTAGCAAATTACATAATCACCTCCTTGAGGGCTGGCTCATCTTCTCCGAAGGCAGAACCCCATTAATTAACAGCACAGACTCACACCATAGCCAAGACGAGGGGGGGAAACCTCAGTCATGCACAGTCATGCACATGTGGGGGCTAAATGAGGACGAAGACCGGGCAGAGAGCAGGGTTCAAATCACCCCACCTGACCAGGACAATCCCTGGGTGCTCCCTTGGGCCACTCGCCTGACCCACCTCGCAGGGCTGTTGTTGCGAGGATAACACGGGGAGAACCACGCGCGCCCCCGGGAGCTCCTTGGAGGAGAAAGCGGGCGATGAATGCAATGCACGAAATATATGAGAGGCGACCAGGTTTTGCAGGTGAGGGGCCCCCGCCAGCCTCCGCTTCCAACACCCGGCGCAACGACGCCGAAGTTTCCCCCCGGGCTCGGCTCGGGGAGCAGCGCTGCTCCCCCCGGCTCCCCTTCGCCTCTCTGCCGCCCACTGGGGACCCCCCTCACCTGCCAAGTCCGGAGCGCCGGTGGAAGTTGCATGCATGCATGCAGGGCACCGCGTTGCCATTGCATTGCACTGCACTCCATGCAACGCCTGCACGCATGCATTGCCTTGCACGCCCGCCAAGGGGTCTCCCCGCGGTCCGATGCGTCCCCTCCGGCGCGGATGCAGCATTGCAAAAATAAAAAACCCCCGACGCAGCCCTACCTGGGGGGCAGCCTCCGCCTCCGCCGCTCCGCCTCCGCGGGGATCCCCGGGCTCCATCCTGCCGCCCGATCTCCGCGGGGGCGCAGGAGGCTGCGCGGGGTCTGCGCGGAAGAGCCCCTGCCCGCCCGGCCGCCGCCGCTGCGCTCATTCCATGGCCGGGAGAAGAGCGCTTCAAACAAAACGCCCGGCCCGCCAGGCCACGCTGGGAAACGTAGTTCGCGCACCCCGCGCGGGCGCGGAGCCCAAGGGCGAGGGGACTACGGATCCCGGCAGCCCCGGCGCCGGGGACGGAGGGGGAGAGGCCGGGTGGAGGGATGGAGGGACGGGTGGGCGAGCGAGTGAGTGAGTAACAGCCGCCAAGCCTTGGCCGAGAGCCAGGAAGGGCCTCCCCGGAGGAGGAGGAGGAGGGAGGCGCAGAGCGGGAGGGAGGGAGGGAACCCCAGGGGTCATCTAGTGACGGCGCCCCAATCGAAAATTTGACTTTTTTTAAAAAAATCTTTCGAATTTTTTAATTTTTCCCGCGGCACACCAGGCAACATCTCGCGGCACACTAGTGTGCCGCGGAACAGTGGTTGGGAAACACTGATCTAAACCACTGAGCCTCTTGGGCTTGCCGATCGGAAGGCTGGGAGGGAGTACAGCATGAGGAAAGCCAGAAAAAGGTGAAATGTTCATCTTAAGGCCAGGGGGTTGGCCCTTTAAGGATTCACACCCTTCAGGCAAGCGGTGGAGCCAGGGCTGGCCCACCCATGAGGCAAGGTGAAGGGACTGCCTCAGACTGCAGGATCCACCGGGGCAGCAGATCCTGATGTCAATCTTTCTTTCTCCGCTTTATTCCTTTTGTAGATCTTCCTTCACTCCTTCTACCCTGACGGAGAGGGAGGCACCATTTTGGGGTCCGTCTCAGGTGCCAAAATGCCTTGTGCCAGCCCTGAGTGGAGCATGAGGAACTCATAGAATTGTAGAGTTGGAAGGGACCCCAAGGAACCCCCTGTAATGCAAGAATCTCAGCTAAAGCATCCATATGGTCTTACTCACTGCATCTCCAGCCTAAATTTGAGCTAGTGGCTCACCTGGAGCTTTCCACAGTACAGTACTGGAATTGCTTTGACTCATGGGGCAAAGATGCCTCAGAATGCAATCCACTGAGAAGACAAATGAAAAGTGGTTCCCAGATGGTGGAACAAGCATACACAATAATGGGTCTTTACAAAAATTCATATGGGGCTTAGGATGGGTTGTGCACTGTGACAGGAAGGAAGCAGAGAAGCAAAAGTTTCAAGCTTGAACTCTGAGCAGGTAGGAATGGGGGAAGAATTCAATTCAGTTCACCTTTCAAGGTGAACCTGCCTAATTCACGCTTTCTGAAACGACGCACGGAGCAAAACACAGCCATCCTTTGAAAGTTGCTCTTCTCCAGCAGGGTGCAATTCTCCAGCCAAGTGATGTGTACAAAAACGCATATATTAAGGCAAAATGTGCATTAAAAGGTATATATTAGGTAGAAAATAACAAAATGCATCATATTTGGGGAAATTCCTTTAACTAAAAAATAATGTGTATATTCGGAGAAATCCACACTAACATGCTGGTGAATTTTCACGAGGACCTTAAAATAAAATTCAACTGATGTGGAAAACTGAACTTAAGATTGGAAAAATGAGAAGCTGACATATTCACCCAGCCCTATCAGCAGGGAGTTCTGTCCGTTGTGGTTGCTATTGCCATTGCAGCATTATAACCTGGAAAACTCAAGGGGCCAATGAAAGCCAAGAACCAGAGGCAGCGAGGCTGAATTTCACGTGCTGATTTGCCAGCTCGTTCTTAACTCTTGTCCCTTTTCATGATGTCAGTTGAAAAATGTAAGACCCAAGGCTGAAGCTCTCTCCTTAAACCAAGACGGTAATTCACATTATTCTATGCCTCCTGTGCATCTCATCATGCATGCAGTCTGGTTTGTGCGAACTGAGATTATTTTGTTTAAAAATAATTGTGGTGGGTGACCTTTGATGTTACAGGTCTCATGCACTGGGGTGGGGTGGGAGGAGTTCAAGTCGGTGTCTGAATGCAGAGAATCTACTGTATCTTTTAGAACACCATTCACAACCAATAGTACAAAATGTATAGGAGAGATAAAAACTTGTTCCTTAAACCACAGGGTTTATAAGAAGGCGTATTGGTTTCATGCATCTAGATCTCAGCCAGCACATCGTAGAGCCAGGACCATATAGTCTCTTGCACCCAGACTTGAGGTTCTACCATGAATGATTCAGCCTCCCCATATTAGCATATTTCATGAAATCCATGTGGTTTTTGGAACGATCATTGCTGGGAGATACTAACTGTGGGTAGGATAAGATGTGGCGTGTCTGGAGAGAGTGGGAAAGGACCCCCCCCCCCGGTTCTATAGCCTGTACTTGAGGTCAAATTGCAAATACTGTGCTATATGCAATTTTGGCAGCCGAGGGGAGAGAGAAATACCTAATCACACTGGCATGCAATCTGTACAGAAGGCTGAGACCAGATAGGATTACACCACCAGGAAGCCAACCAGCCCTCATTTGCAAAAGCCACATAAAGCAAGGCAATTGCTCCATACCTCTCTCTTGTGATTTAGAAATGAAAACAATAATTGCCTCTTTGAAAACGCTTGGATATTAATTGAACCATGAGACATGCATTATGCAAATGCTGCCTACAAAAAAAAAGCACCATTTCCCTCTCCGCTTTCAACCCAGTCTCCTCACTGCAGAAAGCCAGCGTGCTTGAAAGGGTTTCTGTGACATTGCACAGAAGATCAACACTGTTGCCTTTGTCCATCAGATGCAAGCAGAGAGGTGATGTGTAACATCGTTTACCTTCTTTGCCCTCCCTTCCCATTCAGACAGAAGAAGATTAAGGTCTTCGATGTGCCTGACAGATACAATACAGACACCTGCCCGCTTGTCAGAAGAAATGGCTGTAGATTTGGCAGGAATGGGTGACACCCCAGGAAACCTGGGAAGTGCCACACAAGGGCACTGGCACAACCTCAAGCTGGATTTCTTCCTGTCTTTGATGTTTTCTGAGCATCTGTTATACTAGATTGTGCAAGCATAAAAAATACACATTTTCATTTGTTACGTATGGGAAAACAGGAAACCTCAGATGGGAGGTAACAGGCAAATATTTGCTCCTAGGTTTATCTCGTTCTCTCTTTGCCAACTTGACTACAACTCCCATCAGTCCCAGCCAGCACTGATGGGAGCTGTAGTCCAACAACAGCTGGGGACACTGGGTTGCAAAAAAGCTGATTCAGTTGTTTAAGTCAGCCTTTCCCAACTTGGCACATTCCAGATGTTGCTGGACCACAACTCTTGAGCATGGGCCATATTAGAGGTGTTCACACATTGCACTCAATGAGCATGTGCACCTGCCTACACAGTAGTTGAGTACACACGCATATACAGATGTAACTTCCTATGTGTGCAGCCGGTGCGCCCAATAGTTTACCTGCACAAATCAACAAGTGTAGACTCTTTCACACAAACACGTGTGGAGAACAGCTTGTACCTATGTTCTGTATCCTACTGGCTGGCGTTGATGGGTACATTGGAATGCACAACATTTAGAGGACATCAGCTTTGGGGGGGGGGGGGGAAGCTGGTGTGAAATATTTTTTTTTATCCTGCTCTCCAGCTGGTGAAAAGGCTCCCACAGCGGCTTACATAAGGACATCAAAAACAAGAAAGCCCCATCCCACAGGCAGGTTATGTTTTCAAAATTCAGGCCCCGTTCTTTGATGTTTGTGTAAAACAGTGAATTATTGATTCTCTGGCTTGATTGTCAGGCAGCTTCATAAATAATCCTGGAGACTTGACTATGTTAATCAGATTTTACCTAGCCTGTTTCTTTTAGCCCTTTTCTCCTCGTGCGTTCTCTGCATGTCGAGTGGTCTATCATAACACAGCTACACTCTGGAAACGTAGTTGGGGTTTTTCAAAGGGGAGAGCTGTATTGACCAACTCAGGTTCCGGAAACGCAATGTGTTTCTGAAGACAAGAAGCTGAGCGTAAGGCTCATTTATTTATTTTATCCGTATAGCTTGCTTATGTGTGTATAAGTATACATGTGAAGGCATGTCTGCAACATGCCAAAGAACATGTCTACAACAGGCAGCTGGAACTCAACCACACTTCATGCTATGACATTCAAGAGAAGTGGCCCAAACTCCTGAAGTGAGCTTGTGTCTTCAGTTTGAAAGGAAAGAAGCCATATCTTTACCCCCTAGCTCTAAAAATCCTCCTATTTTTCAAAAAAAACCATAAATTACTGCTGAAAGTACTCAGGCACCCCAAGTGATGGAGTCGCCATTTTGAATGAATGTGTCATGTTGGTCCTTTGCTATGTGTGCTTTTGATCAATGGAGGCTTCTGTGAATTGTCTGGCCTCAGCTGACCTGGGGGGGGGGGAATCAAGAAAGATTAGGCTCAAGCAATTTAATCTGTGAGTTCTCTATGAACAACCATAGATAACCTCAAAGCAGGTGTTACTTCTAATCCAATCTTGGCAAAATCAGGCGTGTCATTTTAAGAATAATGTTTCATGCCACCAGTTTGCTGAGTGGTGGGAAGTCCGAGCCAGCGTTTCAAGAGGCCAGTTTCCTTCTGGAGGGCAGGAAGCGGGAGAATTGTGGTCCCTCCACAGGCATTCAGCTTAAATGTCTGAATGAGCAAGTGGGGGCACAGTTATGCCTCACTCCCAATGTTGGTGTTCCTGTCAGGCCCAGCACCCCTGCCAGTTCCATTCCTGACCTTCATGCACTGAGTGAAAAGGTCTAATGCAGGAATCTTCATATGTTTGGCTGAAGGTATTTGGAATTCTCCACATAACTGAAAACTCAGAACTGGGATTTACAGTCACATTGAGGACTGTTGGGGGTGGGATGAGCATGGATGGAAACATTTGGGGCATGTCCAATGTGCAGAGCTTCACTTCCCCTCCTTGCATTTTTTTTTTAACGTGGAGGAATAATTTTGGAAGCAGACTCTGGTTTGTTTATTAATGCCTAGGTCACACAAGCATTATGTGGGCACAGAAACAAGCACACAGAGTTGGGAGTTAGCATACTGACATTATGACTAGTGGCCACAAATAGCTTTGTCCTCCACAAATCTCTCTACTCTCTCTTTAAAGCCATCTTAAGTTAGGACTGTTACCAATTTTTACAGAAGCGAATTCCATCAATTACCAATGCATTGCATGAATGAGTACTTTCTTTAGTCTGCCAGCCTCATTGGATGATTGTAAGTATTATGGGGAAAGCTTGCTACAAACCATGCACAATTCTGTAAGCCAGAGGTTTTCAACCTTTTTGAGTCCATGGCTCCCTCAACCAACTGCATTATTTCTGCGGCACCCCTGTGGGGCTCAGAAGCCCAGATGTGTCACCCCTTGCCTGGAGAGCATCCTTGTGGAGTGTTCCCTAGCATCCTCTCCTCTTCCCTCTCCTTGGGAGTCCTCTGGGCAGCCACAGCTGCCCCCCTGCCCCAAAGAGAGGTGCCTCCTCCCACTGCCCCACAGTCCCAGAGGCACCATTCGCCTGGGGAGCTTGTAGCCAGGGCTGTTGCAACAAACAGCTGTGCAAGTCTTTGGGAGGCAGAGACACAAGAGGGCATCAGAGGAGGGAGGAATGGAAAGAGGGCCAGGGGCCAGTGTTGCCCGCGGCACCCCTGTCCATCTGCCACAGCACACTGGTTGACTATACAGTGGTACCTCTGGAAATTGTATTTCTGTGTGGGGAATGGGGGGGGGGTCTCCTAACAACTCTCAGCACCCTAAACAAAACTACACCTCCCTGAATTGTTAGGGCAAAACCATGATGATATAGAGTGGTACCATAGTGTAGTAGTAGTAGTAGTAGTAGTAGTAGTAGTAGTAGTACAGTGGTACCTCAGGTTACACACGCTTCAGCTTACAGATGCTTCAGCTTACAGACTCCGCTAACCCAGAAATAGTACCTTGGGTTAAGAACTTTACCTCAGGATGAGAACAGAAATTGCATGGTGGCAG
Organism: Podarcis liolepis; assembly: GCF_965112155.1. NCBI lineage: Eukaryota > Metazoa > Chordata > Lepidosauria > Squamata > Lacertidae > Podarcis > Podarcis liolepis. The sequence continues at coordinate 100,107,071 of NC_139555.1, read as the reverse complement.
CGGGAGGCCCCATTAGCTAAAGTGGTATCTCAGGTTAAGAACAGTTTCAGGTTAAGAACGGACCTCCAGAACGAATTAAGTTCTTAACCCAAGGTACCACTGTATAGGGTTCCTTCTTTTTTCTAAACTAAAAAAAACCCCAAACATTGTACCTCTTCCTCATATGGAAATTGCTTTAACCTTTTGATCATTTTGGTTCCCCTTTTGGGCACCTTTTACAGCTCTATAATATTCTTCCTGAGAGGCAACAATCAGAACAGTACAAACAGCGTTCCAAGTGTGACCGCACCGTAGATTTCTATAAAGCCATTTTGATATTTGCATTTTCTATCTCTTTCCAAATGAGTCTTAGCACACACATCTGCCATACTCTAGATCTATATATTGAGTTATTTGTCATTATACCAATAACTCTTTCCTGGGCAGCTCAGATTACACAGGTCTAATCTAGAATTTATTCATTTACGTACCCCATTTTACACCATCTTCTACTTCCTTACATTGAGCCACACCTGCCAGTTGCTTGCCTATCCACCCCCCCCTTTAAAAAAGATGCTTTCTCAGCTTTTCAGAATCTAGTTTGGTTTATTCACACTCCCAAATAATTTGCTGTCATCTGTAAATTTGGCCCCCTCATATCTCTGGATCTTTTAACAATTCTGCCTACCTACTGCAAAACTATTTCTTTCCTCGGTTCTTGCACCATGAGCAGTTGCCTTCAGATAAAAATGGTTTCCTGCTTTCCCTTGAGGACGTGATTCACATTCCAGGCATGTAGAGAAAGAAGAGAAGCCCAAGGGCTCATTAAACGTACCGGCGACAATCAGGCTATAAAGAGGCTCTGCGCCCAAGACACATCACAAAATGGCTGTGACAATATTGGTTTGAAAACAAACATACAAACCTATGTGAAGACTGTCACAGTACATGCTAAAATGGGATATGGACCTTATTTGGTTTCGCAATGTTGATCACGGTGTTTACTTTGGCTAAGCATTTAGTTCTTATTTTCTGAGTACTGTATACATTTTGCAAGCCCCTTTGCTCTGAATAAAAAGCCTGACGTACACATACTTTGTTGTTTTTCAGAGGGCTGAATCGTCCACATGTAGCCAGCTGTCCCAGCAACAACGTGGAGATTCAGCTGCTTCTGAAAGCCAAAAGGAAAGCTAGATTTAAGCCCGTTGAGTGCCAACTGCTGCCTTGCATTATTAACATTCTTCTGCGGTGTCTTTCCCCTCAATAAATAGTGTGTACACATAATCCTCACATATACACATTTCTTTCGCATCACATCAAGTTCTCTGGTTGCCCCTGCCCCAACTTTTAAAGGAAGGAATCAGGAAATACCCGGCAAAGAACTATTTGTTTATTTATATATTTATTTTCGTACTTTTTATATATATTTGTGGACTGTCATCCCAGCAAGGGCAGCTAACGGCAGTAAAATACCAAGTAAAATTACAAAATAACAACCAAAAGCATAACAAACAGGCAGTTAAAACATCAGTAAACTCTATAGCCCGGTAGAGTGTACTTGGTACCCTAATCTTAGTTGTGCCCCACTGAAACCTAGGCAGAAAGGAGAAGCAGATTTGAGTGTCATCAGCATATTAGGGGTACCAAAATCCAAGACTCCAGGAAACCTCACACAACGGCCTCATATGTTAATTTAGTCATATGCTCCATGGGAAACGTTGATACTCAGCAAATTGCTGGAAAAAGACAAGCATGTTAGTGCCAGGTGGGTGAGCGTTACATAGTTCAGGGCAGAGGCACAATCTTCTCAAGATGATTGAGGGGACCCAATGCAATGTCCCAGTGTCATATGTGTGATGTGGTGAGGCATCCTGATGACATCACAAGGAGCCAGGGGGTGTAGCCGAACACCCTCTGAACATTCAGCCCCCCCAATAAAAAAACAAACACTGGGGCAGGGGAAGAAGTCTTGCTTTGGTTCAGACGAGCCCCAAATCTGTCCCCAAGGTGGCCTGGGGGTTTGAGGTTTGTCCAGCTCCATAGTCTGATTAGTGCAGGGTCTTAGTTCAGTGGTGGGGTACATGCTTTGTGAATAGAAATTGCTTGGCTCAACTGCTAACCCAAAGAATTTTGGGGAGCAAATTTTTGGAGGTCCTTCCTTTCCACTAGAGATCCCAGAAAGCCATAACCAGTCAGAGCTGACAGCACACAACAGGATCTGCCAATGATGAGATAATTTCATGGTAAGAGTTAGTGGAATGTAGTTTGGGAGACTTGTGAGTGAAATGACTGGAAAAAAATAAATAATTGTGCAGGGCTTTGTTTTTCTGTTTTTTAAAGTGAAGGCCACGTGATTAGTTGATTTCATACTGCACCGCTTGTTATGTCATTAAATTCTGAGTGAAGGCCTGCTCCTCCTTTTGGATGTGGTCTGAACATGTTTTGCAAGCACATTGCCATGTATTGCTAAGTAGGACCCAGGGGTCTCCTGGAATAAAATCACCATTCAAAAATGTACTGTACTCCTACAGCTGGATTCCTACTTTGTTTTGCAAATCAGAAACAAACCCTGAATGCAATTAAAAAAGAAAAATAGAAAGCTGGAGGTTTATACTGGCACACAGAGGATGGTGGCCCCGATCCAAGAATATGAAGAATGATGTGTGAAAATCCAGGGAGGACGTATGGGACTTCTGTTTTAACTTGGGACCGGGGGGGAGGGCAGAGGGAACGAGTGTATTGGATGTTTCTGCCAAAATTAAATCACCTATACAAAGTGTGGGGAAGAAACAGGATTGTGTCATGGAAATTTGGATAGGTAAAAGGCAAGATGGCTCCCAAGAAGGTACCAGGGCTGGCCCTACCATTAAGCAGAGTGAAGCAGCTGCTTCAGGTGGCAGATGCTGGAGGACAGGGAATGGTGAAGAGGCGTTGGAGCACAGGACTGTGTACATTGTGCGTGGCTTGCCATACACCTCCCAAGGCAGCCTGCTGGCCTGAAATGCAGCAAGGGATGCTGTCAGCCTGGCTGGCTTCTGTACACGGACTTGGACCTCAGGCAGCAAAATGCCTTGGGCTAGCCCTGGACGATACACATCACCGACTTTCGTTACTCAACTTTCCTTTTATGGATCTGGAAGGCCAATGTGCTTGTTTATAAGCTGGCCGGTTTACTTAACACATGCTGCTTTGGGAACAGTGAAGCATAGGCCAGTACACAGTGAATGGATATAGCAGGCAGAGAAGAAGCATCAGCAACATTTAATGGGAGGGAGTGGGGAGACTCTGACCATTTTTGTTTCTCTGTTTCCACTCCTAAGTTCAGTTCTTTACATTTCCAATTTGTATTTGTATTAAACAACAACAACAAAAACTCCTCCTGAAAATTCATGTGACCCCCCCCCCCCGATACACACAATTTTGTGTGCACATGTACAAAACATACACATTTTTGCAAAGCAATTCCCCTGCTGTGATGCATTTTTGAACGTTACTTTCACCGATATATTCATTTACATTCATACTTCACCCTTGCATATGCATTTCTGGAGACATTACTTGGTTGGAGAATTGCACTGCAGAATTCAGAGAAGGGCACATTTCTAAGACTCTTGGTTCACATATTGTCTCAGAAATTAAGAATTAAGGGGGCATTCAATTTAGAATTGGATTTCTGCCGCATCCCGAGGGGACAGTAATCCTTGGTGTGAGGATATGGGTGGAACAAACTAATGTGATTTCTACTGCATTCCTAAGAGCCCATCCTTTTGTTTGAGCTCAACATCTACAGCTGAAAGGCTGCTCTTCATGTGTTGGTTCCCAGTTGTGAACCACTCTAATCTGTACAGGTCAGGCTGCATCTGAAGTATTGAGCTTTAAAAAGGACCGAGACAAATTGCAGTGCATGCAAAGGGAGGCAACAATAATTCTGAGGAGTCTAGTAACAAGTAACTCATTATTGTTCTTCTAACAGAATTTATTTCTTTTGTGACCTGTGAATTTTATCACTACTCCTCAGATAAAATTCTAGCCTCCTAGTGAAAGTGGATTGAAACACCTGGATTTGACTGCCCATTTCTTACCACCCTAAAACTTCATTTAAAAAGTAAAATTAAATTCAAAATTCCTCTCCTCACACCCCTAAGGTTTTCTTGACTTACAGTTAAACTATCCATCTCTGGTGTGGGGGAAATGAGATAGGATGACAAGTTTATAAAAAGGTAAAGGTAAAGGGACCCCTGGCCATTAGGTCAAGTCATGACCGACTCTGGGGTTGCGGCGCTCATCTTGCTTTATTGGCCAAGGGAGCGGGCGTACAGCTTCTGGGTCATGTGGCCATCATGACTAAGCCACTTCTGGCAAACCAGAGCAGCGTGCGGAAACGCCATTTACCTTCCCGCCAGAGCGGTACCTATTTATCTACTTGAACTTTGGTGTGCTTTCGAATTGCTAGGTTGGCAGGAGCAGGGACCGAGCGACGGGAGCTCACCCCGTCACGGGGATTCGAACCGCCGACCTTATGATTGGCAAGTCCTAGGCCTGCTAAATCAAGGTAGTGCGAGTGATTGCAACCCTAACTCCATTTACCTGGCAGTAAACCCCACAGAATTCTATGGGACATACCTCTTATGGACTCACTGTTAAAACCGTGTTTATGGAAGACAATCTTACTCGGCTACGAGTGATCGCCGAAGAAGAAGAGACATGAATAAGTTTGCAGCCACAGTAGGCTCCGCAATAACTCTGAAAGGTCTGACTTGAGAAGGTCATTGATTTGCAAATATGTTGATGGCTGAGATATGTGTCTATCATGTGCTATGTTTAAAATATGTGAATATTTCCACATAAGCAAACTATGAGATGAAACACAGATTTGTGCAAAGTAAACAAGGGGCAGCAAAACAGAAAATGCTAGATGGAAGTGCAAATCAATATTAGAATTAATTGACACATGTCCATGCATCCCTGCACCAGTATCATGATGGGGCTCAACATCATCCTCTCCTCCTGAGAGGCAGTGTGGTGTAATGGTTAAGAGCAGTACACTCGTAATCTGGTGAACCAGGTTCGCGTCTCCGCTCCTCCACATGCAGCTGCTGGGTGACCTTGAGCTAGTCACACTTCTCTGAAGTATCTCAGCCTCACTTCTTCACCTCACAGAGTGTTTGTTGTGGGGGAGGAAGGGAAAGGAGAATGTTAGCCACTTGGAGACTACTTTGGGTAGTGATAAAGCGGGATATCAGATCCAAACTCTTCTCTACTCTTCTTCTCCTGCTCATCATTGACACACAGGTCTGGACAGAGAGAGGTTGAAACTTCTCTGCTCACAAAAGTGTGATGATGGGGTCCAACAGTGCCACCTCCGGCTTGGTAAAACAGCAGCAAAATTACTGGGCAGCTTGGGGGTCCATCAGAAATTGCTTGGGGAGTAGGCCAGATATGGTGCACTAGCTATAGGGTAGCTACCCTTGACATGAGATATGTTTTCCTGGGTTATTTGACCATCTTGGACCTATCAAATCCCCAGTTGTATTTCTAACAGGAACTAGTAGCCAGGTTCCTCTGGACAAACAGCATCATGACCTCAAAACTATATTATCCCTGTCATTTGCTTATCATGTCCAATAGGCTGCAACTGAACTGTGGTCCATGAAGATGTCTAGACCTCTTAAAAAGTCATCTGTGCTGATGGGCATTGCTATACCTCGTGATATGCGTCATTGTGTAAGGAAGAACATCTTTCTGTCTATATTGAATCTGCTCCAGTCTCTCCCCACACTTATAATTTTATCAACCTTGACCATGTTTATTTTATTTCATACGCAGCGTGGCACTGTGATTGACCCTACCTTTGAGGAGGGGAGTTCTCAAGTGCATGTGGAATGCAGAAAGATATGTACTCCTGCTACAAATGCCACAAATTTATCAAGTCTGCAACATACAATCCTGTTAAAACTGTAGTGCATGATACAGCCCACAGCATAAAAGCATTTTAGACAATCACATAGCATCTTTCCTCTCTAAATTACATTATTTAGAGATGGGTGAAGTGGCCTCCACCTGCTACTTACCCATCTTCTTATCTTCCTTTCTTCTGATTTTCTTCCTTTTTCAACTTCTAGAAATATTTAAAACGCGCACGCACACACACACACACACAGAGAGAGAGAGAGAGAGAGAGAGAGAGAGAGAGAGAGATAAGCTGAAGGATTGTGCTCACTTGCCATAAGATGGCAGCAGGTGGGCCTTGTACTGTAGCCAAAAAGTACTAGGGACTTAAAGATCACCGTCTCTTTTTTATTATTTTATTTTTTTAAGTTTCTCCTGGATGGAACTAACTGTTGCTCTGTAAAGTTGTAAATTCGCAGCAGGGAAGAGGAACTGTAAATGCAAACATACGGAAACCTCCTGGACTTATTTGGATAGCTAAGATGTGAGTCACTGAGGATAGCGCTGCATCTGTGGTAAATGACTAGTTTTACCTCCATCTCCTTACAGGCACCACAAAACCTTGTTATCTCAGGGCCAGACAAACACATTTGCCTGATAGCTGTCTGTTTTCCAGACAGATCTCTTTATACTTCATCTCGCTATCTACACTTTGACCTTCTGCTCATTCCTTTCCCACTTTTTAAAGATACACTCTTATTGCCTTCCAAATAATTGGAGGGGAGAAGAGGGCATAGGATGGCAGTGGATGAAATTTACAGTCACAGGATTAAGCCTGCCAATTTATAGCCAAATAGGTCCAGGGGCTTTTTGTGGGGGAAAGTGATCAAATTTCCTCTATAATTCTATATTGGGAAGGTGTTTTAATCTCTTGCTCTTTCTTACCTTAAAATAATAAGGGTGCGCACATTTGGTGCATGTATTATTGCTTGTATATAAGTTTATAGTTTTGCACAAGCCGTTCATTTCTGACGCTTGTGTCCTCTCATGCACCTTACAGGCCTCTGACAGGCCTCGCAACATGAGGCTGTCTAAAATGTTGCATGCTTTAAACTTTTAAAAAATCCTCCTCCGCTGTGCTTTAACAAACAAACAACAACCAATTCAGAGCCCTTCAGCACTCTGTGGGAAATATTTTGGACAATTTTACTTCTTGCAAGGCTCATGGACCTAGAGAAATGCAGAGCTTTTGGAAAGCATAGACTGCAGGGGTCAGCAAACTTTTTCAGCAGGGGGCCAGTCCACTGTCCCTCAGACCTTGTGGGGAGCCGGACTATATTGGGGGGGGGGTGAACGAATTCCTATGCCCCACAAATAACCCAGAGATGCATTTGAAATAAAAGGACACATTCTACTCATGTGAAAACACACTGATTCCCAGACCGCCTGCGGGCTGGATTTAGAAGGATCCGGCCCCCGGGTCTTAGTTTGCCTACCCATGGCATAGAGCTACATGGTACTGAAAATTCAGTAACAACAGAACCTTGCCCCAAAATGGGTGGTTGTCAATTGGCCAGTAATTAGTCTGATTTTCTTAACTCAGGGCAGGTTTCCCGAGGAGTGATTTTAGCACTACCCCCTTCTAGCAGGCAGGGACCACTCCCTCTTGTATGGAGGCATTAATCTCCTCCCTGGCCCAGCCAGCTGTCCCCTCGCTGCTAATTTTTTATCAGCCAAGAGGGGCAAGGTTCCAGAAAGCAAGTGGTTGCTCTTACCGATCCAAACACCTTGTCCATGTCGAGCCTTACTAACGGAAACTCATCCAACACAATAGGAGTAGACAGTGCTGTGGACACCCTTTGAGTTCCATCTGCTGTAACAGCGCAGTCAAGGTCCTGGCGGATGCAAGCATTTTATCATCATCATCACCCCCACCACCATCATCATAGCAGCTCTGGAAGTGCAAAACATTGTGCCAGTCCCACTGAGATGCATTTTTGCAGTGGAGTCGTCTATGAGTTGCCACCAGCCTTTTTATCTTGATAATTAAATTTTAAAAGGCAATATTATCAAGGTGTGGGGGGGGGGGAGGTGATGTTAATTTGGAGAGAAAGCAACACATACAACTCACGTGTCCCCTCTTTCATCAGTCTTCCTGAAAGCATCATTACTATCCTTGCAAACTCCCCCCACCAAAAAACGGTTTGCTGTTGAGATTCCACCTGAAAATAATTAGATGTAAGCAGATGTTACTGCTGACTAGACACTGAATCATCCAAACATTTTAACATGGCTTTTAAACATCCAAATGGAGTGAGCTGTAACAGAGTGATAAATCAGATTAAGGTGATTAAGGAGCACAATAAAGGTGCAGTCAGTGCCATGCTTACACTGTTATTAATCAGGCCATCAGAGCCCATTTAAGTAAATGTAGAGGCACCAGTTCTGATGCGAGATCAGCTGCCTGGCATTCCTTAATTTTAAGAAATGTCTCTTTTTCAGCCTCTACCACTAATATGGTGCCCCCCCCCAGATGTTTGGAATGCAAGAACCACAAGCCCCGCCCTGCATGGCCTATGGTCAAGAATTCGAGTAGCTGTAGTCCAAGACATCTGGAGGACCTGAGGGTGGAGAAGTCCGCAGTAGAGAAATTAAAAGGACATCCCTTGTTTTGGAAGACTCTGGAGTTCAACATTTGAACTAGCAGCCTTGAAAGAGAATCATATCTATAGTCTTTTTGCTTAGTTTAACATTTGCCACCATGCCAATGATGATGATGATGATAATAATAATAATAATAATAATAATAATAATAATAATAATAATAATAATGGAGTGGTCTTCAGGTAGTAACTAATATGAAGACTGAAATCTCCTAAGTGATCTGTCTTGTTTCAGTTTTCCAAAAACTATTAGGGCAGACTTTTAACTTTCTCTCTCCTGCTGCTACCCAGAGAATTATAGATTAGGCTTTCCTGCTTATTTTTCTGACAAAACTAAATCCTAATATCTGCACCCCACACATTTTATATATCAACAACAGGAAAACCTTGACAGAAAGCCGACCAGCTGTTTACATAATCATCCCCTCAGTTAGTGATGTTCAGAGGTGAGTTTTGATTCTTATGTAGACAAAATAGCATTGTCCACACCCAAAAGGGCGGGATCAGCTGCCTCAGAAGCAGAATCTGGCTGTTTGCAGAAACACAAAAAGTATTTAGGAACAATTTGGGAGGGGGGAGGGAACCGTTTCCCCAAAACTGCTCAGTGAGAACTGAGCATGTTCAGTAACTATGAAACATTGTGTTACTGGGCAGGGGAGCAGGCTAGAAGTGGGGCCGGCCCTACCATTAGGCAGAGTGAGGCAGCTGCTTCAGGTGGCAGATACTGAGGGCTGGGGGCTAAACAGAATGGAGTGTGTCATATGTAAGGTTTCCAGGTGTCCCCATTTCCCGGGGATTTACAAATCAGTCCCCTGACAAAATCCTATCATTCCTACTGGCGTTGAAAAGTGTCCCCAGATTCAATGAAAAAAATCTGGTAACCTTATCATACGGCCTGCCCTGACATGCTAAGCTGGCCTGCAGTCCTTAGGCATAGTGGAGGATGGTGCCCCATTGGCAATGGAGGACTAAGATTTGACTGCCTGTCTTTTGGGCTTTTGTATAGGGATGTGGCAGAAATTTGTTTCTGTTTGCATTAAAAAGCCTGGAGCTGACCCTGAGCGCAGGTCCCCGAACGTACAACAAAGGCGTAAAGGATGTGTGGCGTGCCTGGGCAGGAGCAAAAGGGCTATGCCACCTTTGCTCGGATTCCATCTATTGCCTTGGACCTCCCAGGCTCATTACTTTGTCTTTTGTAAAGCAGATGTTCTGCTGATGCAGCAAATGTGGGTGCAAAGAAGTGGCTTGGGCTCAGAGCCAAACCAGATGTTGTACTAATTTAGTGACTCATGCCTGTGATTTTAGAATAAAATATTAATCCGTGCAGGGCTCCCTGGTTTTCATCTGGACTGCGGCACAATGAGAGGGGAGGTTTAACCCTTTCATCTCCACCCGTGAACCTGGCGCAGTTCATCTACACATCACCATCAGCCTGGCACAAGACTATAGGATTGCTGGCCACGGAGAGAGCTGTTTTTCTAAGGGTAATTGCAGCACTGGGGAGAGTTGTGGGTTTTGTTTTTTAATGGCATTGCAGCTAGAAGGATTAAACCCCAATGAGTTGTGGCCCCAGTGAAAATCACCCCCCCCACACACACACCAGAATTTCTTTTAAAATCATCATCATCATCAGGACATAAGAACATAACAGCCCGCTGGATCAGGAAAATGGCCAATCTAGTCCAGGATCTTGTGGCCAACTAGATGTCTTTGGGAAACACACAAGCAGGATCCGAACACAGGATTCAAACAGTTTCCAGCGATTGGTCTTCATAAGCACTGCTGCCACCTAGGCTGGTGGTCACCATTGCCCACTGTGGCAGTGAGTTCCACAGTTAAGTACGCCCTGTGTGGGGAAGTATTTCCTTTGATCTGCCGTCCTGAGACTTACAAAATTCTGTTTCATTGTAAGTCCACGAGTTCTAGTGTTTTGAGGGAGAAAAAACTTCCCACTGTTCATTCCCTCTGTGCAATGCATTTTTTTTTTTTTTAAGAAATTTTATTTAGGAAAAATACATAGTTTACATTATGTTACAGATACAAGCATACAAAACAGGATTCCATCAAAAAGAAAAAAAATAGAAAAAAGAAGAAAGAAAGAAAAGAAAAAAGAGCAAAAAAGAGAAGAAACAAGTGACGTATATACAATTACAGATTACAGAACTTCCGTCCATCTCGGTCTTGGAGTTACCTATTCTTATATTACTTCTGCAGTATTAATTAAACGTTATACATCGATGATTTTAACTATCGTCTACTGATAAATTATTTATTCCCTGGATATTTTCAAAATAAATTAAAAATTTATTCCATTCATCTTTATATTTACCTATGTTGTTTTGTCTTATTTTTTGTGTTAATCTCGCTAGTTCAATATATTGATATAACCTCAATTGCCACTCTCCCACCGTGGGTAAGTCAGAGGTTTTCCATTTTTGTGCGATTTGGATCCTCGCCGCGGCCATGGCATATTGAAAAAATGTTTGGTCTATTTTCTTTATTTCCTTACCAATCAACCCTAAGAGAAACAGCTCAGGGGTTTTGGGGAAGTTATACTTCAAAAAAATTTTCATTTCGTCATAAATTTGCTTCCAGAATTCTTTTACTACATCACAGGTCCACCAAATGTGGAGGAAGGTCCCAACCTTGTCTCTACATCTCCAGCAGGTGTTATCAACTGCTTTATACATTTTTCCTAGCTTTACTGGGGTCAGGTACCAACGGTACATCATTTTCTCTAAATTTTCCCTCAGGGCTACGCAAGCTGTAAATTTTACGCCTTTCATCCAAAGTATCTGCCATTTGTTATAATCTATATTATGACCGAGGTCTTTCTCCCATTTTACCATCACTCCCTTCACCAGATCTTCTTTGGTATCCCATTCCAATAATTGTTTATACATTTTGGAGAGGAGTTTATCATTACTTTCCAGAATTTCGACCTGAAACCTCGATTTTTTTTCGTTCATGCCCAGTCTCTTATGCTCACCCCATAAAGCGTTAATCTGATGGAAGTGGAACCATTCTTTTATTTTGTCTTTCAACTCCTCATAGGGCTTCACCCTCCATCCTGTTTCTGTTTTTTCTAGAAGATCCTCATACGTACATCTGTCGTCTGTCATATTTATTTTTTTATTTTAATGATATTGATTGGAGAGAGCCACCAGGGGATGCCTTTCTCAATTAGTTTTTTATACCTCTTCCACACTTCCAATAATGGGCCTCTGATTATATGATTAGAGAATCCTCTGTGCACCTCCTCTTTCTCTTGCCAAAGGTAGGCATGCCACCCAAATCTAATATTAAAACCCTCCAAATCTAAGAGGTCTGTGCAATGCATAATATTATAAGCTTCCAGAGAAAACTACATGTCAGTGGCAAGGATTCCAGCTCAACCCTTTTCCTTGCATAAGATGGTGCTCTGTAGATGGAAGCAGTTTAAATAGTTTGCCTATTTAACATATGCTTGAATAAATAATGTAATAAATGCTTGAAGGAGCCATCTGGAGTCTTGGGAGGGTTAAATATATAATGCTGTTACATGGTCACCTATTTTATATTGCGGTTTTGCTGATATTAGGACTCTGTTGTAAGCTGTCTTGAGGTGATTTTGTCAGGAGAAGACAGTATTAACCATTTTTGATGCAAACAAATTATGACAGTAACATTAAAACCGCAAACCAGAATATTGCATACTTTAGTTCGAATCTGGACTGCGATGGTAATCCTATGCAGCCATCATGTGGGTAAAGTGAGAAACTTTTACACAACCTGGGATGCCTTGACTGTTTTCCCTACAGCTAAGTGGTCTTACTGGTGTGTTGTTGTTTTTCCAGCAACCCGGTTGTGTATGCTTCTTTCCTTCCCCTGTGTCTGCCTGGAACTGGAATTGCACCTTAAATGGGCATTTTGCTGAGCAGATTCCACATATGGGCCTTGGAAACATCATTTTCATCCTTCATGGGTTTGATCTCCCTGGCTTTTTTGTTTTGTTTTGACCATTGCAGCATCAAACTACTGTCTGTAATGATGGATACTTGCAGTCCACATAACTTCCTGTACTTTAGCTCCTTCTCTTTTAGTTTACCAAGGGTGCAACATCTGTATAAGCAACATCCAAAGATTTCACTTCACTTTAGATTCTAGTAAAATGAAACTAATGAGACTTGTGTATGTGTGTATTAGATGTATGTGTGCTCTAATTTATATTTTTTAAAAGAGAATATATAGATACTTAACACACACTTCTTTGGCAATCACTCGTAGCCGAGTAAGATTGTCTTCCATGAACATGGCCTTAGCAGTGAGTCTGTAGGTGACTGTGGAGGCCAATTCTGGATCCACACGTCCTTCCACAGTGGGGACATAGGTTTCTCTGCAGGAGTTGATTATGATGAGGGTTTGCCAAGCATGCCTTCCTCTTAGCTCGTTTCTCCTTTTTGCCCTGAGTTCATGCTTCTTCAAAGTCCATGACACCTTTGGTAAAGGCTGTCCTCCAACTGGAGTGCTCACAGGCCAGTGTTTCCCAGTTATCAGTGCTTACACTACATTTTTAAAGATTTGCCTTGAGAACATCTTTAAACCTCTGTTGTTGTCCACCAGTATATCGCTTTCCATTCTTAAGTTGGGAATAGAATTGTTGCTTTGGAAGATGATAATCAGGCATTCTGAACCACATGACCAGTCCAACAAAGTTGATAATGAAGAATCATTGCTTGGTGATCTTTGCTTCTTCCAGTTCACTGGCATTAGTTTGTCTGTTGCACAGCCCTGGCTTTTCAATAAACACAGCACATACTTAAACTATGGAATGATGACCACCAACCTAGATGCCTTAAAAAGAGTATCAGACAAATTCATGGAGGATAAAGGCTAGCAATGGGTACTAATCCTGATAACTATGATCGATCTCCAAAGCTGGAGGCAGTAATGTTTCTGAATACCAGCTGCTGGAAATCATAGGAGAGAAGAGTGTTGCTGTGCTCATGTCCTGCTTTCAGATTTCCAAAATACGTCTGGCCAGTGACTGTGAGAACAGAATGCTGGACTAGATGGACCATTGATCTGACCCAGCAGGCTCTTCTTATGTTCTTAATGGACCCACGTGACAAGTAGCATCCCTACTTGTAAACCATATGAATAGTTTGACATTCCTGGTAGAAGGTCTACCATGTTGAGCACATTGATTTATGGAAGTGAGTCGTGTGCAACTTACACTTAGCAGGAGCAATGCCTCAGTGACTTCTGTATGAGCTGTGTCAGGAAGATTCTGGGCATCACAAGGCAAGACAAAGATGTTCTCTCCCAAGCCCGCATTTCTCAGCGACATCTACGCTGGCTTGGTCATGTACACAGAATGGAAGATGGCAGGATCTCCAAGGATGTGCTTTGCAGGGAGCTGGCTTCAGGCACCAGGCCTGTGGGCAGACCAACTCTTCATTATAAAGATGTCTGCAAATATGACACGAAGGCTGGCATTGTTAGCCCTGCCGTGTAGGAGTCCCTTGCAGACGATTGCAGTGTCTGGAAACAGACAGTCAGGTTGTGTAGCCACAGCAGTGACCAGAGGAGGAATGACCACTGGGAGGAATGCAGAGAGGGGAAACATCATGGTGAAACTGGGTGAAACTGGGCATGCCTCCATCTGTCTCAGCTGCAATAAAATATGCCTCTCCCATACTGATCTCTACAGCCACCGCAGGTGCTATAACTTTCCAACAGTTTTACTTTACCCTTGATGGTGTACTCTTCCATTGTCTCTCAAGTCAGATAGATGCCAACAACTTATTGATATTCACAGGTTGTCAACAGAAGCATTTCAAAGGGAGGGTTGAATTCTTTGTAAATACAAAAGAAATGGGAAGGCTTTTGGTTTATCTCCAGGAAGCCATGTTTTACATTAACAATGCTATCTTCCTCTCTCCCCTACTGTCACCCTCAATTACCCTGCATAAGATTACTTCAAACTAGATCTGCCGGTTGCCCAGGAATTGCCATTTTGTTCTCCCCCCCCTACTGAAACAAGAGCTAGGTAGTAAACGACAGATTCAATTGAGAGTATTGAGATCTTATTCCTGGTGGGCTGGATACCTGCCTAGACAAAGAGCTGCTGTATATAAAAAAATAAAATACAAAGAGTTCTTTTGTGCTTTATGGAGTCATATTAATAAAGTCCTCCAGGACCAGGGGCTCAAAATGTCTTTGCCTATAGCCTTGATAGACAAAACAAATATAATGGCGCCCAGTATTACAGGGACTAAAATAAAGAGCAGAAGATAACTGATCACTGGAAAGGTCCTTGACAATTATGGTTTCGATTCCGTATCCATGGGGATGGCATTGCTTCACTCGTTCCATTCCCCATCTTCAGAATAACAGAGCTTCAAAGATGGCAACTCTTCCGGAACAAAGGCTGTTTGAAGGAGGGAAGGGCATATTTGCAGGCTGTAGCTCTTGGGGAGAAAAGAAAGGAAAATAATGCGGATCTCATCAGAATGTAAGAAGAGCCTTGCCTAAAGTATGTGTGTGTCCTACTTTATAGGTGTAGTCCTCTGAGGTCCCACCTCTGTTTGAAGGAGTCCTCTACTTGAACGGCTATTCTGTCAGAATCGGGTCTAAAGGTAAAGAACCCTAATCAGGGAGGGAGCACCATACAAGAGAGTCAAGCCCCATGTGACACTATATTTCTGCAGCATTTTTTATATATATAATTGAATTTCAAGTATTTTTATACTTATATGCACCTATCCATCTACGTATCTATTTTCTGAAATTTCCCATTTCCAGTAATCAAACAAATATGAAGTTGCCTTCTACAAAGTCAGACTAATTGTCCGTCTAACCCTGTGTTGCCTCTCTGACTGGCTGTGGCTCTCCTGCATCTTTCTCATTCTCTCTGATCTCATCCTTTAAAGTGTAGATGCCACAGATTGAACCAGAGACTTCTTATGTGTAAAAAGCATGCACTCTACTGCTGAGCTTGTGTTGCATCTATGCCACTGAGCACTCTTCTTCACTGGCGGTGGCTGCTTCTCATGAACACCTCCCTCCCCCTTTCTCCTTCTTTGCCAGCACTGCCCTTGACATCATTCACCCACCCTGCCCTTTAATTTGATTGGCTGTGACAGCCTATGCGATTTTTGCCAGTGGTGATGTGACGCGACACCTGACATACTAACCATCCTGCATGCCTGTGGAGATATGCACACCCCATGCCAATCCAAAGTATGCAAGGCCGCAAACTCCACCAATGGGGCAAAGCAGAGCTAAGCACCACTTCATGCTTCCTTTTCCCATCCAAATATACCATTCATGTCACATAGAGGAGGGAGAAAGGTTGTTTTCTGCTGCTCCAGAGAAGCGGACACGGAGCAATGGATTCAAACTACAAGAAAGAAGATTCCACCTAAACATTAGGAAGAACTTCCTGACAGTAAGAGCTGTTCGACAGTGGAATTTGCTGCCAAGGAGTGTGGTGGAGTCTCCTACTTTGGAGGTCTTTAAGCAGAGGCTTGACAACCATATGTCAGGAGTGCTCTGATGGTGTTTCCTGCTTGGCAGGGGGTTGGACTCGATGGCCCTTGTGGTCTCTTCCAACTCTATGATTCTATGATTCTATGTTTTGTACTAAACTGGAATTTTCCATGAAGATATGCCCAGACAGAGAGAGAGAGAGAGAGAGAGAGAGAGAGAGAAAGAGAGACTCCATCTTGTGCTTAGTTCCCAATTACTTTTAAACTTGTACAGTGGTACCTCAGTTTACGAACTTAATCCGTTCCTGAAGTACATTCTTAAACCGAAACCTTTCTTAAACTGAGGCGTGCTTTCCCTAATGAGGCCTCTTGCCACCGGTGCCCTTCCACCGTTCGGCTTCCATTCGTAGACCAAGGTAAAGTTCGCAAACTGGAACACTACTTCCGGTTTTGCGGAGTTGGTAAACCGACATCGGGTTTACATCGGGTTAAGTACTTAATTCGTTCCGGAGGTCCGTACTTAACCTGAAACTGTTCTTAACCTGAAGCACCACTTTAGCTAATGGGGGCCTCCCGCTGCTGCTGCGCCGCCGGAGCACGATTTCTGTTCTCATCCTGAAGCAAAGTTCTTAACCTGAGGTACTATTTCTGGGTTAGCGGAGTCTGTAACTTGAAGCGTATGTAACCTGAGGTACCACTGTAACTACATTAATATGGATCATAAAAAACCTGGGCGAAAGAAACTATTAAGTTTCTTTATTAAGTAGTTCGTAAACAGGACTGTCCGTAAACTGAGGTACCACCGTATTTTAAAAAGGGATAAGGAAAAGCTTTGGAAATGTTTTCACACGGGGGGGGGGGCAGAGATAGAGAGAAAAACTGTGAATGCCGGGGTGGGGTGGGGGGGAGATCACCAAAGATAACTTGGGGGTTGTTTCCCCCCACCAACCCCAGGGAAAAATTTACCTCAGGCTAACCCTTTTTGTGTGAATGAGGTCATTGGGTTCCTTAAAGGGCACCGTACGATTAGGCATGAAGGAGACTGGGAAACAGATTCAGATTCCAGAAGCACAGCTGTGGCTCCAAACAAGATGCTGCCAAATGTGTCTGTACAAGGAGAAGGCATGCCGATGGACTTGTATGACAAGTCTCAAGAGGATCTAACAAAGGGCGGCTACTGAGCCAAGCGACGGTGGATGCCATCACTCTTGGAAATGTGGCACTGGCAAAGACAACAGGAGCTGTGCCTTTCGATACAGGAGAAGTTAAAGATTTAACTCCACACATCTGGATGTATTTCCATGGGTCTCTGGTTGGCCACTGTGAGAAGAGGATGCTGAAGTAGACAGTCCTTAGCCAGGAGGAGCAGCACTCTTATAGCAGAGTCACAGAAATCAGGACTCCCAAGATGCAAGCCGATCCGTCGCCAACCAAATACCTTTCCAAGCCTCTTCCTGGATTTGTTTATGAAAGCCTTATCCATTGGCAATGAAAACAAATCTTTGCTAATTGGGGCTGCTGCTGCTGCTGCTGCCAGGTCACAGGGCTCTCTAGGAAACCAGCTGAGCCCATGCTCAAACTGTTCCTGGATTGTACCACTTTGGATTATACAGAGATGATTTTATGGCCGCTCCCTTTTGTGTGTGTGTGTGTGTCTACAAATATTATGAAGGTGTAGATTTGACTCATTTGGTTTTTATTAATTGAATCTGCACACAACTGCAGAGGAGGACCCTTAAACTAAGTTGGATCTGAACTACGTTAGTTGCTCCTACTCCTCAATGAGACTTGTAATCAGGCCTAACTTTTCACACTGATTTCAATGGGAGCTGCATTCACAACTGATTTCAAAAGGACTTCTGAGAAGACTTGGTTAGGACTGTGGCGTTCGCCTGGATCCTTCATGTTTGGATTGTGAATGCATATATCTCAGCTGATGCTATCCAAGAGCAGGAGAGGGTCCTGCTACCTGAAGTTTTTTTTTTTGTTAACTTGTTTTAAACTGTAAGTAACTTTTTTAAAGAAAAGAAAGGTTGCCAGGCTAATTGGGGATGGCTTTTTAGTCAATTTAAAACGCTTGTAATTGATAAAGTGAGATTGCCCTGCTTTTTCAAGAGAAAAGAAGGAACACTAATGCGCTTGTGCATTTTTTAATTAAAAAAATCTGGTTAAACAAGTTCTATTTAAATAATTCAAAATGGCCACTGAAAAGCGCAAATTTTATCCACCATGAAGGCCATGCTGCCATTTGCTTGTGTAGCTAGAATCCAGAGTGAACCTGTTTTGTGTTCTTAGATTAATTACCTTGTCAATTTTCCCTTCAAAGCCCGAAAAGGCGTAATTTGAAGGTTACTCCTTTCTGTAACTTGATGAAGGGTATAATGATTCCTTTTTAGCTACACTAAGCAGATGGGGTATTGTTGTGAGACAACATAACATTAAACAGGGTAGATTAAATTTCTTTTCTTATGTAGATTGCTTTGGTCGGGGAAACTAGACACACCCTTGTTTCTAGCATCATTTGCAATGAAAAATCTTGATTATCTACCGAGGAGCAGAGGGAAATTAAAATCTTACACATATTTGTTTCTTTACTGGAGAAAAGGGTTATCCCATCCCATTTTGAATTTGTGTTCAAACATCTTTATTGGCAAAACTTCACAAGCCATGTAAACTGGCCTAACATGCTGAAATCTAGGATGAAATGATGAAGTATAATCATGGGTGTAACCTGGGGGGAGGGCAGCTGCCCCCCCAGATCAAGTAAAACAACAGAAATACTGACCAATAATGTAGGTTCCGCCCCCCAACAAAAATCCTGACTCCGCCCATGAGTACAATCCTAATTTTTTAAACTCTGAAATAGAAGAGAACCTAATATTTTCCTCCCTTCTAAGGCCACATTCACACCACAAATTCAAAGCACTTAAAGAGTTTCCAGTGAAGAGAGGTGTGGGGTTTTTTTCTTTGTTAAGCTACTGTGGAAATTGTAGTTCTGTGAGGGGAATGGAACTAAACTCTCAGAACCCTTAACAAGCTACAACTCCCAGAATTCCTTGGGGGAACCCATGACCTTTTAAAGTAGCATCATGGTCCTTGAAATGCACGGTGTGAATGTGGCCTAATAAGGGCTTTTTTTCAGTCAGAACTCGCTGGAACTCAACCATCTTTGGAGAGGTGTCTATTTAGTGCTGATTTTTTTTAAAAAAATCATGTTATAGAAATTCTCTTCAGTTACTTAGGGGCAACTTTTTAGTTGACTGCACAGTCTCTCCCCAATCCATTCCCTACAAAGAAAACAATTTTAATTGATCAATCTAACTGATTAATTGATTATCTACGGCAGCTCTGTTTTTAATATGGTACATTGTACTGGCACTAACGTAGACGTCGCCCAGCATTTCTTGAAAACTGGGGAAAGGGTTAGAGGCAAGTTCTGCACGTCATTTTAGAGCTGTACGCAAAATTGAAATGTTGCCGGAGCTATGAGTCTTGCTAACATCTGTCCCATTGAAATGTATTAGCATTAAAAGTAGGCTGCAGGGTATATTCACAGTTAAACATTTTCAGTGCAAATATAATGCATGTGGCGGGGGCGGGGGGATACTAAAAACCTACCAGACTTTCCCCTTGTTTGTTGTTGTTTAGTTGTTTAGTCGTGTCCGACTCTTCGTGACCCCATGGACCAGAGCATGCCAGGCACTCCTGTCTTCCACTGCCTCCCGCAGTTTGGTCAAACTCATGCTAGTATCTTCGAGAACAGTGTCCAACCATCTCATCCTCTGTCGTCCCCTTCTCCTTGTGCCCTCCATCTTTCCCTTTCAGGGTCTTTTCCAGGGAGTCTTCTCTTCTCATGAGGTGGCCAAAGTATTGGAGTCTCAGCTTCAGGATCTGTCCTTCTAGTGAGCACTCAGGGCTGATTTCCTTCAGAATGGAGAGGTTTGATCTTCTTGCAGTCCATGGGACTCTCAAGTGTCTCCTCCAGCACCATAATTCAAAAGCATCAATTCTTTGGCAATCAGACTTC
Organism: Podarcis liolepis; assembly: GCF_965112155.1. Taxonomy (NCBI): domain Eukaryota; kingdom Metazoa; phylum Chordata; class Lepidosauria; order Squamata; family Lacertidae; genus Podarcis; species Podarcis liolepis. The sequence continues at coordinate 100,087,041 of NC_139555.1, read as the reverse complement.
CCCTTGTTTACTCATTGTTTAAGAGCTGGCAGCTCTTTTGGTGCCGTCAGTGGTGTAGCAAGGTCAGGTGGTACCCGGAGCAGAAAATTTCTTGTCTCCCCCCCCCCCCATTAAAATCTACTTGGACTCCAATTAATGAGACTACGATCTACTCACAGTATAAAAATACTGGCTGTGACACATTCTCATGAGTTGTTGAGCTTTTTTTTGGGGGGGGGGTTACAGGGTTTGGGTCCTGACTTGAGGGAGCTTCTGCTGTTTCTTTCCTTCCATCCACCCTCCTCTTGTTTGCTTGCCAGCCTCCTTCCCGTCATCTCCCTGCCTGCCTCCTCCAGCAGCCCAGGGCAGGTGGCACGCTGAATGTCACCCCCTTCGTCGGTGACACTCGGGGCCACCCCCACTTGCTCTGCCCCTGGGTGCCATCATCCCTTGGGTTACCACAGAGCAAGTGTGATTGCATTGCAATGCCAATATGTCATCACATGGTCAGGTTGGGCCGTATGATGACATTACAAAGCCAGTTAGGAGAAAGAGCAGAAAGCATGGGTGTCAAGGAGGGTACAATACTGCTACCACTGTTGCTTGTAGCCATCCTTACCAATCAAAGTGTATGTGTGTGTGTGTGAGAGAGAGAGAGAGAGAGAGAGAGAATGTTTTGTAGGGAAGAATGTTCAGAAGAAGTTCCCCCTTCTTCTGGATCATGCAATGTGTCTTTTGTCTTGATAGTTTTTTTATTAAAGATTTTCTTGAGTTATTTTTAAATTCCTCCCTCTATGAGGAGGTCCAGCAGCCATGGCCCTGCTAGTTCAGCTTATAACAGAACAGTTGGGGTCCTTTCCCACCTGCTGAAATTAGGTTGGAAGAAGCATTATACAGTGGTACCTCAGGTTACATCCGCTTCAGGTTACAGACTCCCCTAACCCAGAAATAGTACCTCGGGTTAAGAACTTTGCTTCAGGTGCGGTGGCAGCAGGAGGCCCCATTAGCTAAAGTGGTGCTTCAGGTTAAGAACAGTTTCAGGTTAAGAACAGACCTCCGGAACAAATTAATTACGTAACCAGAGGTACCACTGTACCGCCACCAATGTAATAGGTTGTGGTGCTTAGCTGTGGTGCATGTGCAATAACCACGGCAGTTCCCTTGTCCTGCAAATGTGCCCAGGCGCCCAGCCAGGTTGGTGACAGCCCCCCCCCCCCTGGCTGATGGCTATTCTTTTCTGTTGGCAGATCTGCCTTTTGTTTTAGCGGGTCACATCGAGGCAACAAAAAGCCTAACCCCAAGGAATGAATTAAAGTAGTTTTCTTGGTGATAGCATGTGCAGCTGACATGGGAGCAGCCTCCAACATCTTGTAGGCAGCTGTGAACATCTGCGTCAGTGCCAATTAATAGCATCGTTGGTCAGGGAGGCAGCTCAGCCGACACACAAAGCTCTATTCAGCAATGATAAAGAAGTTACGCAGGTGTTCAAGGAGCTTACCCCCACCCTGACCTCTTGCCGATGAAATCTTATGCCTGAAATTTCGTAGGTGCAGCTTGGGTTTTACAAAATAGTTGCACCACAGAGGAGCTGTATTCAAATTACTGCGTTCCTGATGGTCTCAGCTCCTGTTCGTTCTGTTTGGCATTTTCAAGATCTCCAGCACTCTCACTATCTGAGGTTCCCAGCAACTGGTGTTCAGGGGTAGACTGCTTCCAGCACAGGAGGTACTGCATAGTTGATGTGGCTATTGATATCCATAAACATCTCCCCGCCTCTTTGAAGCCATCCAGCCCAGCCACCCTTGCAACACCTTGAGGCAGCAAACTCCATAGTTTAACTGTGCATTCTGAGGCATGGTGCTTCCTTTTGACTGTCCTGAAGTTTCCACACCAGGATTTCTTCGGAAAGTTTTCATTCTGGCAGATTCCACTGTAGAATCTTCCGAAATAGTAATAGTAATACAGTAGTAGTAGTGCAGTGGTACCTCGGGCTAAGAACTTAATTCGTTCTGGAGGTCTTTTCTTAACCTGAAACTGTCCTTAACCTGAGGTACCACTTTAGCTAATGGGGCCTCCCGCTGCTGCTGCTGTGCTGCTGCTATGCGATTTCTGTTCTCATCCTGAAGCAAAGTTCTTAACCTGAGGTACTACTTCTGGGTTAGCGGAGTCTGTAACCTGAAGCATCTGTAATCCAAGGTACCACTGTAGTAGTAGTAGTAGTAGTAGTAGTAGTAGTAGTAGTAGTAGTAATAAAACAAGCAGTTGGGGTTGGCTGTTGGAATGAAACTTGAGAGAGAATCTTCCCACCCACCTACCCATATTTCCATATCAATCTGTGTGAAACTACAACCAGTTTTAAAGGTGGGGGGGGGGACCCCAGCGAAGTCTAATAGATTTGATGTTTTAATGGGGAGGGAAAGGGAAAACTAAGTTGTATGAATGGCATGCAGAAGTCACCAGCATCGGTGAGCATATTAATTAAATTAATTACTTAAATTTATAGACTGTTCTTCACCCAAAGATCTCGGGGCGGCTCACAATTATTGCAACTTGGTTATAAACCGCTGTTGAAAAGGACTGCATGCAAGTGGTGCAGCAATAAAGCTGCTAGCACATTTGCAAAGCTTAAGCAGGGTCTGGTGTGGTTTCGAATTGGATGTGGGACTGCAGAGGGTTGACCCCCGAGGTTCCTTCCAACTCGACACTTCTACCATGTCTCTACTCACGAAGACGTAGTGCTGAGAAACACACTTTGTAAGCTGAAGGGCCACGTTCCCTTCTGGACAGCCTTCCTGAGGTCCGCATGCCAGAAGTAGGCGGGGCCAGGGGCAAAAGTGTGCAGGGCAACAAAAGCAAATTTTACCTTTGCACAGTACACTGGTTCTCTATCCTGCATCCAGGCATGCAAAAAGCATTGTTGAAGGACACAGCTCTGAGTGCCATGCACATTGTCCCGTGGGCATCTGGTTGGCCGCTGAGTGATCCGTATGCTGGATATTAGATAGGCCACCGGCCAGCTCAAGTAGGACTCGTATGTTTTTATTCCAGCAGGACTGGTGAGGGGCATGGCCTGGGAGGAAGGGATGTGGTTGGATAGGGAGCGTGGTGAGAAAGAGCCAGGTAGAGAGGTTTGGAGAGCCACATTTGATCCCTGGACCTGAGATTAGCCAACCCCTGGTGCTGTTTTTAAAGTTTTTGTTGTTGTTTAGTCATTTAGTCGTGTCCGACTCTTTGTGACCCCATGGACCAGAGCACGCCAGGCACTTCTGTCTTCCACTGCCTCCCGCAGTTTGGTCAAACTCATGCTGGTAGCTTCGAGAACACTATCCAACCATCTGATCCTCTGTCGTCCCCTTCTCCTTGTGCCCTCCATCTTTCCCAACATCAGGGTCTTTTCCAGGGAGTCTTCTCTTCTCATGAGGTGGCCAAAGTACTGGAGCCTCAGCTTTAGGACCTGTCCTTCCAGTGAGCACTCAGGGCTGATTTCCTTAAGAATGGATCGGTTTGATCTTCTTGCAGTCCATGGGACTCTCAAGAGTCTCCTCCAGCACCATAATTCAAAAGCATCAGTTCTTCAGTGATCAGTCTTCTTTATGGTCCAGCTCTCACTTCCATACATCACAACTGGGAAAACCATAGCTTTAACTATACGGACCTTTGTTGGCAAGGTGATGTCTCTGCTTTTTAAGATGCTGTCTAGGTTTGTCATTGCTTTTCTCCTAAGAAGCAGGCGTCTTTTAATTTTGTGACTGCTGTCACCTTCTGCAGTGATCATGGAGCCCAGGAAAGTAAAAACTCTCACTGCCTCCATTTCTTCCCCTTCTATTTGCCAGGAGAGGTTGCTTCCCAAACCAACCTTGCACTTGATCAATCTGGGATAGCTCTGTTGGTAGATGATGAGACTCTTAATCTCACGGTTGTGGGTTCAAGGCCCACAATGGGCCAAAGATTCCTGGATTGCAGGGGGTTGGGCTAGATGACCCCCGGGATCCCTTCCAACTCTATGATTCCATGATTCATTTGTTGCAAGTGACTCCCATTGGAGTTTGTTGCGCTGCAGAATGAATGATGCATTCAAAAAGAGCTAGTAATACAGATGTAAAACGATGGTCACAGGTTAAAAGAATTAAGGTGTTCCAGTGAATCTCTCATTACTACTAAGAGACGCGCTGTCTGTTTGCTTTTGCCCAGATGCAATAGGCTCCACTGGAATGGCATTATTAAAAGCAAACATGGAAATGACTTTTAAATGACCTGGGTCAGCAGCAGCAGCGACAACAGCAAGAACAACAGAATCCCCACGCCCACTAAGATTTATGTGCAAATACTTCATAAAGTTTGGAATAATCCTTGCTTACGACAAAATGTTTGGAATAATCTTTGAAGGACCAGTTTCTTCATTTGTCAAGATAGTGGTAAATGCGGACTGAGAACAAGCAGCCTGAGTCAATACCGTCTTCTAAATAAGCTTGTAAGCAAAGGCTGATCCTTTATTTCAACACATAAACAAGGGCTGAAATTTTGCTGGTGTTTCAAAATGAACACTGCTGAAAACACACGACAAGGAAGCAAGTGCAGAACACGGGAGAAAAAAGCAAAGTAGATACAGTAAGCAGTTCTGAAAAAAACAACACACACACACACACACAAAAACAGATATTCAGCATTTTCCTAAACCAGGTAATGCCTTTCTTTTAAATCAAACACTCAGGACCTATTAAATGTGATACTAATGGTGTGCTTGTTCATGATGCCATGTTTAGAAAAATTAAATACAGCTGCTGGGAAGGGGGGTTATTATCAAGTTCGCAGCATGTTGGGAGGGGAGGTTTCAGCCTTCCTTCCCCAGCCCCGATCTCCGTCAAATTGGCCTTTTCCCTTGCAGCAATTCCCACTGGTGCCCAGATAGCAGGAAGGTATATTCATCAGAATAAGCATGGGGATTGGGTCTACACCCACACGCTCACAAACAGTATAAAAATTCCTAGTACGTGGTTAATCCATTGTGCTGAAACATGTATTTTTATACCTTAAAGGAATTACACACACACACACTGGAAACACAAGAGTATACCTGAGAACAAAATGAGAAAAATGGTAATGGCCATCAAGGGGAATGATCAGCCTGTTGATTCAATAGCTGAAATTTCAAGGTCGTCCAGGGATCTGCAAATGGACAGATGTATAAATAAGGCACTCTCCTGGAAATGAAGAAAGCAGCTATGCCTGCTTTTGTATAATGATTCATTATACAGGGACACATGTTTCCCAACCCTGGTAATGGGGAGTAGGTCCCCTTGAGCTCATTTCTAGGTAGACGTGTATATTGTATGGGCAATAATTGTGCTGTTAAACAACTATGTAGAAAATACTTCGAACTCATGCGAAAGTGGTTCTTTGTAAGCTTAATCAGTCAGGGGAAAGGGGCCGGTTTTGGGACAGGGCAGAGTTTGGAGAAGGGACACAGCTCAGTGTTGGGTCATTTGCCAGAGTAGCAGAGTACTACCAGAGTATTAGATCTGGCTGCTGTAAAAGTCAGGTTGAGTTTGTGATACGGTGAACTTAGTAGAAGATGCACATGTAATTCAGGCCTATGAAAGTGTCTGGGGATTTCCTTATTCCAGAGTATTCCCTTTCTCTCCGCCCCCCACTCCTGAGCCAAATCTCACATCCTTTTCCTCAAACCAGCCACCCCATTTTCTCTCCTAGTTTCTATTTCCTTAACTCTCCCCCAGCTCCTTTCTTTGATCTTTAACAGACGCTTTGGCGCCCAGCAGATTCCTTCCATTTCATGATGTCACACTGGGGATTCTCGGCAGATCTGGTAACTTTCGTTTTTTGGCGGCTGGCCACTTTCTGTATTAACGCTCACACTCACCAGGGCTTTCTCCGAATAAGAGGTGGGTCAATTTATGTCGCTGCTCGCCCAGCCTTTGGGGAGCCCCACAACTCACGAGCTCTGGAAGAAACAGGAGAGAAAGTCAAGTAATGGCTCTGGAACATGCAGAGTTCAGTTTCAGAATTAAGTGTGACTGAATCCTAAAAGGATCCTGTTGAGGCATTTAGGCAGACGTTATTTCAACCACCTTTTTTTCTGATGAAGTGGTTCTGTGCTGCTGAAAGGGGACACCAGCATTGGTGAGGAAGCATTGTAGCCAACAAGACTTGCTATATGAACAGGTCATACATTGGGTAAGATTGTGGGCCCATTTCAACCAGTATGTTTACTCTGAGTGACAGTGCCCCTACACCCTGGTAGGCTTTACCTAGGCCTGCCATCCAATCTCCCTTTAACTGGAGAGGCCAATGTTTTCACCTGGGTTCTGCCCATGCTGTGCTCTAGTGCTCCATCTCATTTGCATGGTCCTCATTTTCATGTTCTTTGGCTGCTGAGTTGCCACTCGCTCCTGCTTCTTGGGAGAAAAGCAATGACAAACCTAGACAGCATCTTAAAAAGCAGAGACATCACTTTGCCAACAAAGGTCCGTATAGTTAAAGCTACGGTTTTTCCAGTAGTGATGTATGGAAGTGAGAGCTGGACCATAAAGAAGGCTGATTGCCGAAGAATTGATGCTTTGAATTATGGTGCTGGAGGAGACTCTTGAGAGTCCCATGGACTGCAAGAAGATCAAACCTCTCCATTCTGAAGGAAATCAGCCCTGAGTGCTCACTAGAAGGACAAATCATGAAGCTGAGACTCCAATACTTTGACCACCTCATGAGAAGAGAAGACTCCCTGGAAAAGACCCTGATGTTGGGAAAGATGGAGGGCACAAGGAGAAGGGGACGACAGAGGACGAGATGGTTGGACAGTGTTCTCGAAGCTACCAGCATGAGTTTGACCAAACTGCGGGAGGTAGTGGAAGACAGGAGTGCCTGGCGTGGTCTGGTCCATGGGGTCACGAAGAGTCGGACACGACTAAACGACTAAACAACAACAACATTTTCAAATTACTACTGTTCTTTGGCTGCTGAGTTGCCACTCGCTCCTGGTTTCTCACACCCAGACTACTGATCCTACAGACTGTCCCTGTGGTCAGAAGGCTATGGACCAGTGAAATGATGTAGAAGCGTCTTGAGGACTGGATGCAAAATCCAGTCATTGCATGGAGCAGTTGATTATGATGATCATATGAGGTAGGTTTGGCTAAGAGGCAGGGAATGGCCCGAGATCCCCCAGGGAACTTCATGGCCAAAATGTGAACTGAACTCTGGCCTTCCAGGTCCTAGTCCTACACTGTAACCACATTGGCTCTTGGGAAGGGTGAGGGATGCAACTGGCACTTGGCACGGGAGATAAGGCGAATGATGCTATGTGGTGAACAAGGCCAGGGAATTTTATACATCCCAGAACAATGCATTTAGCCTTGTATAAGGTGATACAAGTAGAGGGCAATGTGATCTGAGGGTATTACTGGAAATCAATAACCATCTGGTATCCAGGAAAGGCTACGTAATTTATGAAATGGAATTAATCCCTTGCACAGAAGAGGCTAGGATTGCATATATTGATCTAATTAGGAAAGCAAGGGAATGACTTACATTAAAGCTCACAGATTTGGGACGTGGATCCACCACCCTCCTTAAAAACGATATATTTGCTATTGTGAATACATGTCCCAAACTGAAAGGCCTCTTTCTGGACATGTTGGTCATCTGTTGTGGACCTGGTTATAGGCAGCCCATTCTTTCTCCTTCCTAACAGGTGATTCTCTCTCTCTCTCTCTCTCTCTCTCTCTCTCTCTCTCTCTCTCTCAGCTAACACAGTCAACAATCTGTTCAGCAGGAGACATTACCCAGTGGAGATGTTCAGTGGGGCCACATTCACAGCATACATATAAAGCTCTATGATGCAAAGAATCTTGGAAGCTATGGTTTCTTAAGGCTGTTAGGAAGAAGGAGAGCTGTTAGGAAGCCCCAGTTACAATTTCTGGAATGTTTTAAGAATTTACCCCTCTTCCACAGGGAGCTCTGGGAATTGTGGCTCTGTTCCAAGGGCGTGTTTTAAATGTGCGCTGGATGTGCTTTAAATGTGTGGCATGAACCTGCCCCACTGAACTCAATAGGGCTTGCTTATGAATGGAGAGGGCTGGGAATGCCTCCTGTCTAAACTCTCATCATCCCTAACCATGGGGATAATGGCCCCAAGGTTCCCAGTCTTAGCTGTAAGGAGGCGAGTCCTCCTGGATGTAAGGATCTGGATTGAGACCCAGATGCTACAACTTTAATTCATTTTTCCTTTCAAGGTTTAAGGGAGCTATTTGTCATCAGGATAATGTTAACTTTTCTCCTGGGCTAATTGATCATTTGTTTTATAATTAGCAGCCAACCATAAATGGACCTTCTGCTTTTTTGTATCTTGTTGAGCAAGAAGTACCTGCTTATGTGATTCAGCCTGTTGATGGCTTTCAAGAAAGCGAGCACAAAATCATTATCTGAATGTTATTTATTTACTGAAGTGTCTAAGAGGGAGGTGGGGTTAGCAGTATTCTTAGTGGTAACTGTAATGCTTCCAAGGAACAAGAGAAGAGGAGGAGGAGGAGGAGAATAAGAATCAAACAATCCCGTTATTGATTGGTACCAACAGTCTAGGTGGAATTACATTTCTTTTGCCGCCATGGCAATTCGCATCTGTACGAATGCATCTCATCCAAGCCACATTAGATATGTTCTTCTTCCAAGCCCCTTTTTCTTGCCAAATATTCTCCAGACCTTTAAGTCAATAGCTGCTGTTTAAATTGTCAATATTCATCAAAGACGACTCGCCGCAGAGTTGTGAAACATATGTGTTGTGCAGCGTTTTGTTTTTTTCAGCTGGAACTCACTGGAACTCAGTTCCAGCACCTCTCAGATGCTCACCCTTGCCATTGCAAGAGCAAAAGGGAGGTGTTCATAGTGTGTCTGGCACCCGTTTTTCTAGGAAAAAATAAATAGCACTGTTGTGCGTGAAGAATACGGGCCCCATTCAAGACGAAAGTTAATAGAGATGGTGAGCCTGAGCTGTCTCCGGGGTGGCCAGGTGAAAAGGAAGACAGGGCTCCAGTACTGTTAATAGTTGTGTTAGGGAAGGAGTTTTCCGCAGGTGTAGCTTACCATGTAACCTAGTATGCAGGGCCTGAGGCGACTCTGCTGCTTCCTGATGCTCAGAGATTCATTACACTAGCCACTGTATAGAGATCCAGCAGTTCCTGATGCTTCCATGGAGAAAACAATCCCTGCATGAAGAATGCAAGCATGTTAAGATGAAGGCTAGACTAGGGCCCAAGTCCTTGACATCTAGCTTTTGAGGTGCAGAGACTCTTTGGTATGCCATAGGAAGCCGCCCAGAGTGGCTGGGGAAACCCAGCCAGATAAGCAGGGTATAAATAATAATTGTTATTATTATTGTTAAGCTGCTTTATACCACCAGGTCAGATTATTGATTTGTGTATCCTAGTATTGCCTATGCAGAATCATAGGAGGAGGAGGACTCCATTACCAAAAAGGGGGGCAGAGATTTACGGAAAATGTGCCTTTGCTTATTTATATGCATAGTTGGTTGTGTGGAAATAATTGCTGCGATTTAAATACAGCCATCTCACCATACTGGGGAAGGCTGTCACCAGGTGACCTATATAGGCATATAGCCTGCTGTCCAGATGCAGCTTTTAAATGAACAGGGGTCCTGCCTTTTCACCTGCCCCCCACAGTCCCCTGAATAACTCCTCTAGATGACAACCAGTCATTCCCTGGCCTGCGTTGCACTCAGCTATTGCAGGACTCTGTACTGAGCAGCACGAATGCTCTTAAGTAAATCCAAGTCCACACTTCTGTGGAAGGGCTGGAGGTCAGCGGTAGAGCATCTGTCTTGCATGCAGGAGGTCCCGGGTTCAATCCCCAGCATCTCCCGTAAGGTTCCAGAGAGACGCCTGCCTGAAACCCTGGAGAGCTGCTGCCTGTCCGTGTAGGCAATGCTGACCTTGATGGACTAATGGTTTGACTCATTATAAGGCAGCTTCCTCTCTCTCTCTCTCTCTCTCTCTCTCTCTGAAATAAACAATGGTTCTGATCTTTTTTTAAAAAAAATGGAAATCCTTCGTTCCGTTTTCCCCCTTAAGTGTTTCCTCTGCACCAAACAGCCTTTTTTTATATGGAAAACTGAATATCTTTTAAAATAAAAAACATCTGTGCTGCTGGATTCGCTGGTCTCATCCGGCGTTGGGTTTCTTCACCATACTGGAATTATTCTCTCCCTCCCTCCCCCCTTCCCTTTCTCCCCCCCCCCCAAGCTGCTGAACTGATCACATTAGTCAACGGAGTTTATTAGGCACAGTGTTTGTTGAACTATAACATTTTACACAGTCTGTTGCTGCCTAATGCCTTTTATAAGTAACACATTTCTAATTCTCATTGCCCAACACCGCGCTTCCCCTCCTGTTAAAAAATGTTGCTATTTAAACGGTGACAAAAGACCCGATTCTGTTATTAATTACATCCACGTCAATCAAAGCTAACTCCTCCAAAGCCAAGACAGAATAAATCAGGTATGAGAGTAGAATCCATCTACAATGTTTGGGGCTACCCCTTGAGGGCAGAAGCTTCCAGTTGGATTTGTTTAGGCTTTGAGGGAAGGTTTAATGCTAAGGTGGTAAGAGAGAGAGGGCACGAATTTCCTTCTAAACTAGAAGAGAGATGCTTTCTGCAGCAGACAACAGCAGAGGCAGCAGCAAAAGCAGAGAAAGGAATTGATTGAACAGCAATGAGAATCAGAAATATGTTACTTATAAAAGGCATTAGCCAGCAGCAGGCTGTGTAGAATGTTATAGTTCAGCTCTGTATAGTTCAGCTCTTGTGCCGCTCTCATTTATTGCAGTGGGATTTGCTTGGGGGAACTTTGGCATAGGAATCTGTAGCAGGGTAAAAGGTAAAGGACCCCTGGATGGTTAAGTCCAGTCAAAGGCGACTATGGGGTTGCGGTGCTCATCTCGCTTTCAGGCCAAGGGAGCCGGTATTTGTCCACAGTCAGCTTTCCGGGTCATGTGGCCAGCATGATTAAACTGCTTCTAGCGCAACAGAACACCATGATGGAAACCAGAGTGCATGGAAATGCCGTTTACCTTCCCACCACAGTGGCACCTATTTATCTACTTGCACTGGTGTGCTTTAGAACTGCTAGGTAGGCAGGAGCTGGGACAGAGCAACAGGAGCTCACTCCATCACGGGGATTTGAACTGCCAACCTTCTGATCGGCAAGCCCAAGAGGCTCAGTGGTTTAGATTGTAGCAAAGCTTCAGGCTCAAGGCAACTCCACACAGACACACACACACATCTTCCCCGGGACTTTTCCTGTGTGACTCGAAGGAAGAAGGGAGAAGCAAGGAACCCCACATGCCAGGAAGCTTGTGAACTTGGTCTGAGTAAACCACCTGGGGTGCATTTAGAGAAAGGCAGTATAAAAACGCGATGAAATAATAAATACCAGTCCTTGGGGAACATGAGTAAGGAGAGGGCTCGTGTCTTCCTCGAGGGCTTCCCCATAGGCCATCTGATTGGCCACTGTGAGATCAAGGATGCTGTTCAAGTAAGGCGTTCAGTCTTCTTATGTTCTTAAGATGTGTGAAAGTGTTTCAATAATTTGTATCTAAGGTGAGTGCATGCCTACACAGATTCATTATCGCGGTGCAATAAAAAAAATACACTAATGTAGAGAAGGAAAATAGAAAAAAGCAAGAATAAGGAAAGGAAAGAAATAAAGAAGAAGAGAAAGAAGAGTGCAGAATTCAGCAGCCAGGTTGCTCACTGGCGCAAGACAGTTTGAACACATTGCACTGATCCTGGTCTGCCTGCACTGGCTACCATTTAGTTTCTGGACCCAGTTCAAAGTGTGCTGGTTTTGACTTATAAAGCCCTAAACGGCTCAGGACTGCAATACCTCCAGGGATGCCTCTTTCCATATGAACCTACCCGGACCCTGAGATCATCTTCTGAGGCCCTTCTTCCTGTGCCTCCTCCTCGAGAGGTCCAAAGGGTGGCAACACAAGAGCGGGGCCTTCTCTGCAGTGGCTCCCCATCTGTGGAATGCTCTCCCCAGGGAAGTTCACCTGGCACCTTCATTATACACCTTTAGGCACCAGGCAAAAACATTCCTTTTTAACCAGGCCTTGGGTTGATCCGATTTATATCCTATGCCCTTTTAAAATGTGTTTTTTTGTTGGGGGTGGGGTGGGTTTATTGGGTTGTTGTTTTTATTTTTATTAGGTGAATTTCTACTTCCCCTAGAGAAATTGGGTGAAATGTCCCCCTCCACTTTCTCTCCCACAAACAGAGTGGAATTACTTGAGGGGACATTTGCACACATTGCTTTTGTCCAGAAGTGGCTCACTGGAGTGGGTGGGGCAGAGCTGCAGGTGAGTCACTGGATGAGGAGGCAGTGGGGAGGCAGTGGGGAGGTTGGCGCAAACACATCAGCAGGGCCAATCCAGTACTCCATCTTGGTGCACTTCCAATCTTGCCGTTCATTCCACCTTGTGAGCTACTGCCGGTTATATGTTCTCCAGGAACAGATGCATCTGGTAAAGAAGCTGGTAAAAGCTTACCACTGAGGTAGCCTGAGCCTCAAATGGCATATCTGGACCCAGGAGTGCCCCACATTGGGCAAAAGTTTGATGCACTGCAGGGGGTGGACTAGATGGCTCTCAGGGGCCCTTCCAACTCTGAAACTCGGCTGTGTAAATAGGGAGTATAACCCTGTCCAGAGCAGGCAACTGGCCTATCTCCCAGACACAGCTTGCCAGTACAATCTAAAGACATTGAGTTTCTGTATCCCATAAGCTAGTGCTTATGTGGAAGCTGCTAAGTGTGGTGAGGCAAGGTGTTATGGAGGGAGTCCTGCCATTTTCACCAGCAGTAAACCTGTGAACCCAAGCGTCCCTGGTCCAAGTCCAAATTGTGAGGGAGCCACTTTCACATCACAAAAAAGAAGACAAGGAAGACACCAATTTGCGTAAAAATTGCACATGCTAATTTATATGCATAGATGCAAAATTAGAATTAATTACTATAATGTAAACAGAAATACTGTGTGTGCCTGCTTTGTCTGCTCTCCAGATGCTCACTATTGATGGGAAATCGGATTCTTTATCTTTAAACTAGTCTAGGACCAGGTAAAGGGACCCCTGACCATTAGGTGCAGTTGTGACCGACTCTAGGGTTGTGCGCTCATCTCGCTTTATTGGCTGAGGGAGCCGGTGTACAGCTTCCGGGTCATGTGGCCAGCATGACTAAGCCACTTCTGGCGAACCAGAGCAGCGCACGGAAACGCCGTTTACCTTCCCGCCGGAGCGGTCCCTATTTACTACTTGCACTTTGACATGCTTTCGAACTGCTAGGTTGGCAGGAGCTGGGACTGAGCAATGTGAGCTTACCCCGTCGCGGGGATTCGAACCACCAACTTTCTGATCGGCAAATCCTAGGCTCTGTGGTTTGACCCACAGCACCACCCACAAGTCTAGGACCAGACATCCCTGCAAATAGGGAACTGTGCTCTGTAAAGTAGGGCACATGGCCGCCTTACCTTCCTGGTGAAAGTTCTACCGTGCAGCGCCATGCATGTCTTTTCCAAAGTAAGTCATGCAGAATTCATTAGGATTTACTCCCAGGTAAGTACGTAATGCATTGTAGCCTTAACCTTCTGCTCCTAACCTTTGGTTCGCTACGTCACGAAGTCATAAACTGAACGCCAGGCTAGGCGAGCCATATGACATGGTCTACTATTTTAGGTTAAAACATTTCCAGAAAGCACTCTTCTATGACTGTTTTATTTAAAACCAGGAGATAAATAGGTCTTCCTGCTGGAGCAATCTTGTTCTCTGGAGTACTGCTGCTGATATCCAGTTACAAATCACTTCTTTAAAAATAAAAACGAGAAGGTCTGTTTGGCAGAAGCGACCAGGAACGAATGGGTAACACAGAGCAAAAGCAGTTGCTCTTTCCTCTTTTGTTAAATGGGGATATGCTATCCATCAGCGGGGATGAGGCAGAAAATTCACCCCCAGGCTATATTGGAATGAAATGGCATGTAGTGTGAATGCATCTTGTCTCTATAAAGCTTTTTAGCTGAACAAATGAATTTTACAGAACTCCAGTGGTTAACTTAAACAGCTGGGGCAGCAGGGAGGGGGAGTGATTTAATAACTGAATGCTAGGAGTTGGAATTATGGGAGAAAGATGGCTGACGGTGGTACACAATGGCCACCACCTGTGGTGTTTCTATTTATTTATATATTTATTAAAGAATTTATACATCACCCTATCAGGGCAGTGTATAAAAACATTTTTTAAAAAAATTAAAAGGAACAATTAGTAAAATGACTAGGTACTAAAGAAATGTTTATAAACACCTGGATGGGCCTGTTGGCATGATGATGACGATACCTTCAAGTGATGCCTGAAAGTCATCTTGTTACTTTGCATACAGTCATTGCATGGAAGTCAAACGGAATCCATTCCGGAAGTCCGTTCGACTTCCAAAACGTTCGGAAACCAAAGCACGGCTTCTGATTGGTTGCAGGAAGCTCCAGCAGTGAATTGGAAGCCACGGAACCCGCAGCGGATGTTCAGGTTCCAAAAGAATGTTTGAAAACCAAAACACTCACTTCTGGGTTTTGATTGTCCAGGAGCCAATTTGTTCGGGAGCCAAAGCATTTGAGGTCCAAGGTATGAATGTACTTTAGCTTCTGGCTCCACCCACTATTGGAATGTGGCCCCTGGAAAGTTCCCCAAGTGGGAATGTGGCCCTCAGTTTGAAAAAGAAGTATTCCCCACCCCTGCTCTACATAGCATAGCATTAGCTGGCATCTGTCTTGCAGGAGGGCTTCCCCCCCCTCCAGGACCTTAACTAAAGGTATGTCTCTGCTGTGATCATTGTGGTGAGAGATGCCAGAGATTGAAGACAGCAGCTTCGGCATGTAGGAGGAATGCATTTGACTGCTTAACTGTGGTGGGAGGGGAAAGGAAGTAACCACACCTGGCAGTGCCTTTCCCCTGACGACGTACATCAGATCTAAAGCACCTTTCTGTCAATGGATTAAAATTCATTAATTCCACCATCTCATTAGTTTTCTTTATGATAGCTTTTATATAATGAAAGTTGACAAATGAGATTAGCTGGTGCAAATTAATTTCCAGTGGCAGGTGTATGTAATGGAAGGCATAAGTACTGCTCATGACATGGACTGTAATGCTTTCTGGTGGACACCCAACAGGCGTAGTTTCTGAATATGATACATTCATTATAGGATTAGAAGTCATTTGAAAAGGCATTCTGCAGAAGGCCATTTCCTTCTAATGTGTACGTAACCTGAGCCATCCACGAGCGATGGCCAACGGCAGGGATCAAAAGTATATTTTGGAAACAGACGGAAAGGACTGAAGAATTTGATGGTTTTCTTCTTGGGGTTCTCAAGCGATTTAGAGGACCCTTTGCCTGACCTTCTGCAGTGATGGATCCAGCGATGCATCCAGTAATGGATCTGTTTGTAAGGGGAAAGCAACATCTTCTTGACAGATTAGAGAAAATGAAATTGAAATTGAAACTGCAGCCTGCTAGAGCTGACAGATTGACCCTGAGCTCTCAAGTTATCCTTGTTCTAAAGTTGAAAACTTAAGCCTTCAATCCACCAGGCAGCTGCCGGGCTCCGAAGGCTCCGGGTATTTTTACGACAAAGAAAAGAGAGTGAGAGGCAGCTTGATTTAATTTTGTAATTACATGCTTTAAAATCCCACTCAACAAATCAGCGTAGGGTGCTAAAATGGGGTCCTACCTGAAAAAGAAAGATCCAAATAGCCATTCTAAATGGAGAAAGAAGGCAGTCATATGAAAGAGAAATGGAGTATATCTTATGAAACTGCTTGTCATCTTTATAGTACCCCACTACATTCTTTCCAGGGACGCGGGTGGCACTGTGGGTTAAACCACAGAGCCTAGGACTTGCTGATCAGAAGTTCGGCGGTTCGAATCCCCGTTGCTCAGTCCCTGCTCCTGCCAACCTAGCAGTTCGAAAGCACCTCAAAGTGCAAGTAGATAAATAGGTACCACTCTGGTGGGAAGGTAAACAGCGTTTCTGTGCACTGCTCTGGTTTGCCAGAAGCAGCTTAGTCATGCTGGCCACATGACCCGGAAGCTGTACGCCGGCTCCCTCGGCCAGTAAGGCGAGATGAGCGCCGCAACCCCAGAGTCGGTCACGACTGGACCTACTGGTCAGGGGTCCCTTTACCTTCTTTCCAATGGTCTCCAGTTAAGAAAGACTTTCCACTTTCCAGGTATGTTTGAGATCCCCAGGAACATCATTCACATTGACGTTTCCTCATGCGTGCTCTTACCTTGAGCAGTCACAGTTAAAGAAAAGCATTCTAAAAGCAATTAAGCACATTCTTCCATCTGGTGATCGTAGGGTTGCCTGAAACAGTTCAGTTACCAAATTCCTCGGTAAACAGGAATGTTTTCAAATTCCTTCCGAAAGTTAATAATGATGGAGACTGGTGCACCTCACTAGGGAGGGCATTCTGCAACCGGGAGCCGTCACTGAAATGGCCGTCTCATGGGCCAGTGCCAACCAGGCAGCCCCTGGTGGTAGTGCCACCAATAAGGCCTCATTTTCTAGAAGTTCACTCTTTAAAACTTCCTGGGGCCAATCCATGTAGAGCTTTAAAGATGATCACTGGAACTTTTCACTAAGCATGACAGCAAACGGATGGCCACCGAAGCTGATTCAGCAATGGAATGCCATGTCCCTGAAACCATGGTTCTGCTCACAACCCTGGCTGCGGCATTTTGGACTATTTCCAAATATTGTTCAAATGCCTCTCCATGTAGAGCTCATGACCAGCCTTGGTGTAACCAAGGCATGCATAACTACGGACAAGGAATGTTTGAGCTGATCTGCAATTTGGACTTCTAAGTCTGTCTGCTACTACTCTGAATTATAAGCTGCTTGAAAAAGTCCTTGGGGCTGTTTGGAAAAGACTTCACCACAATCCGATTCCACAGAACACAGCTATTCAGTATACAGTACACAGCTGTGTGGGTTCCCCCCCCTCCCCCCCTTGTTCCTTCATTATTCCTTCTTGATCTAAGCAATTACACTGGGTGCCGCAGCACTTAAGAGCTCATCAGAATTTATTAACTTCCATTCTCATCCCCAACAACACAAGCCTTTTCCCTTCCCTTTAAACACTGGCAGCATCTTATTCAAACAGAATCCTGGGAAGGAACTGAAGGTCACCTAGCTAAAGGCTTTTTCAAATGTTGTCAAAGTGAGCTAAAATCAAGGAGGAACCTATTTGGGTCCCTCCAAGTGTCACTAATGGCAGATAAAATTAAAAAAGAGTGGGCAAGGGGGAAAGTATCAGCTTACACTATTGCTAAAGAGGGCAATTGCAAGGGAGGCATCCCAGTGAAGCAAAACACCACACACAAGAGAGACACAAATAGCAGGTTGCTCCTCAGTACTGACAACCAACACAACAGCACATTGTGAATTCAGGCACTTCCTAGTCCAGTGAACACAGCCATAGAAGCATGTGGTACGAAATCTGTGGCAATACTACTATGGAAGTTTTCTCTGATATATGTGAATGTATCTTTAAGAAGCTTGCATTTTGTCCTACCATAATATCTGTGAGTATTCCACAAGGTTGCGTTCTGCGTCCTCTGGTCTTTGGGAGTGTAGAGCTCCCAAAACTCCTCCCTTTCACATTCTCTCCCTCTCTCTCTCTTTCTCTCTCCCCCGGAGCAGAGCTGAAGGGAGGGGTCCCCCCTGCAAGAAACTGGACCACCTGAGTGTTCAGGGCATGTCAGGAAGTAGGAAGCCAATGGTCAGGGATGAGAAGAGTTTCAGTCAAGCAACAACTGGAGGGCCATAGGTCCCGCACCCCTGTTCTAAGGGGCCAGGGCCTTCTTTTGCTGTGCCTACCCCTTCCCAGCTGAGGACCCTCTAGGCCCACATGGGACACTGATTCTCCATTATAAACAGATTGCATTAAAATCGGTGCCAAGCAGAACACAGAGCAAAACATTGCTCACTGTACATTTTGACACAGTATTATGGTATGAAAAGTGATGTTTGGCAATACGCAAATATGAACTGAAAAAGAGAAAGTGATTAAGGAAGCGTACAATATAGATGTGGGCAGAAAATGGCACTGATAACTACTCACTGGTGACTGACACTAGCGCCTGGTATGACATGTGATCAGGCAACAGGATCAGGAAAGAGAAAAGTAGCCCTTCTGATTACTCGCATAGTTTATTGGGTCCTCCTTTAAAGAGGGCACGTTGTTAAGTCGTGGGTTGACATAGCAGCCGGCACAGCGATTTCTTCAAGTCGCTCTTTATTGTGGTAAGCTGGAATAGAACTGGCTGAGAACAGCTCAGCCGGCCTGTATTTATAGGCAGCCGGCTGTCAACATTGTAACCACCACAGCCCAGAGTTCCCGCCTAAAATAACTGCCGCGGACCTGAGTGAAAACTATCTACAGACCTGAGTGAAAACTATATACAGTATCCCCCTGTTGGCCCAGGGTGAAACTACACTACATAACACCCCTCCCCACCGAGATAAGGCGTTAGTTACAATCGTAATGGTTTCCTTATATACAGCACTACGCGTAATGGTTCAAATAAGCACAAAAGCATATCGGTTACATTTCCCATACTTAGACCAACAGTGATACCTGTCCAACAACATAGTCCTTTAAATACGTTGGGCGCTTGGAAACTCTGCCAGACCGCCGGGGACTGGTAGCCAAGTCCGGAGGGCCACACAGTTCTCGCTGAGGCTGTGGTGCGACCCTAGGTGGCGTTGGAACCAACTCCCCTGGATCCGCTGCTGTGGGTGGAGCCTCCGCAAGTGGAGTGGTCTGAGTCTGTTCTGAAACGGCTTGGTTCGGCTCCACGCTGGCAGTTTGCGAGGGAGGTGTAGGTGGGGCCTCGCCATCTGTACGTGTCTCTTCTGGAGCCGCAAGCGCAGTTGGGGGCACCTCGGTAGTGTCCAAGTCCCCAACCCTGCGCCTAAGCTGGTCTATGTGCCGTCGCCACAAGCGTCCATCTTCGAGTGCCACCTGGTACGAGCGAGGTCCAGTGACTCCCACTACTGTGGCTGGCACCCAAGGGATGTCCCCCACATAGTTCCGGGCAAAGACCTGGTTTCCTGGGACAAATGACCGTGGTGCGTTGGCACAGCCTGGGGGTTCAGCCACGGCAAAGTCTGGGTGTAGCCGGTCGAGCGGTGACCTGAGGCGGCGGCCCATAAGCAGTTCAGCAGGACTCCTCCCTGTGGCCGCATGAGGGGTGATGTGTTGCACGAACAAGTATTCGGCGACCCGCTCATGCCAGTCTCCCCGGTCCAGGCGCGCCAGTGCCTCTTTTGTCGAGCGCACCATTCTTTCCGCTTGCCCGTTGCTGGATGGATGAAAGGGTGCCGTTAGGGCATGGCGGATGCCCAGTCCCAAAAGATACCGCTCAAACGTGCCTGACGTGAACTGCGGTCCGTTGTCAGAGACAAGGACATCAGGACACCCATGCGTTGCAAACAGGCCTCGCAGCACCCGGATGACAGCTTCGGTAGTGGTGGAGGGCATCAGGGCGACCTCCAGCCATTTGGAATAGGCGTCCACCACTACCATAAAGGTCCGGCCGTGAAAGGGGCCAGCCAGATCGATGTGCACCCTCGACCAGGGTGTCTTTGGCGTCTCCCAGGTGTGTCCCTTAGCTGCCGGTGGTGCAGGCCTCGACTCCTGGCACGCTTGACAGGCGGACACCCAGGCAGTGATGGCATCGTCCATATTAGGCCACCAGACGTAACACCGAGCCAACGCCTTCATTTTGACAATTCCCGGGTGGCCAACGTGCAGAGCCTCCAGGACGCGCTGACGGAGTCCCTGGGGAATCACGACGCGGTCTCCCCACAGCAGGCAGCCGCGATGAGCTGAGAGTTCATGTTGTCTGGTTGCGAAGGGCTGGAACTCCGATGCAAAAGGCCCTTGTGGCCACCCCCTCCACACCCAGTTGAGCACCCGGCTGATGGTGCGATCCTGGGCAGATGCGGAGGCCACAGTGGCAGCCGATACAGGCGCTGCCGGAAGATCCTCAATCAGAAGGAGCGATGAAGCTGGAGCCGGGTCTTCCACAAATGCTGGAAGAGGGCAACGGCTGAGGGCGTCGGCATGGCCCATCGATTTCCCCGGGCGATGGATGAGCCGGTAGTGGTAGGCAGCCAGGAAAACAGTCCATCGCAGCATGCGTGGTGAGAGGACCGGTGGAGTTGGACGATCACCGGCGAGGAGGCCCAGGAGTGGCTTGTGGTCAGTGATGAGGTCAAAAGTCCTGCCATAAAGGTATTCATGGAACCTCTTCACTCCAGCCACAAGTGCCAATGCCTCCTTGTCGAGCTGGCTGTAATTCCGTTCCGTCGGAGATAGTGTCCTGGAAAAGTAGGCGAGCGGTGCTTCTCTTCCATCTGGAAAACGGTGACTAAGGACAGCACCGATACCAAAAGGTGAGGCGTCGCAGGCAAGGACCAGCGGCCTGGATTCACTGTACTGTACCAGCACACTGTCTGAAGAAAGGAGAGCCTTGACCGCGTTGAAGGCCGCCGTCTCCCGATGACCCCAGGCCCAAGGCGTCTTAGTGCTAAGGAGTCGGTGAAGAGGCTCAGCCACTGTGGCTTTGTGGGGCAGGAACATGTTACAAAAGTTCAGCAGCCCCAGGAATGCCTGCAACTCCGTTTTGTTCTTTGGGGTGGGGGCCTGCTGGATAGCGCGGATCTTGGATGTGGTTGGACGAAGACCGGAGGCATCAATAAGATAGCCCAGGAACTCTACCTGTGGAACGGCGATCTGGCACTTGTCCCTCTTTACCTTGAGCCCGGCCTCCTGGAACCTGGTCAGCACGGCACGGAGGCGCTCGAACAGCTGCTGGTGTGAGTCTGCAGACACCAAGACGTCATCAAAATATGGTACCACGCCCGGAAGCCCTTGCAGGAGACGCTCCATAAGGCTTTGGAAGATGCCAGGAGCCACACTCACCCCGAACTGCAACCGGCGGCAACGGAATGCCCCCCGGTGGGTGACGATCGTCTGGGCTTCAGCAGTGGCATCATCGACTGGCAGTTGTTGATAGGCTTGGGCAAGGTCCAGCTTAGCGAAGACCTTACCCTCACCCAGGGAATGCAGCAGGTGTTGGACAACAGGAACCGGATAAGCATGCTGCTGAAGTGCCTTGTTGATCGTGCACTTGTAGTCAGCGCAGATTCTCACCGACCCATCTGGCTTGACAGGCGTGACGATGGGGGTTTCCCACTTTGCATGGTCAACCGGCTCCAAAACTCCTTGGGCAATCAGTTTGTCCAGTTGTTCGTCCACCTTAGCCTTGAGAGCAAAGGGAACCCGGCGTGGCTTTAGCTTGATGGGGGCGACTTGTGGATCAAGGCTAAAGGAGATGGGCGTACCTGTATATTGGCCCAAGGTGCCGTCAAAAACCTCGGCAAAGTCTTTGACCAGACCCTCAGTCTCTGCGTTAGAGATGCAGTTGATGCCGGTGACTTCCAGGCCGAGGGCATCAAACCAGTCTAGCCCTAGGAGGCTTGGCCGCTGACCTTCGACCACCACCAACCGGAGCAGGCCCGAAAAATCCTTGAAGGCGATCCGGAACCGGCCAACGCCTACCACGGGAATGTCGTTTCCCTGGTAGTCTCTCAGGTGTACGCGGTGAGAGTCGAGTTGCCTTTTGGACACTCTGGGTACCAGTCTTTTGATGGTGCTCCATGACACGATGGACAGGGCAGACCCGGTGTCGATCTCCATGTCACATGGAGCTCCTTCAATGAGCACCGTGACGTTCAGCTTGCGTCGCGTAGTCGAGTCGGTTTGGCCAATCGTGGTTCCAGACGGGCAGCGGCAGTTGGTGAGAGCGAAACAACTTTCCTTGGCAGACTGGAGTGAAGACTTGGACTTGCGAGTCGATGAAGGGGGGGTGTCAGACGGAGCCGATCGGCAGACCTTAGCGATGTGGCCCCTTCTGGAACACTTCCTACAGATGGCGTCTCTGAATCGACACTTGGCACGGGAATGGTTGCCTCCGCAGCCAGCACATTCCGGTTGGCCCTTGGACTTCTGTTGGAACTTCCTGCGCTCCCGCTTTGTCTGGTGCACGTCATCGTCTTCACTGGAGGATGCCTCCTCACTGCTGGCCTCTTCATGATGCACCGGAACTGGCTCCCTAGCAAGACGCGGGCTGCTGGACTTGCGGATCTCCTGGGCGGAGCGTTCAGCAGCTTCTGAGGCCACAGCCTCCTCAATGGCTTTCTGTAGCGTGAGGTCTGGCTTGGCTAGGAGACGCCGTTGCAGATGGATGTCCCGGACCCCGCAGACGATTCGATCCATCAGGGCATCGTCTAAGTCTCGGAACTCACAGTGCATTGCAGCCTGTCGCAGGGCGGTGGTGTAGTTGTTGATTGACTCCCCCTCTGCCTGGTTCCGGTGGTAGAACGCATGGCGGGCAGCAATCTTGGACGGCTTTGGTGCGTAGTGGTTGCGGAGCTTCTCTTGGATCGTGTCCCATGGTGTTGCCTGGACTGCTTCAGGCGCAACCAACGCTCGGGCCGTCTCAAACACCTCAGGCCCACAGAGGCTGAGGAATAGGCCCCGCTTCCGATCCTTTGATACTGCTGTCAGCTCGTTGGCTTGGAGGTAGCAGTCGAACCGAGCGAGGTAGGAGTCCCACGATTCAGAGGCTGGCGCAAACGGCGGTAGAGGCACAAGTGAAGCCATGATTCCGATGCCGGCGTGAAGGGCGATGGATGGAACACAGTGCTCTAGCCAGAACAGTCAGCTCTGAATTGGTTCTGCCCAGTGATTTCGCTCAGTGATTTCGCTCTGTGATTCAGCTCAGTGATTCAGCTCAGTTCAGAGGCTGGCCGCATCTGGCTGTGCTCTGATGTCCATCCATCCCATCCTCGTCGCCAGTGTTAAGTCGTGGGTTGACATAGCAGCCGGCACAGCGATTTCTTCAAGTCGCTCTTTATTGTGGTAAGCTGGAATAGAACTGGCTGAGAACAGCTCAGCCGGCCTGTATTTATAGGCAGCCGGCTGTCAACATTGTAACCACCACAGCCCAGAGTTCCCGCCTAAAATAACTGCCGCGGACCTGAGTGAAAACTATCTACAGACCTGAGTGAAAACTATATACAGTATCCCCCTGTTGGCCCAGGGTGAAACTACACTACATAACACACGTATTGCGGTGAGACCTGGAAAAGCGACACCCTGCATTGTGGATGGGTATGTTTGGACAGCCACAACACCTGATTGGTAGGTCCCTCAAAGCTGGATGCAATCTGGCCAATGGGACGCAGTCCAAACGGTTCGAGGGACCTATTTATGCCCATGCACGTGACCCAGAGCTTCCTCTTTTGGCGCGTGCATTCGGAACACCCGCCCACCTCTCCCTACTTTTAGGGCTTTGCGCTTGACCTTGCCATGCCATTGTGTGTCGTCTGCCGTTGGGACAGGGGCATGGCAGGAATTTTCCCCACTTGGCTGATTGGCTGTTTCCATTTGGGTTTCGCTTGCCACGTAGCAAATCATCACAACTTGTAAGGGTGTGGATAGGCTCTGGTTCTCGTCATCCCTATGTAAAGTGTATTCCGTTTAAGTAATCCAGGGGGACATTTGGATGGTGGAGTTAGCCCATTCCCGGCTTTCCGCTTATCCAGGTGTTCACCCTTGGCTGACCTATGCTGGAACCCTGGGTCAGCGCTACCTGCGTGGCAGGGAGCTAGTCAAACCAGAGCCTATGCAACCAGTCACTCTCTGTAATCAATAAAGTTGTGGCCTAAATTCTGCCAAAAACCAAAACAAAAATTTGAGTCACGTGTGAATTTATTTAGAGGGGAGGTTTCTAGGTCTGAACACGCAAATGGTTTTGCACACAAAAAGAGTATAGAATGTAGGGGAAAACTGCTATTCAAAGTATCATATCTCAAATTTGCTTATGCAGGAATCAACATTTTCCATTTGAAAGTCTGTGAATCTGTTTGAGGACCAGGCAAGGTGATGGTCTGACGTTGCCCCTTTGGGGGATATGTCCCCACCTAATTTCAAGAAACTGACATTTGCACGATCCACCCTTTGCAATGGACAGGGTGCCTCCTGGCTCTGGCAGGTATAAATCTTTGGGAAGCTGAACCCTCCGTGTCATATGAGTTCACTTCATTGATGCTTAACAAACACGGAGATTTTCTTCTTCCAGCTAATGTGCTCGCGTCTAAAATGTTACATGCCAGTTCTTTTCTTAGACTTTTTGTATTGTAAGACCTGTTCAATGGTGTATTTGAAGCAGCTAATTTCCTGGCTCGCAGTCAGCCCTAACAAGTCTCAATCTGTATCCAAGCAACAGAGTCTGTAAACATTTCATATGTCTTACCCTCCCATCTGCAAAGAACAGAGCAGGAGAAGACATTCCAGCAACTGCACGGCTTGTATGGGTAGGAGTGCCAGGGCAGGGGAGAATGGGGGAGGCAGAACCCAAAGGAGGGTGCTTATTTTATTTTTAAAAGCAAACAAGAAATCTTGAGGTTCACTAAATTTCCCCCTCCCCACTGACCCACCCATATTAGCCCTGTATGACTTTGGCTGGTGCAAAACCTACCTGATGTGACGAAGGTGTTTGCACTGTTGATAAACCTGGGTTGGAATGCAAGCTCAGATTGAAGTTACTTTTACTTCACTGCTCCTGTTGCTTTTCATTTCTATTTGGAAAGCATCTTGGAAAGCTTTGAGGCTTCCACTGTATTCCTTGAACTGAAGTGGTCCAGGGAAAGGTATTCTCACAAATAGAGTGTTCTTGTTTTGCTCCCAATGGTTTCCATGGGGCTCACACAGGAGAGCTATTTCACTCATAGAGAGGGGAAAATCTGTCCCTTCTGGCTCCTCTCAGTTTCTCATTTCCCCAATCTTCAATTCAGTCACTTACTGTTCCACATCACTTTGTGCTACCCTGAATTCCTTCAGTAGGAAGCGGGGAATATTAATTGAAACAACAACAATTTTTACAGTCCTCGTGAAAATTCACCAGCATTTTAGTGCACATTTCCCCAAAAAACAAATTTTTGCATGCAATTTCACCTAATATATACATTGTTACAAAGCAATTTCCCCTAATATAATGCATTATTATGTGATTTTCACCAATATATGCATTTTTACTGCACATTTTGCTGTAGTGTATCCTTTTTTGTATGAATTAATTGGCTGGAGAACTGCCTTGCGAAATCTGGAGAAGGATTGCTGTGTTGTTTTGGGAAGTGTGAATTAGGTAAAAAAGTAAAGGTAAAGGGACCCCTGGGTCATGTGGCCAGCAGGATTAAGCTGCTTCTAGCGAACCAGAAGAGCGCACGGAAACGCTGTTTACCTTCCTGCCAGAGTGGTACTTATTTATCTACTTGCACTTTGACGTGCTTTCGAACTGCTAGGTTGGCAGGAGCAGGGACCGAGCAACGGGAGCTCACCTCATTGCAGGGATTCGAACCGCCGACCTTCTCATCGGTTTGCACAAAATGAGTCAAAGTCTTCCTCCATTCTTAGTGAAGACTGTGAGATGCCCTCTTTATATTTTGTCTGCAAAGAGAATGAATTTCTCCTCGGCAGATTTGGTTCACATTGATTACAAATCATTCCCTCGCTTTCCAGTGTTCGATCTGTGTGAGTGTTATGTAGCCAGACAGCATCACTCATGCAGGCTTGGGGAAAGCCTGAGATTTGCAGAAGTCGAAAAAAATTACAGCAGAGGAAAAACTCTATTGGGTGGTAGGGAGGAGAACCCTTAGAACAGACCAATGAGGACTGAGCATGCTCAGCAGCTGCAGAATGTGGATTAACTGTTGGATAGGGGGGAAAGGAACCAATAACCTGGAATGGAGTGCCTGGAATCCTGAACAGAGTGTTATCCATGCTGCAACATTTTGTTACAGGTCCTACCCGACTTGTGTCTTTTAGTCGCCTCCTCTGTGTCTCTTTCTTTTCATGCCTGGTTAAAAGGTAAAAAAGGTAAAGGGCACCTGGACGGTTAAGTCCAGTCAAAGGTGACTATGGGGTTGCGGCGCTCATCTCGCTTTCAGGCCAAGGGAGCCGGCGTTTGTCCACAGACAGCTTTCCAGGTCATGTGGCCAGCATGACTAAACCACTTCTGGCACAACGGGACAGGAAACCAGAGTGCATGGAAACGCCATTTACCTTCCCGCCGCTGCGGTACTTATTTATCTACTTGCACTGGCATGCTTTCGAACTGCTAGGTTGTCAGGAACTGGGACAGAGCAACAGGAGCTCACCCTGTCACAGGGATTCGAACCGCTGACCTTCCGATCGGCAAACCGAAGAGGCACAGTGGTTTAAACCACAGCACCACCAGACACATGGGTCCAGCTTGCTTTCTCCATCAGCCTTCCAGAACAATATTGTAAATGATGAAAGACATTTCTTTCACGTTTTAGGCAATCACATAATACTAGAACAACACAATTGTACTATGGGGGTGAGAGAAACCAGCAAGCGAGGGCATATTTATGCCCACCCCCAAAGGACAACTCACGGCATTCCTGTTTCACCTGCATCCTTGTTTCATAGCAAGCTGAGGTTATGGCTGTTAGCCCAACTCAGATCAGGTACGGAACTGGGCTGAAGACACGATCCCAAAACGCTTGTTGGAAACACAATCCCTAAATTATAGGGAAATCAGGGCGAAATTAAATGCATATAATTAGCAACTGCACATGTGAATTTTTGAAAGTAAATTGCAAGTGCGGAACCCTAATTTGGTCTCAGAACCAGCCCAAGCGTAGAGGTGGGGGCATAGGAATTTAAACATTGCTGCAGTTCTACAGGGGGGCGCAGATGACAGCTTTTACAGTGGTACCTCAGGTTAAGTACTTAATTTATTCCGGAGGTCCGTACTTAACCTGAAACTGTTCTTAACCTGAAGCACCACTTTAGCTAATGGGGCCTCCTGCTGCCGCCGCACCACCGGAGCACGATTTCTGTTCTCATCCTGAAGCAAAGTTCTTAACCTGAAGCACTATTTCTGGGTTAGCAGAGTCTGTAACCTGAAGCGTATGTAACCTGAAGCGTATGTAACCTGAGGTACCACTGTATTCTAATAGCAAACCTTAGTTCCAATCTAAATCATGAGCCGCAGTGTAAGGCAAGGGTTAAATCACACACACACACTCTACTAAGATACGAATCTAGATCAACACCTGAGCTCGCTCTTGTAGGATTATTCAAAAGCAACAGTGTAAAATTGTTTAGTATGACCCCACGTACTTTGCTTTATCATTAAAAGCTACCGGCAGAGAAAGGGATGAAAGCGGCTGATCCTCAAAAATATTCTCATTTATTTTCCTCTCCTCCATTCTTCTCGCCTCCTTTTGCTGACTCAGAAATGTGCAGAGCAGGAGAGCAAGCAGCACAGAGCGACTAAACCCTCTCATCCTCCTCCTCCACTGACAGAAACCAATTACTCTGGGTCTCCTCGGAGCATGCTTCTACCTCTTCCTCACTAAGGCAGGGCATTGTGTTCCCTGTTTATGTTGCATCACAGAAAACACAGCTGGGAGACCGGCAAACTCTTTTAATTTCTCTCGCTCCAAGGAAAGTTAATTATCCCCCTTCTAGGATCTAACGAAGGGAACACATCTTTTGCTGACAGGGCAGGGCTGCAGAAGTTCGGGCGTGTATGTATTTGTGCATTTTCTCTCTGTGGTGCCAATATAACCCACCCCCAAAATGTGTGTGTGTGTGATTACATTTAATAGAAACAAGGGAGGGAAGGACATCGTCAGTACAGTGGTACCTCAGGTTACATACGCTTCAGGTTACATACGCTTCAGGTTACAGACTCCACTAACCCAGAAATAGTGCTTCAGGTTAAGAACTTTGCTTCAGGATAAGAACAGAAATCGTGCTCCGGCGGCGCGGCGGCAGCAGGAGGCCCCATTAGCTAAAGTGGTGCTTCAGGTTAAGAACAGTTTCAGGTTAAGAACGGACCTCTGGAACGAATTAAGTACTTAACCCGAGGTACCACTGTACAGTGCATGGGGAGAGGGGGGGAACGGATCACAAAAGCAACAACAGTTAACACAACACAGTGCCTTTCCATAGCTTGAGACGCTTTGGTTTGGTAACTGGTTTCGAAATGATGAATACCATTACTGCCGGCTGAACTCCAAGGCCGGCCCTACCATTAGGAGTGAGGTGGCAGCAGCTGTGCATGCTATATTTGCCTGCCCCACCTCTCAGCCCGTTTGCTGCCTTCAGGCACAGTAGAAGACTCTGTCCCGTGTGGACCTTGCATTTAGAGCACTATTATACCACTTTAAAGGTCATGGCTTCTCCCCAAAAATCCTGGGGATTCTTTATTCAAAACACTATTCCACTGAATTACATCTATACTGAGGGGAACAGGGGTCTCATCCTGCTTAGCAAACTACAGTCTCCAGGATTCTTTGGAGGAATCCATGCCTGTTTAAAAGTGGTATAAGAGTGCTTTAAGTGTAAGGTGACCAGTGTCAAATGACGATTCAGCTGCCAGTCTGGTCAGCTTTTGCACATGGAAACAAAAATAAATTTAGCGTTGTATCCAACTAGAGCCCCATCTGTACTATACATTTAAAACAGTACTGTAGCACTTCAAACAGTAATGGCTTCCCTCAAAGAATTCTGGGAAGTGTAGTTTGTGAAGGGTGCTGAAAGTCGTTAGGAAGCCCCCTTTCCCCTCAGAGAGTTACAATTCCCATAGTGGTTTAACAACCAACCCCTCTTCTCAGGGCACTCTAGAGCTGTGGCTCTGTGAAGGGAATAACGGTATCCTAACAATTCCAAGCATCCTTAACAAATGACATTTTCCAAGATTCTTTGAGGGAAGTTATGGCAGTTTAAAGTGGGATGATACTGCTTGAAATGCAAAGGTGCAGGTATGACCAGTGTCAAATTGAGATTCAGCTTCTAGTCTGGTCAGCTTCTGCATATGGGGAGGTGCCATCTTGTCTTTCAACTCAGGCAGCAAAATGTCTTGGCTGGGGCCTGCCTGCCATTTTGATAATTCACTGATACTTCATTTGGTGCCAGCAAATACTGACTGATGGTGCAGAGGTGGAAAGGCACATGTCTACTTTTTTGAAGCCTCTGGGGCTCTCATATTCTCCTCTTAACAAAAGTACAGTGGTACCTCGGGTTACAGACGCTTCAGGTTACAGACACTTCAGGTTACAGACTCCACTAACCCAGAAATAGTAAAATTCCTTCCAGTAGCACCTTAAAGACCAACTAAGTTAGTTCTTGGTATGAGCTTTTGTGTGCATGCACACTTCTTCAGATACACATCTGTATCTGAAGAAGTGTGCATGCACACGAAAGCTCATACCAAGAACTAACTTAGTTGGTCTTTAAGGTGCTACTGGAAGGAATTTTTTTATTTTGACTATGGCAGACCAACACAGCTACCTACCTGTAACCAGAAATAGTACCTCGGGTTAAGAACTTTGCTTCAGGATGAGAACAGAAATCGTGTAGCGGCGGCAGGCCCCATTTAGCTAAAGTGGTACCTCAGGTTAAGAACAGTTTCAGCTGAAAACAGATGGCAGTTTCTCCTAACAATAACTGGTAACCTTTGTTTATTAAATTTTAATTCATCTCTCTTGCACTGAGATTTTGGTAATTATACAGATGTGCTTAAAATGAATTGATTAATTGGTCAAAAGGCAAATAATTAATCAACAAAATGATCTTTCATCAGTTGACAGCTTAAGTAATTATGTTTTCCAGCAGCAACGGAAGGCTATCTGTGTAATTTCAAGATGCAGAGGTCTTATCTACAAGGCTGTCAGCTTTTTAGTGGCTGCCAAACCTAAATTCAGTTTGCGATTTCTCACTAGCATTGTCCCTTTATCTTCAAACCAGAAAAGGCTTCACTCCTAAATATCTGCATATCAATCTGCTGTTAAAGACACAGCAAATCCAGTAGAAAAGCTGGCAAATCTATCTAATAAGAGTGGTTTGAGCTTGACTCACTTTCTGCTTTAGTTTTAAGCTCTTTCCTGCACAGTCCCTGTTTCTAAAACTATTTTCTGCCTCAGTGTTCCAGGTCTGTAAAATGGGTAGGCATTAAATTCCTTGGCTTGACTCAAGTCAGAGTACTTTCTGGAATCTTAGGGGAATCTCAAGGGCAAAGCCTCCTAGTTGTTTAAACGGTCAGGCAAGCCATATGAGGCTTGCAAAGCAAAGCAAAGTGAAACAAGAACCTGCAGGTGACATGGCTTATACTGCTTTGATTTTGTCTGTAAGTTTATTGGGAGGCTATTGAGCATAAATGTTGCTGGAAATGTTGGGATGCAGCTCAGCTTGCACTGGAGACTGATGTTTCTGCATAGGAAAGAGCAGATAAGAGAGAGGAACTGTCCTTTCTGAATTTACCTGTGAAGTCCTCCATCTCTGAAATATACAGATACAGAGGTACCTCAGCTTACAGACACTTCAGGTTACAGACTCCGCTAACCCAGAAATAGTACCTCGGGTTAAGAACTTTGCGTCAGGATGAGAACAGAAATTGTGCTCTGGCGGCGTGGCGGCAGCAGGAGGCCTCATTAGCTAAAGTGGTCTTCAGGTTAAGAACAGTTTCAGGTTAAGAACAGACCTCCGGAACGAATTAAGTACTTAACCCGAGGTACCACTGTATGTTCAGACAGGACCTAACTTCACTATCGGCCTACAACATCCTGTTCCTCACAGTGTGGCCATTCCCACCACTGAGATTTTGTGCTTCTTTCTACAAAAGGGAGACAAGCGGAGAACATTTGAGGAGGGAAAGTGGCAGCTCAAATATTCACAAACAACAAGCAAGGGAATGTTAACTTTGGTGCCTGCCACCCAGGAGTTGCTTGTTAAAAAACACAAAATCCAGACAGACAGACAGGCTGAAAGGTATCCATTGGGGGGAAGCCCCAGAAGGATCCAGCAAGATGTGCTGACAAGACTCCCTCCCCAAAGAGTTCCACAGCTTGTCAATTATCAGCTATTTAACATCCCTGTGTGATTTCCTCATGTGTGCTGAAAAATGTTATTCACAGCTTTGATGTCTCCTAAACAACAGGAAGTCCTGAAAGGGTCAGGGGATTAGTAAAGAAATGTGTTGCTAAGGAATGATTTACATTTGCCAGGATTGGGGACTGAATCTCATTTGCTATCATCCAAACAGAGTTGAAACCAAATACGGCCTCTGAAATATGTCCCTCTGAGGCCCTCAACCCATTTCCTAGCTGCTGGCCTCTGTACTCTGCTTTGTACTACACTGACACACTCATTTTCGTTCCTACACACACCCCTAAATGTAGTGGAGAGCACTTCTTGGCTACTTTCTTGCACCTACCCCTGAAGTATTGCCAGTACTGATTAGGAAAATCCTGTCGTAACTGGGATATATCCACACTACAGACTAAAAGCTGGTTCAACCTCTTTGAGATCTGCGGTGAACTGCCCTTAGATCTGCGGATGAAGGGTGTTATACCAGTTTACTTAATTAATTTTAATAACAACAACAACCAACATTCCCTCAGTCTAGGGAACCCTGGGAACTGTAGGTCTGTGAAGGTGTCTAGGCATTCCTTACAAAGAATTCCCAACATATCACCAGCCTATAATTCCCAGAATTCTTTGAAGGAAGCAATGAGCTCTTGAGCGACATAAAGCAAATTACTATTTTGTAGTGTGATACATTTCTCTCTTTCCATTTCACTCTTAGATGCCTTTTCTGGAAGGCTTGGCAATTGTGTATTTATGGATCACATCTGTATTCAGCTTTATACAGTGCAGGAAACAATAGTGCTTTGAGAGGAGCTTATTGAGATGGTCTTCAGAAACCCTTCTCAAAGAGCTATCTAGTGCAGTGCTTTGAACAGGGCTTCTGAAGACAATCAACAAAAGGGTCACCTGATGTCATAATGATCCACAGTGGAAACACTACAGTTTCCTGAACTTCACCAGCTTCTGGAAGTTGGGAGGGCTTCTTCTTCTTCTTCTTCTTCTTCTTCTTCTTCTTCTTCTTCTTCTTCTTCTTCTTCTTCTTCTTCTTCTATAAATATTTTTTTATTAGTTTTTACACATATATTCCAGCATAACATCCTTTTAAACATCATTTCGAACTTTTTGGCTATCACAGCCTGAGATTTCCTTCAACCTTGACTGATGGTTTTCTAAAGTCTTTCTAATTATGCATTTTATTACTATAAAGGTAAAGGTACCCCTGCCCGTACGGGCCAGTCTTGCCAGACTCTAGGGTTGTGCGCTCATCTCACTCTAGAGGCCGGGAGCCAGCGCTGTCCGCAGACACTTCCGGGTCACGTGGCCAGCGTGACAAAGCTGCTCTGGCGAGCCAGAGCCGCACATGGAAATGCCGTTTACCTTCCCGCTAGTAAGCGGTCCCTATTTATCTACTTGCACCCGGGGGTGCTTTCGAACAGCTAGGTTGGCAGGCGCTGGGACTGAGCAACGGGAGCGCACCCCGCCACGGGGATTCGAACCGCCGACCATGCGTTCGGCAAGTCCTAGGCGCTGAGGTTTAACCCACAGTGCCACCCACGTCCCTTTATTGCTATAGTTATTGCTATAAACTCAGATTTCTAATACATCTATTCTTAATTCTCTTCACAATAATTTGTAAATTACTCCTTACAAAACTTCTTTTAACCCTACAAGCGATATAAGTGATTACAATAGCTTTCCAGATATGTCAAAAAGTTCTTCCATTCCTTTAGGAAATTCTGGTCCTGCTAGTTCCGAATTTTCCCTGTTAGTCTCGCCATCTCGGCAAAGTTCATCAATTTCTCTTGTCACTCTTCTTTGGTTGGTATTTCTTCTTGTTTCCATCTTTGGGCTAATAGTATCCTTGCTGCAGTTGTTGCATATAAAAACAGGTTTTTTTTATCATTCCTATGAATTTCTGTACCCACTATACCCAATAGAAGGGCTTCTGGTTTTTTAACAAATGTATATTGCAACATCTCCTCCTCCTCATCCTCCTTCGTTTTCTCCCGTTGCCTCCAATGGAAGAAAAATAGCAACACCTGCTGTTGAGTTCACATTAAAAAAGCTCTGTTTGACATAGCTGTCAACCATCCCTTATTTGGTGGGAAACTCCCTTATCCCAGCGCCGTTTCCCACTGCTGTCCCTTATTGATGATGTCCCTTAAATTTCCGGGTTTCAAAGGAAGCAGCTCCTCTCCCTCTCTGCCTGCCGGCCAGGGAGAAGAGAGGCTCCAACTGTGTTGCTTGGCTGCGTTGCTCACCCAATAAGGAGTTTAAGAACGACTGGGGGGTGGAGCTTGCATGCTTTGTGCCGATCAAATCGGCCATGTTACCTGGGGACTCGCCTTTGCTTAGCGCTTCCCAGCGGAGAGGTGATGGTGGTTTTCCTTGCTGCATCCCCTTTGCCAGGTTGCTGCACTGTGGGAACCACAGCTTGAGGCTTCGTTTGGCTGCTGGTTGACTAAAATCCCTTATTTTGGCTGCTGATCCCTTATTTTCGAGGCTGCTGGTCCCTTATTTTCAAATCTGTAAGTTGACAGCTATGTCTGTTTGGAGAGGTCAGGGAATAAGGGAACCTTGGTCACTCCCAGCACCCAAAGTGCCCTGCTTTTGGACTCACAATTGGCGGAGCACTCTCAGCACTGTTTAGAGAAGACCTCTAGCAGCAGATCTCCCACCCAGCAGGTGCATCTCTCTCTCTCCAGTTGCAGATGCCCATGACATCCAATGACACTCTCCCAGGGATCATAGGAATTCACCCTGAATCTCTTTGGCTACAGATTTTTTTATGTGGGTGTCTTAGGCTAAGGTTTGCATTAACATGCTCATGAGAGAGAGGGGAGAAAGATTACAGATGAAATCATACTTTAATCCTTCAGCTTTTCCCAGTAAAGTATTTACGAATTAAAATTATTTGGGTCTGTTTTTTATGATTGTGGGAGAGATTAAAGTGGGAGAGATTTCTTAAAAGGATTTTTAAAAACTTGTCTTGGATCATTCTTCGTTTCCAAGCAGAACCTGTATATTCAATTAGCCCCTGATGAAGTCTAATTACTCTTGATATCAAAAGAAAAAAGAGGAGGAAGGACAGGAAGAAAGCAAGCCAGTGGTCAAGAAAACAGAAAAGTGACTGCTCATTCACATTTCCTTGGAAATGAACCCCACTCACTCCCAATGAATTATTTTATTATTATTATTATTTATTTACTAGCTGCTTTTCAGGAGGCAACTTGAAGCGTTTCACATAATAATGGATATAAAACACGGATATAAAAACAGTTAAAACAATTATGTACATGAAAGCACTTTTTTAAAAAACCAACTATAAATATAGAAAGCAGTATGGAACCACAATAGCCCCTACGTAAAATCAATCCATACCAACCGAGATAAAAATTTTAGAAGGCTTGTTGAAATATGCATAGGGCTGAGGCCTTGCTGCAGTTTGGGAAGTATTGCTTTGGTTACGAATACAGATTTTTAAAACTGCCGTGGTAAATAACTACATTACTATGGATCATAAAAAACCTGGGCGAAAGAAACTATTAAGGTTCACCAGGTCAGTGTTTTCATCACACATTCTCAAGAAGTATGTACTCACAGAATAAGTTCTAATTGCTCCAGCTGGATTTCACAAAGCCGTTTACAAGCTGTAAATTGCTGTCACTTGAGCCACAATAGATATTGATGTTCTTCTGAAATGTGCACATTATAGACTCGATCCAGTGCCTTAAACTTATTTAAGGCAATTTCAACGAGAAAATGAACTATACAGTCGTACCTTGGATCTCAAACACCTTGGCTCCCGAACAAATTGGTTCCCGATCGATCGAAACCCGGAAGTGAGTGTTCTGGTTTTCGAGCGATTTTCGGAAGCTGAATGTCCAGCACGGCTTCTGCAGCTTCTGATTGCCTGCAGGAGTTTCCTGCAGCCAACCAGAAGCTGCGCTTTGGTTTCCAAACATTTTGAATGGACTTCTGGAACAGATTGCATTAGACTTCCAAGGTACGACTATACAGAGGAATGGGACTTCCTGGTCACAGTGAGCCACCCTTGTGCTGGATATTGGTTTAATTCAATATGTTTGAGAAGGATCATACAATTAAACTGATGAGGCTAAGAAATCCAGTAATATAAATTAATATACGTAGGAGTGTTTGTAAATAATCTGCAGAACAGTGGTGGGGAAGCTCTGGCCCATGGGTCAGTCATGGCCCACCAGGGGTTCCAATTTGCCCATTTTCCCCAAACTACATCTTCTGCCGTGTGTGGGTTGAGGTTCCAATCCTGCTCTGCTTCTGGTGAAGCAGATCGCCTGGGGAAAGCAGGACTTGAATCCTCCACTTATCAGCTGGTGAGTAGAGAGTTCAGTTTTGCTTGGTGTTGTTTCACCTACATAACAGGGCATGTGAGTTCAGGTCTCAGGCATGTTAAGTTCCCTACCATTGCCTATAACTAGAATGGGGAATTTGTACTCCCCCCCCCCAATGTTGTTGGGCTTCAACTCCCATCAGCCCATGGACAGCATGGACAATGGTCAGGGATGATGGGAGTTGTAGTCTCACAACATCTGGATGACCATAGGCTTCGCACCTTGGTCTACAAAGTGTGATGTATGGTGCAACAAAAGCAGGGGAGCGGGGAATAAAATACAGTGGTACCTCAGGTTAAGTACTTAATTCGTTCCGGAGGTCCGTACTTAACCTGAAGCTGTTCTTAACCTGAAGCAACACTTTAGCTAATGGGGCCTCCTGCTGCTGCTGCGCCGACTGATCACGATTTCTGTTCTCATCCTGAAGCAAAGTTCTTAACCTGAAGCACTATTTCTGGGTTAGCGGAGTCTGTAACCTGAAGCATATGTAACCTGAAGCATATGTAACCTGAGGTACCACTGTACGCCAGGAACTCTAGATTATTTTATCCTGCAGTTTGATGAGCAGTTTTCTTATATATAAATCTTTAATAACGAACACCTAATAAATAATATATATAGCATGATGGTTTAGTGTTTTGTTTTGGTATTTTTAAAGAGAAACGGCTGTTCTGGGCTTTATGATTTTGAGTTGCCTCATGAGTCCTGACTGCAAAATGAGATAGAAATAATATTAAATATCTGCAGCAAGTTCTCGGTGAAGTTTTGCTATTGCCTCTTCACACTACTGTCATAGAATCCAAAAACATGGGGAGCAAACAGGGAGAGAGTCCTGTGCTTGGGGCTTCTGACGTGCCACTGATCACATGATCCTGTGTGGTTCTGCTGAAGCCCCAAGGATCACCTGATCACGGGGCCTTCTGAAGCACCAACTATCAGCTGATTGGCTTCAGAAGCTCCTCTTCTCCCAGCCCAGTCTCCTTTTTACCTGCCCACATCTGACATCATATATCTCAGGGGATTGGAAGGTGGACGTGGCTTGGCCAAAATGACCTGCCAGGCCTGGTGGGTTTACAGGCTCGTTGACCAGAGTTTCCCCACCCCTAACCTCAGTGAAGTCCCTTTCATGCATTTTTTGATGTGGTGCAGTTCCGTACCCCCCAACATCTGCATAGAGGAAGTCTATGCATGTACACTTCTAGAACCCTGCATGCTCCAAGTTCCAAATAGTGCAGAAGCCTATGTGTGTAGCCCTCAAATATGCAGATTTTCTGAGTGGAGCTGGGGAGCCAGATGGCACTGGTGGTGAAGGCAGCCATTTGACCCCACTTCCCTTTTATGCAGAGCTGCCTTTATGTAATGGGAAATTTACAAATTTAAATCGTACATCTACAAATTTACTCTAGAAGCCCACCTTTAGTACTTCACATCTGTCTCGGCTTTACATCTTGTTTGCTGGGATCTATGTGCAGGTGCCCTGTGTGCCAAACCACTGACTTACAGGTGAGAGCCTTTTCAGTGAAGATCCTTCCATACTCTGATGAAAATAGGGACATTCCTCCTCCTCCTCCTCCTCCTCCTCCTCCTCCTCCTCCTCCTCCTCCTCCTTCTTCTTCTTCCCTAACCCATGTGACTAGGTTGCCCCAGCCACTCCGGGTGGCTTCCAACATATGTAAAAGCATAGTAAAACATTAAACATTAAAAAACTTCACTGTACAGGGCTGCCTTGAAGGACAGATCATGAAGCTGAGGCTCCAATACTTTGGCCACCTCATGAGAAGAGAAGACTCCCTGGAAAAGACCCTGATGTTGGGAAAGATTGAGGGCACAAGGAGAAGGGGACGGCAGAGGATGAGATGGTTGGACAGTGTTCTTGAAGCTACCAGCATGAGTTTGATCAAACTGAGGGAGGCAGTGGAAGACAGGAGTGCCTGGCGTGCTCTGGTCCATGGGGTCACAAAGAGTCGGACACGACTAAACAACAAAGGATGCCTGGTGTGCTCTGGTCCATGGGGTCATGAAAAGTCGGACATCACTAAGCGACTAAACAACAAAAAGGTTGTATAGTCACTTATTTCCTTAGCTCGGAAGTCACATAACTCCATACCCCCCAGCATTTCTCCAATAAAAACGGACATCCAAAGGAAAAGTGGGACATTCCGGGATCAGACAGAAACCAGGACGGCTTCTGTAAATCCAGGACCGTCTCTAGACAATAGGGACACTTGGAAAGTCTACCCTTCTGGACCGACTCCCATCTTCCAGCTGAGGTCTGCTTATACAACAAGGCTTTCCTGAGCTCCAGTGTGATCCTTTTCTTGGGACCTGCTTCCCAATTTGTTCTCAGGTCCTAGATTTGCTCTTTGGCCCTGCCTCCTGGCATCCTCCTTGATCCTGCTTTATTTGCTTTTCTTTTGCCCATCCGTTCTGGCCACTGACCGGTCACGTGACTCCTGGCTCCTTATTAACTTCAGACTGCTGCTCATAGCCTAGACCTGACAGTCTGTGAGCAGTCATTTTTTTCTTCTTGCCTTCCAGTCTCATTATTCTGTTTTATGAAAGGGAGGTCATGGTCAGGTACTAGAATAATAATAATAATAATAAAACCATTTACATGAATGTCTAGCAATATCTCCTCCATCGCCTCTTCTTTGTCAACTTATAATTGGCCTTGCATGAAGATATCCTCTCCTAAATTATGCACATGTATTACTACAGATGCCTGAACAATAATGGCATAGATAATGAATAGATGTTCGACAGCTATGAGAAATTCTCCTTAGACATATGTCAAAGCCAAACAGTGACAATCTTCCTTAAACATTAAATGTTTCCACTTCGTTTGAGGTGCCAATTCATGACAGGAAATAACTTCTTCTTTATAAGTTTGAGAGTTGTATCTTTTTTCTGTTTTTACATTTTTTTTATTGTTTGAATTGAACACTGAACTTAGATCAACTGGTATGTTAACTAAGGTTTTCAATAGCAGGTTGTAAATTGGTGAGGCTCATATTGAGTGGCATCTCACTCTATAAGGATGGAAAAATGTGCTCACCCTCCTCATCATGTACTAAACTTTTGCAGGCTGGGAAGTTATTAATTTTGTCTCTTAAATAGTATTCAAAGCCAGCAACTAAGTTACATTTCAAAATGCAACCACTGTGGCTTTCCGTCCAACAATATGTCAAATTTCCTAATTCCCAGGTAACTCAGGAAGAAGAGTTTAAGGCTTATACTTTAAGGACCGGGTGGACTGGGAATAAAATGGCAGAAATAAAATGAGAATACCTGTTTCTGTTCTTAAGCCTCTGTCCTAAGTGCTGCTGCTCCTTTGATATTTTCAGCTTATTGTTTTGATTGTATTACATCTTTGTACTACAGTGGTACCTCAGGTTAAGTACTTAATTCGTTCCGGAGGTCCGTTCTTAACCTGAAACTGTTCTTAACCTGAGGTTAACCACTTTAGCTAATGGGGCCTCCCACTGCTGCCGCCCCGCCAGAGCATGATTTCTGTTTCATCCTGAAGCAAAGTTCTTAACCTGAGGTAATATTTCTGGGTTAGCAGAGTCTGTAACCTGAAGCGTATGTAACCTGAGGTGCCACTGTACTCTCTTTGTCAGTTCTCTCTCAACTCCGATTTAAGCATCTTATTTACTTGCAAATGCCTCCAATGCCCTGGTCCACTGTATCTGTCTTCTCTTCTTTCTGAATGTGCTCCACTTGGATGCTTTGCTTTTTGGTGCCCATCTTCAAATGCAGTCCAAGATAACTTTCCATATTCCTTACTTATGCTCTGCTTCCTATCACTTCCTTCCCAACTGCAGCTCTAAATTGGACAGCTACTCTCCTGGGGTAGAGGAGGACCACAGCTTCAGACCTTTGACCTCAATCAAAGGTCATATATGTCCTCAATCAAAGGCTATTTGCCCTCTTTTTCCAGGACACGTCCTCTTTTCCGTCATGGCAATCCATAGTTAAAATGAGAAGTCAGCAAATGTGTCCCTTTTTTGCTCTTCAAAATATGGCAACCCTAGCTTTAGAGGGGACCTGCCAGAAGAGGAGAGGCTTGACAACAAGTCCCTGCTTCCTCTCACATGTTGGATGTGAGTATGAATACTTGAAGAGGGCTGTGCAGTCAGGTCCCAGAAGCCCTGTTGTGTGCAAAAAGCCCACAGCAAATCTCTCTCACTGTTTGGAACAGCAGTCGATAGATACCATGAATTTTTAGGTGGCTTTCATCCACGAGATAGCACTTTGACAGCAGCCTTCATCTAAGGGAACGCTCCTGATAAGGGAGCACTCCTCTGGCTGTGAGTTAAAGCAGGAGCGGGGCAGATCCTGCATCCTACCCGCAAATAAAGAATGCAAATACAGAGTTCACATGCCACATGGCCACTGCCTTTTCCAG
The DNA here is from genome assembly GCF_965112155.1 of Podarcis liolepis. Taxonomy (NCBI): domain Eukaryota; kingdom Metazoa; phylum Chordata; class Lepidosauria; order Squamata; family Lacertidae; genus Podarcis; species Podarcis liolepis. Next base: position 100,047,174 of record NC_139555.1, on the reverse strand, counting down.
GATATGTTGGAATGCTAAACTGGGGAAAGGTGAGACCTGGTGGCTATATACCATGTTTAAAAGAAGATGGATTATTGGAGGCAGAGCTATTTTGATAATCAAGTAAAACTCTGTTGCTGTGGCTGCATAGATATTTGGTCTCAAAGGCAGGGTTGGCTACCCTTAATGGGCATGCAAATGTCAGATTTGTGTGGTTTTTTTTAAAGTGGGTTACTTCTTACATCCAACTCATGCAATAAACTTAAATAATTCTGTCTTTGCCTCTGCTGCAGTCTATAAGAAAAGTTGCGTTTTGGTTTGCTTCCAAACTTTATTTTAAACAGAATGAAGCTAATCTTAAACAAGATTAAGCTAAAATCCTTACTGGAAGCCCCCATTGACCTTCATTGGACTTAGTTCTGAGTGGGAATGTAAAACTTTGCACTGTAGTTGCATTAATTTACATTATGTTGTCAATGAAGATTTTATATATCAATATATATTGGCCTGGAATAGATACTGACTTAAAAAATCCCACAAACTTGACTTGTTGTGTTTTTTTAATCGTAATGATCTATAACAGGGGTCAGCAAACTTTTTTAGCAGGGGGCCGGTACACTGTCCCTCAGACCTTGGGGGGGGGGGGCTAGACTATATTTTTTGGGGGAAATGAATGGATTCCTATGCCCCACAAATAACTCAGAGATGCATTTTAAATAAAAGCACATATTCTACTCATGTAAAAACACGCTGATTCCCAGACTGTCCGCGGGCCAGATTTAGAAAGCGATTGGTCCGGATCTGACCCCCAGGCCTTAGTTTGCCTACCCATGATCTATAAGGTACTTCTGTGTATGTAAAACTATACTTTGTCGTGTAACTGTGCAGTTTTGTTATACAGGCACCTCCCCCCCCCCACACTTATGCAGGGGTTCTATTCCACGCCTCCATGCACATAAGTAAAAAGCGTAAGTGGGGAGCACCCCACTGCTAAATGCCCATTCTTTTTTATGCTCCCCAGCTCGCTCGCTCTCTCTCTCTCTCTGTCTCTCTCTCTCTCTCCTGCTCTCTCTCCACACAACTCTCTCTTCAGCTAGATTTGAAACTCTGGGGCCGGCTGGAGCACATGCAGGGAAATGGCTGTTGCTGCTGCACTGCCACGCACGCCAGCTGCTAGGTGGGTTGGCTAGCCCAAACAAAGCACTGCTATGCCTCTGGTCTCTGTTGAGCTTCCTCCACCCTTACCAAAGTCCTCTTCGGTGTGGTGTAGTGGTTAAGAGCAGTGGACTCATAATCTGGGGAACCGGGTTCGCTTACCCGCTCCTCCACCTGCAGCTGCTGGGTGACCTTGGTCCAGTCACACTTCTTTGAAGTCTCTCAGCCTCACTCACCTCACAGAGTGTTTGTTGGAGGGGAGGAAGGGAAAAGTAGAATGTTAGCTGCTTTGAGACTCCCTAGGGTAGTGATAAAGTGGGATATCAAATCCAAACTCTTCTTCTTCTTCTTCAGGCTCCAGGGAGGGTGTCTCCAGCTCTCTCCTGCCATTTCCTGGTTTGAATCTATTTATTTATTTCCCGGCATTGCACATATACGTGGCTGCGCACATGTCAGTTGTGCGTAAATTGTGGGGAGCCTGTATTCTATTTATATGGCAATGCACTCCTTTGTTTCTTGCCTATGGCTCCTGCACTTTACAAATACCTCTGGATCCATTTTTGACAGCGACGTAAAAGGTTCAGTTGTCCCAGACAGCTGATGTCAAAACAGGCTAATGTTGAGCCCTATCACATTGGGGGGAGGAGGGGGAAGGATGTATAAAATATTAAGATAATTCACTCTTAAAGGGTGAGCAAATACTTAAAAAATACCAGTCCTTGAGGTCGTCACCTAGTAGCTTCTACACAGATCTGCTCTTAGCCATGATCTGAGTTGACATGTGTTGCTGAAAGGATCTTTAGAACAGTATTGCTGATGGAAGAGGACAGATTTAGGGCACATCTCCTAGCGCTGTGCAAAATTTCACGCTCAGACATTTTTTAAGATGAAAAAAGGGGTTTACCAAAATGCTTTCCAACCCCTCTCCCGTACTGCTTTTTCATGGGGTATCTTTGGTGCCTGGTTGTAACAGTTGTGGTGCCATTCCTAGAGGTCTGCTTAGAAATGCATGCCCTGAAATAAAATGTGTGTTTAGTGATAAAATACATATTTGAAATCAATTCCCCCCCCCTGTGAATTTATCTCTTGCTTGCAGACTGTTGCAGACATGGCAAAGGACAGACTTATGAAAGGAGGTGTGTGAAGTGGACAAGGACCGGGAATGGGCTGATCTATCCGTCTGTGACGCTGGCAGGAGATGCTGCTCCAAAAGCCTGACCTCTGTCCATTGCTGTTCAAACCTGCCAATGGGAAGGTAGGCTCAGTAAGCTGGTGAGTGGGCTCATATGGGGAGATGCATTCCTCAAGGTAGGGGAGGGAAATACTTTGACTTAAGGCTGGGTGCAATCTGGCAACCAGTGCAGCTGGTGCCAAACAAACTGAACACTGCAGGTAGGCCAGCTAAGTATACAGTCACTTGCCTTACAAAACTATTGTACTACCAACCTTACTGTATGCTTGTGAAACATGGACCACTTATAAACGCCATATCCAGCTCCTCGAAAGATTCCATCAACGGTGTCTCCGAAAATTTTTACGCATCACTTGGGAAGACAGGCCAAGTAATGCCAGTGTACTGGAAGAAGCAAAGATCACTAATGTTGAAGCAATGATTCTTTAACATCAACTTTGTTGGACTGTTTATGTTGTTTGGGTGTCTGATTATTGTCTTCCAAAGCAACTACAGCTCAGGTTACATACGCTTCAGGTTACAGACTCCGCTAACCCAGAAATAGTGCTTCAGGTTAAGAACTTTGCTTCAGGATGAGAACAGAAATCGTGCTCAGGCAGTGCGGCAGCAGCAGGAGGCCCCATTAGCTAAAGTGGTGCTTCGGGTTAAGAACAGTTTCAGGTTAAGTACGGACCTCCAGAACGAATTAAGTACTTGAGGTACCACTGTACTCTATTCTGAACTTAAAAATGGAAAGCGTAATGCTGGTGGTCAATGAAAGAGGTTTTAAGACTGTCTCAAGGCAAATCCAAAAAAATGTAGTATAAACACCAACAATTGGGAAACACTGGCCTGTGAGTGCTCCAGTTGGAGAACAGCCTTTACCAAAGGTGTCATGGGCTTTGAAGACACTCGAATTCAGGACGCAACGGAGAAACATGCTAAGAGGAAGGCATCCTTGGCAAATCCACACTGTGATCATCTCCCACCCGGAAACCAATGTCCCCACTGTGGAAGGACGTGTGGATCCAGAATTGGCCTCCACAGTCACCTACGGACTCATTGTGAAAATCGTGTTTATGGAAGACCATCTTACTTGGCAACAAGTGATCGCCGAAGAAGAAGAAGAAGAAGAAGAAGAAGAAGAAGAAGACAGTCGCTTGCCTAATACTATCTCATAAGTGTGGAAGTGAGACTTGAACTAGGAACTTCACAGCTCACAGTCTTAGCCACTATAATTCACTAGTTTATCCTATATTAACTAGAGGCAGATAGATCTGTCAGTTTCATTTTCTCTCAGCTTTTCCAATGTTGAGTTCAGTTTGCCACATCTACACATCACTTTGTAATTTTTTTTTTAAGTTCTCATAAAAATAAGTGCATTTCTTCTGATGTACATCTTTCCACAGGCAGTCCCCCGCCCCTGCACATCTTTGGTTTTTTTTTGTCAGAGAACTACATGGCAAAATCTATGGACGTGTGAATTTCATAGGACAGCTGTGTTCGTTTCGCTCGTTGATTTCAGAAGGGGGAATCAGAACATGAACCAAACTCAATATTTCTTCCATCCCTGATATCAACCTGGGCAACACACAAAAACAGATTAAACATTTTTCACTACCAAGGAGGCGAGGCAAGAATAAACACCGTTGTAACTGTGAAAGGAACCCTTTTAAGATTTTACCAGAGAGATAGTTTCAGCACATCCTACAATGTATGATTTCTTCTGAATATTATGTAAAGGCATGGTATATACCTGGTGTGCCTTTTCTTTACCATAGATTTCAACGACGACTCGCTGTATTACTTGCAAAATGAGACGTGTGGCTTTCCTGTCCATGCCAAATGGGCAGGACACCAGCTGGCTCAGGTTTATAGTTAGAGGGGGTAAATGTTTGAACTGCAGATGCAATTAAACATGAAAGCATATTCTCTTTTAAAAATAAAATAAGGGCCCCTTTGCTGAAGGCTTCACAATCAGATTTTCAGTGCCTATCAGAGCTAATTTTTAATGACTTCTATGAAATTAATTCAGTTGGAACCTACACAGAAAAAGAGAGAAAAGAGTTTGTGGGGGTGGAGGGGGGAATACCCCACTATTGAAACTTCTAGGTAACTGAATTTACTGCGTGCCATCCATAGATTTCCCTGCCTCTTTCTTTAATGAGCAGTTCCATTTATATACCGCTCCTAAGGGACCATGTCAGCTGCACCTGCAGAAATGGAGATCTGCTCTCCTGCAGCTTAGGACAAAATTATATTACACTACCGTCGCATGTAACATTAACCTGACAGCAACTTCTCTGCCCCAAAGTTTTATTGTGGGCAATTTGCACTGGAGAAATGGCATGAGGGAGGTTCTCAAACCTTCCCCCAACACTTTTCACCTAATTTTCCCCAGCAGTTTTTACCTTTACATCACAAACATAGTCTGGCATCTTGTGAGCCTTGGGGAATGACTTCGGGGAAGTTTCCCCAAAATGACTTTGGGGAAGCATAGCTAAACCCGTGGGATGCGAGTGGCACTGTAGGTTAAACCACAGAGCCTAGGGCTTGCCGATTAGAAGGTCAGCGGTTCGAATCCCCGCGATGGGGTAAGCTCCCGTTGCTCGGTCCCTGCTCCTGCCAACCTAGCAGTTCAAAAGCACGTCAAAGTGCAAGTAGATAAATAGGTACCGCTCTGGCAGAAAGGTTAATGGTGTTTCCATACGCTGCTCTGGTTCGCCAGAAGCGGCTTAGTCATGCTGGCCACATGACCCGGAAGCTGTACGCTGGCTCCCTCGGCCAGTAAAGCGAGATGAGCGCCGCAACTCCAGAGTCGTCCACGACTGGACCTAATGGTCGGGGGTCCCTTTACCTTTTAGTTAAACACCCTGCCACTTTGTCACCACAATAGCACCTTCTCAAGGACACTTTGGTGCAAAGAAGCAGCCATGAAGTTAAGGTAGCACCCTGCTGCTGGGTACAGGGGCAGACTTTGGTCATATTTCAGCGGCGCCCTGTGCAAGGCAAACTTTGGTGCCTCCTGTTTCTTGCCTTCCATTCTGCTCAATGTACTACATCATAGTTGCAATGCCCTGCAACACCCGCTAGGCTTGGTGCCCAGTGTGGTGGAACCGGTCTTGCTGCCTTAAATCTGTCTCTGCTATGCAATGTGTGCCTTTGTTGGCCCTATCAATTGCAAACAGAATGGAGCCATACAGGTCTTCCCTATGCCTAGTTGCAGTCTCATATAAGGCATTTGTCACTTCTCCCATATTCAGGCTGAAGAGGAGGGCAGTAATCATGTTTTTGTGTGCACATGGACATGTGTTCACACATTGCATCTGGCTGGCCATTGCTGAGAACAGGCTATTTTTTTTCTGGAATAACTTTTCTGACAATGCAAGCTCAGTCCTGTGTTGAATTGTGGGGAGGTGAATGCATCTAGCTAGCCACTAGAATGCTAACCTTAAAATGATACTTTTCTTTTTCGTTCCTGGAAAATATGCCGGGAATTAACAAAAGGAGCTCTGTTGTTTTAGCTTTGGAACGTCACTACTGCAAAATATAGAGGCATGCATGTGTTTGTTTGTTTGTTTGTTTGTGTGTGTGTATGAATGTACACCTGTGATATGAAGTTGAAAAGCTGTTACATGTTCAGGTAGGTAGCCGTGTTGGTCTGACGCAGTCGAAATAAATAAAAAAAATAAAAAATTGTCCAGGAGCACCTTAGAGACCAACTAAGTTTGCTCTGGTTATATGCTTTCATGTGCATCTGAAGAAGTATCTGAAGTATTTGGTATCTGAAGAAGTGTGTATGCACACATTTTTTTTGATTTTTTAATTTATTTCAGCTGTTATATGTGTTTGCGTTGAAAGCTGTTTGTAGGACAGGTTCTTTTGTTCCTCTAGTGAAAAGTGAGCAATAAAAGATTTATGAATATGAAAATTTAATAGATTTTAGTCAATAAATCTTGCTAGTAATTTTTTAAAATCAGGCTGCACCCCCATTTTCCATGAAACAGGCATCTCCTCGGGTGGGGAACGACATACTTTCTACAACCCCCATTTTGAAATGACAGTGATTTAAAGTTCATCAAAACTTGACGCAGCAAAATCCTGACATTTAATGAATTATCTCGTAACCCAATCTTATGCATGTCTAGCTGGGATACTTACTCCCAGGTCTGCAGCCTTAATGGGATTTCCTGCAACCTCACAGCAAGCAGCGATTCCACAAATAGCTGCACTTATATCTAGATCCCTGCTTCCCAGGTGCCCCTGTGTCACATGACTTTGCAGCTGCTTCAGTGCTGCTTGGCTGGGATTTTAAGAGCTGCCATGAACTTGTGTGGTCCTGCAGAGACACAGCTTACGTGCAGCACACATAAGACACAGCTGCCGCCAAATACACTCTTTGTCCCCACTCAAGGCAGGACTTGGATGACAGTTTGGGTCATCCCCACCCCCATCCCCCATCACACACCCTTTTGTGTACGTGTGGTTTTTTTGCCTTTTCTCCAGTCTTTAGATGCTAAACAGGAATTATTTTCACATAGGCTCATAAGCTGCTGCAGATACCTGCTCCGCCTTGCATTTGAGAATTAAGCAGGGCCACAAACTGTACCATAGAACAGATCGTGGAGGAAAGCGGCGCCTGTCGTTTTGCGGCGCTGGATGATTGCATGTAAGGAGCCGAGTGATTTACTAGTTATAGCGTTAGGAAGATTGTGCTCTGGCATGAACTTGATATTGAATCAACACAGCAAAGCGAGGAGCACAATTTGCTTGGATGCTAGAGTCCTTTAGAACAGCGGCCATGTGCACAGATCCCCTCCTCCATAGACACACACAAACACCTTCCGGTCATCCAGCTGCCAAGAATCAGGTTTGCCAAATCTGAACCAGTCGAGAGAGCATTACCACAAAGCAGTGCTTTGCTGGCAAGGTTAGAAGGCTCACAGAACACTTTGCAACTCAGAGGGATGTAATGTAAACAGGTGCTTCTGGTTTAAGCATAGGTACCACCAGAGTTCCATGAATAAAGGAACAAGGCAAGACAGCAGCTGTGGTTGCTCCCTGCAGTGTTGCTATCCTAGCTAGGCTCCTGTCTAAGGCTGCCATACGCCTGGGTTTTCCTGGACACTTCCAGGAATTGGGCAGCGAAATGGTGACCGGGCGGATTTTCACTGAATTGGCAAAATGTCTGGGAAACATGCCCCCCCAAAGCTCCTGATTCTCACTATTGGGTATTTGGCAACCCTACTCCTGCTTTCATAGCCAATGCCTCCTAGAAGAAAAGGGGGTGGTGGTGTTGAAATGCTTTTGAGACCGGCCAAAGCTATTGGTGAACACTGATGTGACTGGCACAAGATGTGCGCGGCTTGCAGAACAGCGTGAGAAATGGTGTGAAATTGCACTGGGTGGGTGGTTCTAGCTACAGGTGTATTCAGTCAAGTACATCTTGTGTTTCCAACCCAGCAATTTCCTGTCAGTGGAAGTGATCGTTTCTGCTCATTCCTGTGGGAAGTGGTCGTTTTAGAGCCTTTGCAAAAGGTGGAACCAGCACTGTTTAGTAAAAGCTTTGTCTCAGCATTAGCAGTTCCTCTCTGCATAAAGGAAGTTATGCCCTGATCACGTGGTGCCAGATACACTATGCAATTGATGGCTCTGCATGTGAAAGGTTAAAACTTTCTTCTGCTCTCAGGTTGATGGCATGTGACGACGAACTGCTTTTGCTGACAATTTTTATTTATCTGTATAATTTTTTTATTTATCTGTAGTTAATTGTGTATTCTGCCAATTTTGATTTCTATGAGATGCATGCTTCTTCTTTTTTACAATTCCTTATTGTTTTATTTTAAACTATCTATCTATCTATCTATCTATCTATCTATCTATCTATCTATCTATCTCTATCTATCTATCTATCTATCTATCATCTATCTATCTATCTATCTATCTATCTATCTATCTATCTATCTATCTATCTATCTGTCTGTAAGCCACATTGGCTCATTTTTGAGAAAGGTATACTTAAGAGCTGTGTTCTTTATGTATTTCATAAAATTTAAATGCCACTTGGTCGTACAAAATATCAATGTGGTTTCCAAAAGAATATAACAACAGGATTGAAGTACAGATGGAAAAGACCATGCTCTGGCTGTTTCAGCTGGACTTGCTCCAACTGTGGCATCCCAACTCTGTCCAGATTGCTGAAACCCCCTCCATGAGTAAGCAGTGATGGATAGGAGAATATATTGCAGGGTATATTTCAGCCATAGGCTCTGGAGGGACTGAAGGTGTCACTTTGCACACAACCAGTCCCAGATTCAATCTCTGGCGGTCCCAAGGAATGATGGGAAAACTCCAGGCAGAGTTTCAGATATATCCTGCAGAGCTGCTGCCAGTTAGGGTAGGCACTACTACGCTTGATAGACCCGGGGCAGAGGAGGGGGGCGGTGGGGGTGGTCCGCCCTGGGTGTCACCACTGAGGAGGGTGACAAAGTGCCCGGCGGCACTCATCACGGGGCCTGCAGCACGCCCAAGCCTTGCGTCTCTCCTGGAAGTGACATTGTGGCTTGGGTGCCTGCAGGCTCCATGCTGCCCCAAATGGCCCATCTGCTGCCTCCCCCTCAGCTGTAGGGCGGCTGAGTGAGAGGAGGCAGGCAGACTCTGCAGAGGCCCAGCAGAGCGCCCTGCCCTGGCTTGCCCCACCCCATGGGTGGCTGGCCTACTCCCTGGGCACAGGGCACGTGCGTCGCCTCAGGCACCCGATTGACTTGTTCCGCTGCTGGATAGACCCATTGGTCTGACTCTGTGTAAGGCATCCCAGTCTGCTCCTTAGGCTTTCTGTCTTTCCCTCTGTTGTTTTCTAAGGATCAAGGCAGCACTCTTTTATTTAGCTTTGAATTATCAACAAGGAACAAACATGCATGTCATTCTGACAGGCAGAGAGGGTGTGCAGAGAAAGCTTAGAAATTGCCAGAGCATGTTCTCACTGCATGGATACATATTTTCCCCTCCCGCTTTAATGCCCTGCTCAGTGTAAGTTCCTTGGATGACCAAGTGTCATGCCTATGGAGAAGAAGGTTTTTTCAGATCCACTTCAGTGGTTTTCCCCCAAAAGGGGTCCAGCCTGCTCCAGCTGACCCTCCGTGCTGGTTTTTGAATGAATAAAGATGTGTTTTAATCTGCTGGTACTATTTTTAGCTGCTGCTATTCTTTTTGTAGACGTGTTATGTTTTACCTTACAATCTTAGGCTCATGGTGCTTTGTGTTTTAATATAAGTGGTGAGTTTACTTGGTGCTCTGTAAATGATGGGATAAGCCAATGAATAAAAATGGCAGGCAGCAGTTTCCCTATCCTTGCCAATTTTTAAGAATTCTAACTCATTTAGTTTTCTCTATAGAACTAGATGGGAGCACTGAAGAGCTTGGATTTGATATCCCGCTTTATCACTACCCTAAGGAGTCTCAAAGAGGCTAACAATCTCCTTTTCCCTTCCTCCCCCACAACAAGCACTCTGTGAGGTGAGTGAGGCTGAGAGACTTCAGAGAAGTGTGACTACCCCAAGGTCACCCAGTAGCTGCATGTGGAGGAGCGGGGAAGTGAACCCGGTTCACCTGATTATGAGTCCACTACTCTTAACCACTACACCATACTGGCTCACACTGAAGTCACCCCTTACCTGTGTGACCCAGTCACTGTATCTGAATGGCTCCACCCTGCGTTCAACGTATTGGTAACTTGGAAATGTAATAATGAGAGAAGAGTCCAGGAAATGGCTTTGGCCATGCCCAGTGCTTGGAACGAACTAATCTGGATGAAGTAATTAACTAAATTAATTAAAGATCTCTGAATTACCGATGAAAGTAGTTCCCGTAATTTCTGGATGAAATGGGTGTAAATTAAGTTTCCATTGCAGCATAACTGTGGGCAACTTTCAATTCAGTTTTACTTTTAAGTCAATAATTTATCTATGTATGATAAATCTGTGTAGGTTCATAACACTTAACTCTGTGCTTGATGGTATGACCATTGCATCGATCATTTTTAACCAATCTCAAAAGTGATGCTGTTGAAGCATGGAGGTCATAATTGCTGGGAAGAATAAACACAACAATTGTTCACATTACACATTGATGTTTTCTTAGTTTCTTAGCTTGTAAAATTCTGAAGGCTGGGGCAGGGAATGCTGAGGACCATGTGAATTGAACTGGAATTCTATTAGTTGCTTTTTGGAGGGGAGGAACTGGAACTGGAATTAATTCATTTTTAAAATGGGCTTTCCAAGCACTGACACACCACACATTGAAAGCATAGGGACCCTGGGAACCAAGCTACAGTTCCCAGAACAACAAACTACAGTTCCCAGGATCCTTCGGAGGGAGCAGGGTACTTTAAACATATGGTGTGGGTGTGACCCAAATATATGTGACCCATATGTCACACTTGGGATTGCAATAGAGCATTCAATACTGGAAAACAAAATTTAGGGGTTTAATGGAAAGTGTGCTTTTATTTTTCTTTTACAATTTATATAATACATGTGTGAACTGTTTTATTGTAAATAACCATCTTGGGGACATTTCTTTTAGAAAGCAGAAGGGAAGTGTAGGAAGAAATTATTTTTAACAATGTCTAAGTCCTTATTCTTGTACCGTTGAGCAGGGACAAATCAAAGTTTATACCAAACTACACATAGCGATGGATATTGACTTAAATAACTGAAGCAAAATGGAGCCCGGTCTTCAAAGCGCTGCCAACAGATACCCCACTGTGTGGGGTTTTCCTTCTTATCGTGCAAAAGGGTCAGCTTGCAGATAAGCCAAATATATGCTCTCCCCCGGTATAAATTATCCACCACAATCTCAAATTCCTTTCTCCCACTTGGCTTCATTTCTCTTGCTTGTCATTCTCTTCTCTTTATTGATGATCTGGGACTCCTCCTGACAAGAGTGTTTTATCAATAAAAGCTATGCCCAGGCATTGGGATCAAAGTAGGAAGTCCATTGCCTGGGTCCTTCCCCTCCTTTGACAGAATCAATCTTACCTGCTGCAACCCTTTCAACTCGCATAATTTATGACCGCGATGTGCAAACATTCCCTGTGTAACAAAGCTATTTATATTGTAACCTTCAGGGGTCTGATTCATCAGCGGCGCTCCTCCACGTAGTTTCGTATCATTAAAAACAGCCTCTTGCTCAATGAAAGATGCTGCTTGCTAATGAAAAGAAGGTAATCTGGGAGATCATAAGGTATAAATAGCAACAACAACAACAAAAAGCAGCGTCAGGATTTTAAGCATTGCTTACGCAAGCAAGGCCAGGCAAGTTAACATAATTATTCAGTGCCGTTAAGAGAAAATGGGAGCCAGTAATAAGCCCCACAGAGAGCTGTAGACTGCCTTGTGTTCTTGGGCAATAACTTCTGTCTTAACAGCTCTCATGCTTTCAACGTTGAATCATAAATGGCTAAGGTCACAAGAGCTGAAGAACAAGGCATATGTACATAGATCAGGTCTAAGGCTGTTCTTCTCCAGCCTCCATGTTTTCACACGGTCATCCAGATGCCTACAAGAAGCCTATTAAGTAGCACAACATCACTCTCCACACTTGAGTCTCCCAGCAAACAGGTATAGAGAAGGTACTACCTCAGACACTGGAGGCAGTACACAGCCAACATGGCGACTAACCATTGCTTTGCCTGTGTGAGGGTCACACGCAGGACGTTAAGACAAATAGCCTCTCCCACTTTGACTTTCTAACAAGTGGTAGTCAGCAGCAAATTGCTCCTGAACCTGGAGAAACTGTATAGACATCATGATCCGTAACCACTGACAGTCTCGTTCTCTGTGAATTGGTCTAATATAATCTGTCTGAGCTAGCGGCCAAAACCACAGCTTTAAAGCAGCAAATTTCATAGTTCAACTGTGCACCACAGTTCTTTTTGTCTGTCCTGAATTTCCTACCTCCCAGCTTCATGCATGACCCGAAGTTCCAGTATTATGGCCGAGGGAGGAAAAACTGCCTCCACACCATGCATTCGTTATTCTATACAACTCTCTCATGTCCTTACTCGTCTTTGTTTCCTAAGCCTCAGATGCTGTATCCTTTCCCAGCAGAATATGGTCTGGAGACCGGTATACGATGCACTGCTACTATGGAGAACTGGAGCAAAGGACAGGAAATGATGTAGTCAGGTAGAAAGTCATTCATAGGAAGCAGTATTGTGGAGGGATGGAATTGGGTTAGGAGAACATAGGCTGCCTAGGGAAATGACCGGAGGGTCCGGGAAGCAGAAAACACAGACAAGAAACGTTGCTGTTTCTGGAAAGATCACAGGGTGAGGGGGTGTTGAGCAAGGGGAAATGAGCCCTTGTTAATTCTCCTTGAGTGGTTGTCGATACCATTGACCATGGTATCCTTCTGGAGCGGCTGTCCGAGTTAGGAGTGGGTGGCACCGCTTTGCAGTGGTCCCAGAGGGTGATGCTTAGGAAGTGCCCTTCAACCCCATGGAGCTTTCAATATGGGGTTCCTCCGGGTTGGATTTTATGGTGTTTATTATCTATGGTGTTTAATACCTACATGAAACCACTGGGTGGGGATACCCGGAGTTTTGGAGTATGCTGACAGGAATATGCTGGTGCCACCCAGCTCTGCTTCAGTGAGAGCCAGTGTGGTGTAGTGGTTAAGAGCGGTAGTCTTGTAATCTGGGGAACTGGGTTCGCTTCCCCGCTCCTCCACCTGCAGCTGCTGGGTGACCTTGGGCCAGTCACACTTCTCTGAAGTCTCTCAGCCCCACTCACCTCACAGAGTGTTTGTTGTGGGGGAGAAAGGGAAAGGAGAATGTTAGCTGCTTTGAGACTCCTTTGGGTAGTGATAAAGCGGGATATCAAATCCAAAATCCAAATCCAATCCAATCCAGTCCTCAGGATCTCCAGGTAAGGCAGGGAATATCCACCTGAAGCCCTGGAGAGCCACTGCCAGTCAGTGTATATGGTACTGAGCTCCATGGACCAGTATAAGGTAGCTTCCTATGTTCCAAAAGTGGGAGCTGGGAAAAAGGAAGCAAAGCAAGAGCTGGACATGAACATGGGGACTGAAGGCAGTGTGCATTTCTCTTCATTGAACTCGCCAGAGGCCGCTCTCTTTCTTTCTTCGATATATATTTTAACTTTTGTTCACGAGCAGCATTACTTCACAGCATGGACGTTCTTCATCAAGAATGGCCACTGATTCTGTGCTTTGTTTCCTCTAAGGGTGCTGTTAAGAGGCAGGAAGTGGAGCCAAGTATTCTAAACATTAGAAAGCGCCGTTTTAAACTGAGCAGATTCCATTTGCAAGGGCTCATTTTTGGTATCTAAAACCCTTCTAAGAAAACATGCCATTCCCGCTCGACACTTTGATATTTAACATTAATTCCCTGCTCGGGGTTGACATGGTCTCTTAGCAACTTCCTGCCCTTTGCCCCCTTTCATTCTTGTTCCTGTTAGAGCACTTCCTTTTGTTGCCAGCCACTCTCTCTCCCTTTCAAGACTGCTTTGGAGAAAAGATAATAAAAAAATCCCTGAGTGGGGTGTGTGTGTGTGGAGAGAGAGAGAGAGTGATAGAAAAAAACCAGATACAATTGGGCTATGTGTGCGTATTTATGGTAAATAGCACTGAGGAACAAGCTGTTCTGCGTTCTGATTTCCAACTGTAACCATAAATCAGTCGGAATAAAACTTACACATGCTGGAGGAGGAGAAACTTTCTCCACAGTTCTTGCCAGGGGTGTGAGGCCTTCACAGTGGGTTGAAAGAGCTGTCTGCCCATGGCACTGGGCACCAAATGCATGCGAATCACATTAAGATCACAGACATATGAAGTTGCCACACAAGGAATCTGGTCCTCTTTTCACGATGCCGATGCTCCTTTCGCACTGTTCTTGGCAGCAAAAAGGGATTGCATGGAAATAACCCCTCTCCGCAAGAATACCCCCTGCTTAGGGGTTTAAGGAATCCATGTTAGCCCCCCCGCCATTCTTCACCCTAGTCGAAGCGAGATGGTGGAACACACCAAACCGTAGCTGTTCCTTGTTTCCCAGGGTTCATAAAGGGCTCCTGCCTGGCTCCAGAACACAGGAAATGCAAAAGTAGCTTAAAGCCACCTTAATCCCCATTCTTGTCCAATTCTGAGCAAAGAGCCGGAATGGAGTAACCGAGTAGTTAGCTTGAGGAAGGGGCTCTCCTTTTCAAAAGACGGGCCATAAATTGGCTACATTGATCCTCCCCTCCCCCCGCAGGGCTCATTCATTCCTAGCAAATATCCAAGGAGGTTTTTTTAAATGCTCATTTGCATACCTATTTAGTATGTTGGTGCAGACCAGCATCTGACACTTGTGTCACAAATGCGTGTGTACACAGTCATTCTATAAACTGCAGAAACTCTGTCCAGCTGCCTCTGTCCCCTCGCCCAAGGAATGTTGCATAGCTCAAACGAGAGCTCAGTCAAAATTTCAGCAGACATTCCGGTAATAGTTTTGATTCTTGAAACCCCCCAATATGATAATATTGAAAAGTTTGATGTGGGGAAGGCCACCTTGAATGAACTTTAACGAACTCCTGTTTTCCAATGGTGTCTCCAGGCTGCACTGAGGACATAACCATTCGTTTGTTTGTTCATACATTTTAACTTGTTGTATATTGTTGTAGGTTCAACCCCATCCCCACCTACCTGGGAGTATGCCTCATGAAACCCAATGGGATTTACTTCAGAGTAGACATGTGTAAGATTTGCAGTATGTAGGCTTAGTTGTATCTTTTTTTACAAAATCAACACAAAATGTTTGTCCAAATAAAAAGTTGTATATGACGTCTGGAATATGGGAGATACATGTGTATCTGAAATAGAGTGAGGGAAGGCCTACTTTATTTAAAAAGAAAAATCTGTGCCTTGAGAATATGTCTTGTTTTAAACTGTTTAGGTTGTAAACCTGATGGTGGGGCCTGTCTTATTTTTAGTGATTTGTAAACCACTCTGGGATCTTTTCCAGCTAAACAGCCTTTAATGAATTAATGAACAAATAAATAAATATGTACATTACATGAACACATTGGTGCCACTGTTGGAGCTACTATGAAGTCATGGGTGTGTGGCCAGCAAAAGTTCACGTGAGCTGGTGGGGTGGGTTTCAAGCACGTTTTGTTTACAGCAGGATTGGAAATGACAAGTGTCCAGACAAAAGGAACAGCATCTATATTTGCGTTTTGATTTCCCAAAATGTAAATGCCAAGCAGAATCGAAAGGACACTTCTTGGGGAGAATTTTGAGCTTCCTGGGGGGTGGTGAGAGGATTTCACCCACACGTAATAAGTTTTTTTAAGTGCCCTGCTTTCCTCTATTGCAACACACAAGCTATCCACGGGCAATTTGTCCTCCTGATCCTCATATAGTACCCCCCCCCAACCTATTCACAAAAATAAATGCAAATAGTTTGAAAGGAAAAAAATTACAAAAAATCCCAACAGGTAAATAAATATAAGTGACATGATGGTGTCATATCATCCCAGCCAATCAGATTTGACTATGTGATGAAGTTACAAAGCTAAATAAGAGTGAGGTCTGTAAGCATTCACCTTCCTCTGAATAGGATTGCTGATGATGCCTTTGTGTTATGCGATTATACAAAGGCAGATTAAGAGCAACAGTTCTTTTCATATATCCAAATAGGCAACCATTTGCTCCCCATTTTTTGGTCCTTCCTTTAAAAATGCCAAAATGTGGGTGCTTTTCAAAGAGGAATCTTTTTAGCTAAACATGGTCCTCTTTCAGTTCAGCCTTAAAAATAGCACAAATTAAATTGTTATTGTGAAGCGAAACACAATGAGTCTTTACAGTTAGTTGGCAAGTCCACTTTGTAAGATGTCTGCAGTTTTATAAACCAATTTAGCTCAGATCTAATAGAAACTGTTCCTTCACTATAATCATATTGGCCTGCATTTTAGGTTAATGGAGATGAATATTACTGCCAGAATTTGTTCTTTCCTTGCATGTAATCTAATGCCAGATGGTTCTGAAAGGGTATTAAAACTCCCATGCTCATGACCTCCCAGAGGGTTTTTTTTATCATTAGAAGTGCAGCATAATTCAAGGAAGTTTCTCTGCTCGGCTCCTGATCATAAATCTTCCTAATGAGGCACTGAAGCCCAAAAAACAAAATAATTTTGTTAATTTCAGTTGTTCCTTTTTCATCAGACGAAGTGAGAATTCACTATACCAGGTATCATTTTAAATAATGCTAGTGAAACACCACGGAAATTAAATAGACAGGTCAAGAGTTCAACCCACCGTGGGGAGTTAGAAAATGAAGCGGAGGTGGAATGCACCCACCTTGTACAGTTTAGTTTCTAATTTAGGACACAGAGATGCTATCCTGTGTGGTATTGAATTGCGCTTAGCTTTGCATAAAATCCAGGGGATTTATTGCATAAGCAAGGGTTAATTTATGTTGCACAGAATTTGTCGTATTTTGAGGATGAAACAAAATGGAGTCCCTATTGTAATGGAAGACAAAAGTGGGCAACCGTTCCAAGGGACTGAGACCACATTGTGACTCCAAGCTGAAAGCAATGATCTGACTTTTTAAGGTCCAAGATACATCACAGTCTTGTGCTGTTCTGGGGGTTCTCCTAATTCCCCCAGAGCCAATGGCAGGGGGAGTACGCCCTAGGGAGGGGGGGGCAGCCCCATTGTGCTAGCAAAAGGCATTGCATGGGTTTTCGCTGGCAGTGCCAGTTAGCTGAATCCAGTCCTCTGTTTTTAAAACAATAAAACTAAATAATGAAACGATATAGTTTGAGGTTTTATAAGCAGATTTGAAAAATTGTGCACCTGGAAAGTAATTAAAAAGCACAGGCACGAATATATAGAAATATTTTGTAATTCAGTATTATATATTCTGAAAAAAGAGAGATAAGACAATGAAATATAATGACCATGGTGTGATATTTTGAAAATCCAATACCATGTCTTCTTTCGAGAGATCATTCTGCTTTTGATGATATACATTGAGTCTGGACAAAACACACACACATTCAAATCAATAAAGTATGTCTTTAAACTTGAACATCTGATCTACAAAAGGATGCATAATTCAGGCTAGACCATTCATTTTAAACAAAAATAAATTCTAAATCAATAGACCAATAGTTTTGCCATGGGAATTAAACTTGTCTGTTCAGGAAACTGCTTTCAGAATATATTTTCCTTTTGAACTGTGCTACGCAGTGTTAAGAAAATACATACTTACCCAGATTGCTACCACATAAAATTGGGTAGTGGCAGCGAGAAATAAAGTGGTGGCACAGGGATTAATAGACGGTGAAACGTCTGGGGTCCCTGTGTGATCGCCACAGGGACGTCCCATTCCATAATGATAATTTTACTATTTATACCCCACACATCTTACTGGAGTGCCCCAGCCACTCTGGGCAACTTCCAACATATATAAAAACATAACAAAACATCAAACATTAAAAATACCCTACCCTATACAGGATTGCCTTCAGACGGCTCGGGGGTTGGATAACTCCATACCCTCCAACATTTCTCCACTGAAAATAGAGACATCCTAAGGAAAAGTGGTACATTTGGGGATCAAATCAGAAACCAGGATGGCTTCTCCAAATCAGGGATGTCCCTCAAAATAGTGACACATGGGTGTGTGTGTCTGTGTTTACAGAGACATAAGGGCCACTGGCTTTAATGACAATTATTCCTTGGTTGTTGTGAGCCTCACGCTAACACTCAGCCTACAGAATGGGGATTCACCACAATAAACTGAACTATTTAAATGCAAAGTAGTACTGGGGAAACTCCCTCCTTTCATTCTTTGTACCATCCGCTTGTTGGTTCCTATTCCAAGGATAGATTTCTCCAGATTTTTGCTTTGATAAGCTGATACCAATCAGTTTCGGCACCTTTGCAAAGGCCCTCTGTGCAGAATGAGAATTAAGAGCTTCTTCAAACATCATCATGGCTCAATCTATTTCATTTTTTTAAAGGAGAAATTGGCTAGTCCTCCTCCCACAAAGGCTGTACCAGTCATGTGATAGTAGGACTATTGTACTATCGCCTTCAAACAAGGCCAGCCACATTTCCCCACAAAGACTAATGCTTTTTAATTTAGTTAGCTCTACTTCTTACCCTCTCCTCACCATAAGGTTCCATAAGGGTAGGTTACAATACGTATAAAAACGATGGAAACATCGCGACTGTACAACAAGTAAAAATGTTCCAAGTGGAACAAGAACAATACAAATTCAGCACAAGATGTGGCTCCCACAAAACAAAATATCTTGACTGTCAAAGGCCAAGAGGTGAGGGCTGCTTTTAATGTGTTGCATTGGAAAGCCCTAATAAACAGAGCTGGAGGAGAATGGTCAACCATGTCTCACTGCAAGCGCTATCATGAACTTTGATGGTGGTGTGGGAGAGGTCAGCATGTAGCCTCCTGGTCCAATCAAGGCACTCATAAAAACTGGTCTTGAACTAAGGGAGGCTTGTAATTTCTCCCTGCTTTGTCCCCTTTGTCTATATTTCTCTCCCCCCCCCCCATCTGCTTGACACTCCACTTAACTGAAATGTCAGCATCGGCCGGGCTGTTTGAAGTGGCAACTCTCAGGATTATGTTTAGATACCCTGTTCACTTGCTTTTTTATACTAATTCCCCAGGTCTTTTTTCCCTTGGGTTTCCCCAATAATATTCAATTGAGTTTTCTTTTCTTGGTTAGCTGGAGTTGAATAACCACATGTATTCGGAGTCTGTGACTGGCTGAAATCACAACCTAATAATAATAATAATACCCCGTCCATCTGACTGGGTTGCCCCAGCCACTCTGCATGACTTCCAGCATATACAAAAACATAATAAAACATTAGACATTAAAAACTTCCCAATACAGGGCTGCCTTCAGATGTCTCCTAAAGGTTGTATAGTTACTTACCTCCTTGACTTCTGATGGGAGGGCATTTCATAGAGTGGGTAATGATGACCCCTACTTGGAAGGTGTTTTTTCTTTTTTTAAGTACAATTTCCCAATATTCTTTGGTTTGGACCCAGCCTGAACCATGCACAATTTGATTCAGTTCTCATTTAAAGGCAAAACTTAACAAAACTGCATTTCCTCCCAAAAATATGCAAATCCAAACAATGCCATCCTTCCAAATTTGCAATTGAATGAACTTTGCAGTGCTGTTTTTCAGCCAAATTATGTGTACCAAAATGTACATACTGGGATAAAGTGTGCATCGAAATGCATATTGCTGAAAATCACATACACAGATGCACTAGATTGGGGGAATTGATTTGCAAAAATGTCTATATTAGTCAGAGTTGTGTATAAAGACGTGCAAAGTAGGAAAAATTTGAACAAAAATGCTGAAGAATTTTCATGCGATTTAAATATATATATATATATAACTGGTGGGGAAATGTGGAGACTTAAATTTAAGACGGGGAAAATTAGACAGATTTAAGACGGGGAAAACAGACTTGTTTTCCCATCCCTACCCTGGGCTTAATGTTCTTATGGGGTGGGGGGAACCTTTAGATAGTCAAGTGTAGTACTTCAGTTACAAAGCACACAATAGCATTTCCCTTCTCTCTGTGTCCCTTCTCCTCCCCCATCATTCCATACTTTACAACTGCTTCTTCATTCCTGGTATGTTAGAACAAAAAAAAAAACAAAAAACGAGCAGTTTGCAATCCTGGGTTTTATTTTATTTTATTATTTTTTGGAAAAGAAGGAAAACAAATACTCTGCATAGCAGATTTTTAACTCACTTAAATTGTGGCACCGTCACGACTACGGGAAGTAAATTGAGTTTGCTTCTATTTGCTTTAGCTGATGCTGAACTCATTTAATTAGGAATAAGCACTGTCTCACTGTATGAAGGGACAAATAATAAGTTGAGCATCTGTAACCACGCACATGTCTGGTCAGCCGCTCCCTGGCTCTAAATTTTTATTATTTAAATAAGAAGAAAGAAAATATGCCAGGTGAAGCCTGGCATTATAGTGCCACTGATGCCAGGCCTGTTGCCCAGTACCCTCACCATCTGTCATGTTCTGGGTGCTGCTTTGGGTTGGGTGTGGCTTGGGCTGAAAACCCTCTGAGTTATGACCCTAAGGTTCAGGCAGTAGCGTAGTGGCGAATTCAAAAGTGCAGGGTCCATTCATGATAGTCACATCCAAGCCCTTTGGAAGATTATATAATAATCTTATAATTATGCCAAAAAAACGACATTGAAGAGATCAGTGCAGATTTTCTATTTTTGTATGCAAACTTGAGAAATGATTTGAAGTGCTCCAATAAAAAAAGGGGGGGTAAAGGACCCCTGGGTGGTTAAGTCGAGTCAAAGGCGCCTATGGGGTTGCAGCGCTCATCTTGCTTTCCGGCATTTGTCCACAGACAGCTTCCTGGGTTATGTGGCCAGCATGACTAAACCGATTCTGGCGCAACACAGTGACGGAAACCAGAGCGCATAGAAATGCTGTTTACCTTCCTGCCGCAGTGGTGCCTATTTATCTACTTGAACTGGTGTGCTTTCGAACTGCTAAGGTTGGCAGAAACTGGGACAGAGCAATGGGAGCTCACCCTGTTGCGGAGATTCGAACTGCCAACCTTCCGACTAGCAAGCCCAAGAGGCTCAGTGGTTTAGACCACAGTGCCACCCGTGTCCCTAGTTCCCCAATATCTTCTTCCAGATAGGTTGTGTTTTTCATGAAGTTCCATTGTATGTCGCAGAGCTTGTGCACCATTCGCTGGAAACTGAAGCTCCTTATGTTTTCAGTGTTCTTTAATGTTTTGCTGTGGAACACACAGTAGCTTAAAAAGCCACTCCCCTTTCATGTTGATTGGGTGACTCTAGACTGCTGGAGACAGGGAACCTTGCAGGCACCGCACTGCAGAAATAGTAGTGGGTCTACTTTTACTACTACCAGTGTCCTTGCGTTGAAGTTTAACTTGTAAGCTCCTTGGGGCAGAATCCTCCTGTACTTTTGTAAAGCACTGTGCGCACTGATGGTGCTGCATTAATGATTACCACGGTGGTTTCGATGTTGTGCCTGGACTCAGGTTCTTTCCGTACAATACCAAAAATTCCCCAGGAATTCCTGGACATGTACATACGTTGCTAATGATGTAAAGAAAGTGACAGATATTTTTGAAAACAGAGTATATAAACTCAAGTCAGTGTAAGTTCTCCATTCAAGCTCCATACATTGAGAATGCAAAAAGAGAGAGCCATGCAGAAACTTAGTTAGCCACTTAAATTTTATTGATGCCTAAGAGAATTCTGTTGCTGTTAGAGGATTGCAAACTCATTACAGAAGATGGTCCAAAGAGGGGGAAGTGAATTATTTGCCCTGAAGCCCTAAGTAAATTTACTCAGAAGTAAATATTTAATTTGAAGCTTTTGTGCCATTTTGATTTACAGAAGTGGAACACTTTCCCATCATTGTGGAGGAGTTGGTCCATGGCCTGGCAAGACAGAGCCAGAGCTGAACCAGCATTTCTCTAGTTTCTCAAAGAAGGGGAAGGAAGACATGAAGGAAGGGAGCATGTGAAATCTCCAGGCTGAAATTTCTGCTCTCAAATTCTACTTAATCCAATAGGACTAATTCTTAAACAAGCAGGCCTAAGATTCCATCCTTGCTTCATATTTCTTCTGATTTAATCCAAGCACAGTAGCAAGGACTCAAAAGAGAAAAGCTTACCAACTAAAAAGTCTCCCTTAAATCAAAGCGGCTTCATAAAAATCTCCCATCTTATCATCCCAGCTCTGATAAAACTGGTGGTGATGTCTTCTCTTTGTATGCATGCATCATTAATAAGGCTGTATTCCTGAAGCGCTGGATCCAGAGTTCAAGCAACATAGCTTTCAAACAACACAAGCTTTCAAAAAACATCTGCAACCTGGGCTTTGTCCAGAAAAGCAGTCCAGAAAAAACTGTCATAGAGTAAAACCTTAGGAAGCTCAATCTATTCGGCTTGTTTCTGGCAGACTGATCTGAAGGGGCTATTCAAGCTGAAGCTGTGCCCAGAGGTTTTCATTGCTGTGGTGAGTTCAGTAACATCCAAGTCATGACCGACTCTGGGGTTGCGGTGCTCATCTCGCTTTATTGGCTGACAGAGCTGGTGTACAGCTTCCGGGTCATGTGGCCAGCATGACTAAGCCGCTTCTGGCGAACCAGAGCAGTGCACGGAAACACCGTTTACCTTCCCGCCAGAGTGGTATCTATTTATCTACTTGCACTTTGGCATGCTTTCAAACTGCTAGGTTGGCAGGAGCAGGGACTGAACAACCCCGTCGCGGGGATTCGAACCGCCGACCTTCTGATCGGCAAGTCCTAGGCTCTGTGGTTTAACCCACAGTGCCACCTGCGTCCATACAGCGCCTAATGCGTCCATGTACATCCTGCCAAACAATAAAGAGACTTTTACAGCACCCCCAAATCACATCAGAAAACTGGAGAAGCCAGTGAATGGAAATATTTTCCTCACTACTTCCATAATGCTTCAGACTGCTAGGGAGAGCATTCCACAAGCAGGGAGCCACTGCAAAAAAGGCCTGTTCTTGTTTTGCCACCCACCGGATCCCTCGTGGATAAGGCACACGAAGAAGGGCCTTGGTTGATCATCTCAGGTTCCAGGCTGGCTCATATGGGGAGAGGTGGTCCTTGAGGTATCACAGTCCTGAGCCAGTTAAGGCCTCATAGGTCAAAACCAGCACTTTGAATCAGGCCTGGAAACTTATTGGCAGTGCAGTTGGGCCAGGATTGGTGTAATATGCTCAAACTGTCTTGTGCTCTTGAGTGATGTTATGTACTTAGTGGTATGGAGTACCATCACTTTTTTAAAAATACCACAAGCTGCCATTTTGTGGTAGTACCCATGGTACTTTGATCAAGCTATGAGTAGTGGCACTTGACTCTTTTATATAAAAAAGTACTGCATGTAGATGTATTCATTCGTTGTGGTAGAATAATATGGAGCCTTCTATCCACATGCCTCCATCCAACTCACACCTTGTCCTATTAATTCTACATTTCCATGCCATGAAATTATCTGTAGAGTATATTATTTGCCCAAGCTATAGGTGATATGGAGGCATGTAAAAAATACCCACAAACTCATCACAGGTGGGCTTCATGTGTTCACTGCACCTGTGTGTGTAGCCAAGTTGTCAGACCCAAGTGATTTGATGGGAATCAGCACTAAGAGAAATTCACAGCACCAGTGGCAATCTTTTAGACACAGTCAGTGACTTAAATTTGCTATTTTGATGTCTTGACTGAGTTTTTCCTTTACTCCTCTAGTTAGCTATTGACGGTCTGTCAGTGAATGTTGCTAAGTAACACCTTACAAACTTCTATACCCTTGTTACATGTGTAAGCTGTTAACTATGAATTCTTTATTGCTACTCCTTGAAAGCAATGAAACATAGACAATAAGTAACTTCTAGGTGTTGGAAGGAGGGGAAACCCACTGTCAAAGTCCATCCCAAGTTATTTTACTTATTTATTTATTTGTTAGATTATTCTGTTTCCAAAGAGCCACAGGGAGATACATGGAGTCATGCCTTTACCTCCTCACAACAACCCTATGAGGTAGGCCAGAGAGATAGAGAGGGCACAGGTCAGTGTTTTATTATTCAGCAATGATATAAGTAGATCGTACAGTGGTACCTCAGGTTACATACGCTTCAGGTTACAGACTCCGCTAACGCAGAAAGAGTGCTTCAGGTTAAGAACTTTGCTTCAGGATAAGAACAGAAATCGGGCTCCGGCGGCGCGACAGCAGCGGGAGGCCCCATTAGCTAAAGTGGTGCTTCAGGTTAAGAACAGTTTCAGGTTAAGTACAGATCTCCGGAACGAATTAAGTACTTAACCCGACGTACCACTGTAGTAGGAACAGAAGGATTTGTCAATTTCATTTCTCTCAGTTTCCAGGGCAGGCCTACCCATAAGTTTTGGTACTTTTGTCCTCTTCTATAAGGAAATGAAAGCATATAACTAGCACGAGTATAGGAAATCAACATTTATTTCCTTTTTCTCCCTCTGAGCTTGCTGGCGGTTTTTTTGGAACTGTTTTTTTCTCAATGCTTGAAGCAAGCTTAACACCCACCCCACATCAAGATGGGGATGGGAGAATTGGCACTATGCTACTTTCAGTGGTTAGCTTGGTGTATTTTAAAAAATACTTATTACAGGCAATTTTCAAGAATTCAGAAATAACCCTTGTTTACACATCTATTTCTTGGGAACCGTTTGCTGTTGTTGCCAAACACAGGGTTTTTTTGTTTGTTTGTTTTTGTTTTTGGTCCATTTGAATTTTGTTTTCTTGTGCTGCAATTATCAACGTTTAAATTGTCCCAAGCAAGCACAAGAGCTTTATACATTTTTCCTCCAAAATGTTTGCAAGGGCTTTCCTCAGATCTCTCTGGGAGACACCAAGGATAGAAACCAAGCCCTTCTGCATGCAAGGCAACTCCTGTACCACAAATGTGACTGCAGTTATGCAGCAGCTATGAAGCTCACCCCCTGTTTCCATAAAAGGAGCACATATCAATAAACATAATCATGTTAAAGAACTCTTGAACTTCTCCACAAAGAGAGGCAAGCTTGTTTATTATCGTTAGCGCCATTTTGATTTCCCTACACAGTTCTTTGTTGCAAAGGGGCAATGTATGGGGCCTACCTCGAATAAAACTCATTTCTTTCCCAAAAGAAATTATTTCCTTCCCAAAAGAAATCAGATGATGGTTTGAAGGATGTACCAATTTGTAGAACACATGTTGATGATCTTAGCGAATCCTGTCATTTTCAAAAGGTCTGATAGCAATAAAAATTACATGCTGATTACTGGTTCAGAGGGAAAATTGGCCTGGCAAGATTCTAACCTTTTAGAAATAACAAAAAGTTGAGGCTTAAAGAGGGACAAATCACCATTTTAGTCTGATTGTTCTAACCACAAATGACCAATTCCCTAACTTTCTCTTTTCTTCTTTCCCCCCAGTTCTGCAAAGACTGATGAGTTATATGCCGAGCCAACAATTTAACATTTTGCATTTGGTTAAAGGGGGTGGGGGAGAAAAGGGAGGGATGCCCTTCAAAATGCTTTGATATGTTAACTGAAAACAGGAGTTTTTTTCTGATACAAGGCAGGATTGGACTAAAATTTTATTTTTTTTCTCGCAAATTGGACAAATAAGAGGCATGAACTAACCCCACATGAGTTCAGCTTCAGCTTGGGAGGTTATGGGCTTACTTCTCAATGGAACCCTCTTCCCTTCACCGCCATCTCCAAACAGTCCTCAGGTATACAAAGTGCAACCCACTGTTTGGGGTGGCAAGTGGGTGCACATTTCCTATTTAGCCATCCATATTCCACCAGGACCCTTATCTGCAGTTACTGTTGCTCTGAATATTGGCTGAGAAGGGAGAGATGAGACTCCACTGAGGCTTATGCCAATGTCCACATTTTGTTTTGTTTTGTTCCATTCTATGTCCCACGCATCACCGTTTGCTTACTGCTGCAGTTCATCTTCCACCCAAAAATCTAAACTATTTGTCGCACTGTCTGCTGTGGCAAAATAATGCAACTTATGCAACTAATTACATAAATTACCCCGTTACATTTTGTTTCATTGCAAAGGAGACAACCATGCAAATGGGGAGGAGGAAGTTATAAATTACACACCCTTTACAGACTGAAAACAGCAGCAGTAGTGAACACAGATCATATCTGCTGGATTGACTTCTGTTCTGCACATGGGAGAAATAAGCAAACCCTGATAATTTCCATTCATGTTCCTGCTTTTGTTGGAATTCTCTGACATCCTTCGTTTTATTATGTGTTCCTGGAAGAAAAAGGAAGAGGAGGTTTGGGTTACTGCATCTGGCAGCCACTGTACACCT
The DNA here is from genome assembly GCF_965112155.1 of Podarcis liolepis. NCBI lineage: Eukaryota > Metazoa > Chordata > Lepidosauria > Squamata > Lacertidae > Podarcis > Podarcis liolepis. The sequence goes on along the minus strand of NC_139555.1, from coordinate 100,020,919 downwards.
CCAGTAGCTCCTCATTCTGGTTGAAATTCCATTGAATTCAATGAGACATAGGTCTGAAGAAAACACAGATAAGATCAGGCCAGTGGCAGAGTAAGCTGCTCAGGCACCCAGGGCGGTGTGCCCATAGGGGTGGGGTGAGCCACCCTTAGGGGCGAGGTGTGCCCTTAGGGGTGGGGCGCACCACAGGGCCTCCAGAGCCTGCCTGCCTCCTCCAACTCAGCCGCCCTATAGCTGGGGGGGGGGAGGCAGTGGGCAAACCGTTTGGGCAGCATGGAGCCTGCGCGTGCCCCAGCCACTGTGTCTCTTCTGGGAGAGAGGCATGGCTCGGGCGCGCTGCAGGCCCCACGGTGAGTGCCGCCTGACATTTTGTCACCCCCCCTCAGTGGTGACACCCAGGGCGGTCCACACCCACCGCATCTCCCTTCCTCCGCCCTTGGATCAGGCTGAAAGGTTTTCAATCCTATGGAAATGTAGTGGGATTTCCACTCAGGTAAAAGTCACGGTATTAAACTGTAAGTGGCAGTAAAGATCTGAATCTTGCTCACAAGAGCAGAACTGGATTACAGCGGGAAGAAGGCCTGGGATGGATGTAAACAATGCTTGATTCTGGTGGGAGTTTTGCCCACATAATAATGGAAAGGTCAGGCCTATAATTACTGGGTGAGGGGAATATATCTTTTTACTATGCCAAGAAGAGTCAAAACTAAACAAATACCTATAGGAACTTCAAAATGCCAGACTTTCTCATTAATCTCTATTCAGCATAAACAATCTCCCACGAGGTTCTAAAGTTGCGTTTATGTGAAAGCATTTCCAACCCCCAAATCAGGCTGTGTATATTATGGAGTGCCCCCCCCCCCGAAAAATAGGTCCCGGTACTCATCATGGAGTTGTTACAGTAAGTGCCACACTTTTTAGCAACAACAAAAAGAGGTGCCGGTACTGCGTACTCTTGAGTACCTTCTGAAAAAAACACTGATATTATGAGACAATGAGTTCAGAGGGCAACAGACATTGAATTGGTTTATGTACAATATTTTACCTCTTTTCAAGGGCACTCAATCTTTTCAAACAGCATACAGTGGTACCTTGGTTTACGAACTTAATCCGTTCCGGAAGTCTGTTCTTAAACCACAGTGTTCTTAAACCAAGGCATGCTTTCCCATAGCAGCGGGGGACTCAATTTACAAATGGAACACACTCAACAGGAAGCAGAACATGTTCCTATTCCAAGGCAAAGTTCACAAACCAAAACACCTACTTCTGGATTTGCAGCATTCTTAATCGAAGTGGTTCATAAACTAAGCTGTTCTTAAACCAAGCTGCCACTGTATATAGGTTATGGAGTGAACACAACACAACACAACACAACACAACACAACACAACACAACACAACACTAAATACAATTTGAAATGCTTAATTCTGTCCCTGCTGCCATCACAGTTTTGCTTGGCTGTAACCTTCTGTTTACATATTGCTTTATTCAAATGTTTATTTGGGAAGAGGTTGTTGTAATAAAGCAATGAAAACATTAAATACACAGTTTGTTTTAGGGCAGTTATATGTTACTAACTTTGCATTACCCATACTGTACATTCCAGTTTCTTTAAATGAGTTTCTGAAGCAATCCCAACTAACACTAAATAAGTCGCAGTGGTAGTGCAGTTGAGGATGGCTTTAGGTTCCTTAGCACAATATTCAGAGTACTCGTCTGCATTTCTCCTCAAAGAAATTTGAAAACTGAAGTATTAACCCCATGTTGGGCAAAAGATTCATCATGGTCCAGCGCGACTCTACGTTTCTATGAAATGTTACCTCCCTGCCACCGACGACTCCACAAATTCCAAGAAAACAGCAACAACCACAAGGCATTTCATTTGGGTTGTCTCATACTCAGAGTAGACCCATTGAAATCAATGGTCATAAGTCAGTCATGACTAATTTGAATGCACTTACTTCAGTGGGTCATGCCATGGACCCGCTGGACACAGGAATGGAGGGAGGCACCAGCTGGGGAACCCTCAAGGGAAGATGGCTCAGAGTCAGGAGATTGGTGGTGGGAAGACAGAGGGAGAGGACTGGGAGGAGCAAGGGTCAGAAACTGAAGAGGCAGCAGGATGTAATGAGCAGGGAGAGTCTGTGGCAGAGAGCAGTCCAGACTCAGAGGCAGAAGCGGAAGCAGGAGAGGAGAGAGGGCATTTGACAGGGATTTTAAAGCTGTGGTTCCTTCATTGTATGGGTTTTGGCTAGTTGACCCCTGGGAATTTCTTCCAACTCGGCAATTCAGTGGTTGTGTTAGTCCCTTTCCATACAATGTGGGGGGGATGGGGAGGTTGAACTTTTATTCAGTTTGCGTTTAAAGAAAATGCATAAATACAAAAATGCTCAAAGAATGTCCAAGGAAGATGCCTCCCACCATCTGCATACTTTACATTTCACAAATAGGCCTGTAGGTTTGGAGGCAAGAAGGCAACGCTGTGTTTTGTGACTCGTTCCCCATGACTTGCCTTTTCCCATGGACTGGGTTACAAAGCAAGGCCCTGTTCTACAATGTAGGAAAATGTAAAACACTAAAAACTAAACAACAAAAAACGCTGAGGGAGAATACTCTTGAATTTTTCCTTTACTAAGGAAAAAGAGCTGTGAATGGTACAGGAAGTTAAAGAAACTGCAATAGATTTCCTTCCACCCCACCCCGCAAAAAGAGCTAAGAGCTGAGCAGAGCTTTAGATCGTTCGTAAACCTGGGAGGCCCAGATGAGGTAAATTGACCTGAATTTATAACCCTGTTTTGAACGAAATGTAATTTAGGGCTTGAATGATCAGATAATTTGCAGAGCAGGATTATTTCTGCCGTTCCAGGCCAAGCTCCCAGCTTGAGAGTAAGCCTTGTTTTGAGAAAGCGTATATGTACCAGACTGCAGAGGTTTCAGCATATGACGCTACAAATGTACACTGAATTTGTATGCATGTGTGAACGCAAAGGGGAGACAGCGATTGCAAGTCTAGTTGGATCAGAATGTTGTTCATCTTTTACCAAAAATAAAATAAAATACCATGCTAAACACCTATTAATGATAAAGATGATGATATGCCTCTGACTCTTTGAATGTACAGATTGAAAGGTTGAGTCTGGGGAAGGGAGAGCAGAGGTTTCCTAGCTCCTTGCTCCCCCTGCAGCCCCCTGAATGCCCTCAGAAAAACTGTTCTGAATGGCTAAGGGGACTCTCTGGGATGGCATGAAGGCTCCAGAGGATGGGGAACTTGCAGAATTTAGGGGAAGCTGTTTTGCATGGACAGATGTGTGTTTTGACTCACACAAGACCCCTTTGGAGCCTTTTAATACTTTGGGCATTCACCTAGGCACATAGGATTTCTAACAGTACAGTGGTACCTCGGCTTACAGACACTTCAGGTTACATACGCTTCAGGTTACAGACTCCGCTAACCCAGAAATAGTACCTCGGGTTAAGAACTTTGCCTCAGGATGAGAACAGAAATCGTGCTCCTAAGTGATGCTTCAGGTTAAGAACAGTTTCAGGTTAAGAACGGACCTCCGGAATGAATTAAGTTCTTAACCCGAGGTACCACTGTATCAGGTTGGATCTAGACTTAATTAAGCTTAGGATACATAAACCCATTATGATCAGTGGCTTGTATCAGATGCAGCATGACGTAAGCATCCTGTCGGCACAAGAAAATTCCGCTTGCACAATGGGACTTTCCCCCCTCCCTCTCTCTCTCTCTCTCCCCCCCACCCCACACCCTGAGCCCTCCACAGATCTGCTCTGGAGGGTTGTGGGGAAAGTCAGAAACAGATTCTAGGGGTGTGAAGGGGAGGAAAGGAGGGAAAGTCCCATTGTGCAAGTGGAAATTTCTTGCTCTGACAGGATGGCTATAGCACTAGAGAAGTTATTTAGATGCATTTTTGGTGTAATATTCTCCAGCTTAAGTTTTTATTTTTATTTAGGCCATATATGCTGGCCTAAAAAATTAAATTGAACAGACCAAAGTACTAATGTTATGCATGCCAGCTCAGAAATAAGTCCTATTAAGTTCACTGGGACTCATTCCCAGGTAAGTGCATATCAAATTGTAGCCTAAATAACCATTCTTACAATTCTTACAATGGTTATTTGCAATAAACAATATTGCAAAATGGATATAAAAGGAATCGGCTTACAAAATTGTATATATGGCTTCCAATGGTTTATAAGCAGTTCTATTTTTGAGTGTGCCATCTTCCATCTGTTGGGATCAAACAGTGCCCCTCTCTGCTTTTACTTTAATTAATGCAACATTGGGAAATTATAGTGGTGTAGATCATAGTCATTCATTTCTGGTCATTATACCATTATTATTATTATTATTATTATTATTATTATTATTATTACAGTGGTGCCTCGCAAGACGAAAAGAATCCGTTCTGTGATTCTCTTCGTCTAGTGGTTTTTTCGTCTTGCGAAGCAAGCCCATTGACAGATTAGCGGATTAGCGCTTTTAGCGGCTTTTAGCGGCTTATCTGCTGATCGGATCAGCTGATAAGCGGCTTAGCGGCTTAGAAAAAGGGGGGGAAAGGGGAAAAAACCCTGCAGGAACTCGCAAGACATTGTCGTCTTGCGAAGCAAGCCCATAGGAGATTCATTTTGCGAAGCACCTCCAAAACGGAAAACTCTTTCGTCTAGCGAGTTTTCCGTCTTGCAAGGCATTCGTCTTGCAGGGCACCACTGTATTATTAACAATGTTTAATGGAATAAAAGTAAGAAACAGAAGTTAACTTGGACACATAAATGGCAACATGAACAAGCTTAGAATACTGAATTTCCCTGGCAAATCACAGCATGTTGCTTTAAAAAGAAAGGACTGTTTGTCTTAACAAATATTAAAACACACACACACACACAATCTGGATAAAATTGCATCACACCAGAATGAATAGAACCATAAGACAAATGTAAAAGCCTGAATCACCCTGGCAAAAACTGGTGTAAGGCAAGGGAGGGCAGGCTTATCTCTCCCCTCCCTAGAGGTCCCATGTACTTGGAACACATTTTTTCAAACCTACAAAAGTATTTTCCAAGGGTTGTAATCACACAGGAGTGGTGATATTAGTTTCACCCAGGGTGGGGGGAGGGAAGAGATAAGGCTTCCCTCCCTGCATGCTGCATTCCTGACAAGGATGCCCTCCTCTCGCACACCTGCAATTAATAAAAATAAAAAACGAGAGGTAACGGCCAGCTACAAGTGACCTGCAACATGTAGGCGGACCCTTTATATAATCCATCAACTTGGTCGTTACTGCGTAGTCACGCATTTCAGCAATCCATCCTTTTTATTTTTGCTTTCCAGTATTTTGCCCGTAGTAACCAAGCAGCAGTTTCCATCAAGCTTGCCAATTCCGAATGTTCTTTTTTAAAAGGCACCTTTTATTGCATCTATTTGTTAATATCAGCAGGTTTAAACTTATGTTGTAACTCAAGGTTCTTTCCACAAGGATCCTTTCTTTATTCCATACCCTCCCCTGCTCCCCCCCCCTTTTTTGTAAGATAATGGATCCTCCTCTTTTGAAAGATGTGTCTGTGAGCTGTTTGGCCTCTCCCTCAATGAAGGCTGTGCTGCTTCTTTGTTTCAGATAGCATTGCTGGGACAGCACACCAGCAACCAGCCATCATTTCCAAGCAATTTCTTCTTCTTCTTCTTCTTCTTCTTCTTCTTCTTCTTCTTCTTCTTCTTCTTCTTCTTCTTCTTCTTCTTCTATAAAAAAACAATGAAGTAACCCTTTTTCCTATACAGTGGTACCTCAGGTTAAGTACTTAATTTGTTCCAGAGGTCCGTACTTAACCTGAAACTGTTCTTAACCTGAAGCACCACTTTAGCTAACTGCTGCCACTGCACTGCCGGAGCATGATTTCTGTTTTCATCCTGAAGCAAAGTTCTTAGCCTGAAGCACTATTTTTGGGTTAGCGGAGTCTGTAACCTGAAGCGTATGTAACCCGAGGTACCATTGTATGTTTGTTGCAAAAAAATTCCATATGCATAATTCACCTGTCAAGAGCCCTGTCAGCACAAACCCTACAGGAGGGATTTTGCTGACGTAACAGCAGTGCCGGATTTACGTATAAGCTAAACAAGCTATAGCTTAGGGCCCCACTCTCTTGGCCCCCTCCAAAAAAAATTTAAAGAAAAAACCCCTGGATGTACATTTCCAAAATATAAGATAGAAAACAAATAAAATAAAACCTACACACAGCAACAGTGTTTTGTGTTGTGTAAGTAATGGGCCCCGCCTGCTAGCCTGCTCCCTAAAATATCACAGGTTTGCTCATTTCTATATATAGGGTGCCTACAATCTGCATGGACTGGTTGCAGGGCAACAGGTGCAAATGGCTTTAGATACCTATTAGGTCCATAAATTACCATATAGCATATATTCAGCACAAAAACCAGCAACAATGTGTGTTCGACAAAGGACAGGTGGACATATAAAGGGCCCCATTACCTCCAGTAGCTTAGGGCCTCATCAAACCTAAATCCGGCCCTGTGCAACAGGAATGTCCCCTCCTTGCTGTGTGCCCCCTGAAACTGGGGGATCAGGAAAACCCCCAGAACGGTGCAAGGGGAGAGGAGAGGGGGGATTGTTCTACCTCACAAGCTACAACTCCACCCTATATATACTGGAGGAGGAGGACTAAGAAAGAATTTACATTATAAAACTACAAGTGCAGATTTTTTTATCTTGTTCTAGTGCCTAATAAACATACATCAAATTTCAACAAAAGGTAGTCTTCCTTATCTACCTTTGTATATTTAACAATGTCTGTCAGATTTCAGCATTATCTACCACATCCCAAATCATGCTTGGCCAATCTCTTACGAATGGAGGTTTTTCTGTTTCCAGTTAGAGCTGGTTGTTCATTTACTCACTGCAGCTAGGATGGCAATCATTTCTCTGCCCCCCCTTAAATACTCCTCATTTAATGCTGCCAAACTGGATAACTATCTGTTTGAATGTTAGTTGGTATCCTGTGATTTCCTCTATATTATCCAGTACTTTTAGATACTAATGCATTCCCCCCAAAACATGGGCCATATGCTTCCACATCTCCAACGTTTGTCTCCTGGATATATATGGCTCATTCTTTTAGGTGTTAGATACCATCTGCATAAGAGCTTGCAAAACCGTTTCTTCAGATCAAGACATATGGCTTCCACTCCCCACACCTACAAAACAAATTTCACTTACATTCATATGTGGAAAAAGAGTATTTCCTTCTTTCCATATGCATCGTTAGGTCTGCCTTTTTTTGAACCCTTTTACTTGTTGCATGTATGTTATTATGCGTTCTAATCAGTTTTCACTTTAAGGATTAATAATAATAATAATAATAATAATAATAATAATAATTTTATTATTTGTTCCCCACCACTCTCAGTGGCTTCCAATGGATATAAAAACACAGTAAAACATTAAAAACATTATTTGTACCCCAGCCACTCTCAGTGGCTTCCAACGGATATAAAAACACAGTAAAACATTAAAAACTTCCCTATACAGGACTGCTTTCAGATGTCTTCTAAAAGTTGTATAGCTGCTTATCTCCTTGACAACTGATGGGAGGGCATTCCGCAGGGCAGGTGCCACTACTGAGAAGGTCCTCTGCTTGGTTCCCTGTAACCTAACTTCTTGCAGCGAGGAACGGCCAGAAGGCCCTCGGCGCTGGACCTCAGTGTCCGGACTGAATTATGGGGGTGGAGATGCTCCTTCAGGTATACAGGGCTTTCAAGGTTAGCGCCAACACCTTGAATTGTGCTCAGAAACGTACTGGGAGCCAATGTAGAGTCTTATAAATACTAGCCTGCTGGTGGCTAGTTGAAGAGGGACGCTACTACTTACAGAAGGGATATGGGGAGGTGTGAGGTGTGGAGATCTCATCTCTGTTCAGACAAGACTGTTGGATTGGCTGAACCACACCTCACAACACTGATCTCCCCACTCCTCTTCCTTCCCCATTTCATTCCATTAAGCACCAGCAACGTACTGTGTTCAGAAGCCGGGAGAGCATCAGTGACCTCCCCACCGCACAGGCCACTACCGTGTGAAGGATTGCATTGTTAGCTCTCGTGATTTTCAGGAAACGAAGGTTCGCCCTCACTACAAACGCTTCTTCCAAAAGTTAAGCAGACAACTTAAAAACTAATCTGATGGATTTCCACTCGGTCGGAGACGCAGCGGAAGAGCCAGCAACTTCCACGGCAGTGAACTAATCTGAACTTTGTGCAAATTTCGAGGCTTGCCAACGCCGCTGCTCAGGATAGAACTTGTAGTAACAGGACTGGCGGAAATTAGCCAACGAGAGCGATCTTTGGCAGCCTCCGCAGTGCAGCTGTCACTGACTTTCACTGGGTCTTCCTAAAGTTACAACATGCGAGCAGCAACTTTGCAATAAACTTTTTATCTAGCAAAGGAGAGCAAAAGCAACCGAGCACGACCTCGTACACTTCACCCCTTTCCTTTTTCCTTTGTGCGTTATTATTATTGTTGTTATTGAGGATCTGCTCAGGTTATCGCAGTCATGAAACAGGACCTCAGTTTGGTGCATAGCGGGCAAATACCGAAAGGATAAACAACCCCTGTTCATAAGGAACTTACAGTCAAAATACGAGCCAAGTTATAAATAAGTTTATGCAACGGAAAAGAACTGCCTTCTGTGTCACAAACTACAGCTGTAACACAATTGCCTGCTTGTGTGACGCCACCGCCACAAGTCTACCAACTAAGACTATTGTTTCTATCAGGTTGCCTTGCGGTGGAAGCATGAGGGGGGGGGGGTATGAAAATAACTCCCAATCCCAAGCCACCATTTTGTGAAGCAGCAGCGCACATTGGTTATCATGGAGGTATCATGCATTCCAACATGAACACATACATAAAGGCAGTCTTTGCCAACCTGGTGCTCTCCAGATGTTTTGGACGATAACTTCCATCATTTCTGACCACCGGCCAGGCTAGCTGGGGCTGACGGGAGTTTGAGTCCAGAACATCTGGAGGGCATTGGGTTGATGAAGATTTCACAAAGATCATCTGAGGAGCAGTATGTGGGAATAAATAATAGACTTTTCAACGGTGGCATTTTTCTATGCTCACCCCAGGGAAACTCACCTAGTACTAGGAGTGTGAAATGAAAGCATTTTTTGTTTCGTCTGGCATTTTTATTTTTGAGGAGACGTTTGTTATATTTTACCACGGTTTTCATTTCCCCACTGATTTCAGCGAAGACCCAACCTGTCTTCGGTTGTGTGCAGTTGTTTTTTCTTTTGTCAAGTGAAGCTGCTATTAGGGTCTGAAATTAAAAATAATCTCATCGTCCAGTGCCAATTTATTTTTTCTCTCTCTTTAAGAATGTGGGAAGCTTATCTTGGCAAATGCACTGTTATTTCTATTTCAGAATTGTAACGTGTGGCTCTCCTTCCTTAGAGGTTTATAAGCAGAGGTTGAATGGCCACCTGTCATTTAGTTGAAATTCCTTCATTGCAGGGGGCTGGACTAGATGACCCTTGGGTCCCTTCCAACTCTGAAATTCTATGACAAAGCGTAAGCTAGATGTTTGGGGCAACACATTAGCAATATAAAGTTAGAGCTTGTTTAGCAAGCAGCTACTTGCTAAGAGGTTTTCAAAGGTTGCAGCCTGAGTTTGCCTCAAGTGTTTATTTCATGTTTAAGAGATTTTATTTACAATGTGATTTTACCTTCAAGGGTAGGTATTGTGCATTAAGGCTTTCACCCTAAACATATTCTCTCTGAAGACAGTGATTTTGAAGGACTTAACTTCCAAGTAAGGATGGATGGATGAGTGTGTCAATTTTGGTTTCTCTCAGTTTCTCATTTTTCTAGTCATAAGTCTGCTGCTACATTTCCACAACACTTGGTGACTTTCTGACAAATTCTCCTCATCAAAATTCATCTGCATTTTAGTGCAAACTGCACCATATATATATATATATATATATATATATATATATATATATATGCACAATTTTGCCTGATATACTCATTTTTGTAGAGCATAATTTTCCTGATATTTAAAGTTCCCCTAACACAATGCATATTGAATGTTATTTCCATGAATACATGCATTTTAATGCAACTTTACCCTAGCTTATGCATTTTGTTACTAGGTTGGAGAATGGAATTGCAAAATTCAGAGAAGTATGAATTCCAGAACACAGCTGTGTTTTGGCTTGCATATTGTTTCAGGTAGTGTGAGTTAGGTAGAGTCACATTTAAATGCAAACCAAATTGGATTTCTTCCCCATCCTGACTTCCAAGTAAGAATGCTAGTGATTGCAGCCTTATATGTGCACGTAATTAGTGTCTTTCCTTCAGGACTAGCAACTAGACAGGGGGATGAAGCTACATGCTTTTCCTAACCTTCTCCTCATGTGTGTAGGACACGGGTGGCGCTGTGGTCTAAACCACTGAGGCTCTTGGGCTTGCTGATCGGAAGCTCGGCGGTTCAAATCCCCACAAACGGAGTGCGCTCCTGTTGCTCTGTTCCAGCTCCTGCCAACCTAAGAGTTCAAAAGCACACCAGTGTAAGTAGATAAATAATAAGTACTGCTGCGACAGGAAGGTAAACGGTGCTTCCATGAGTTCTGGTTTCCATCACAGTGTTCTGTTGCGCCAGAAGTGGTTTAGTCTTTCTGGCCACATGACCTGGAAAGCTGTCTGTGGACAAACACCAGCTCCCTTGGCCTGAAAGCGAGATGAGCACCACACCCCATAGTCGCCTTTGACTAGACTTAACCATCCAGGGGTCCTTTACCTTTTTTTACAAAAAAACCTTATGTGTGTCCAGTATGGGTGCTGCTGAGGTCTTGGGCCTGTAACATATCACACGATGTGTGAGAGTTCAGAAAGGAACGTCAGAATAAGACAGAAAGGGACGCAAATTTGTCACCCTGATGGGGCTGAGCCCAGTTAGATGTAACAGCCCCTTTGCATGTCTTGGCAATGAAGCTGCCTGATGGCTAATTATTTTTATGCAAACAGTTTCCAGTCCCTTGGGGTGAAGGAACTAGGGCGATATTTCAGTGAAGCCTACAGGTATTTCAGAAAGGCATAATTGCATTTGTTGCTGTCCGTTGCTGCTCCCCAACGCAAGTCAGCTTGCTTGCCGCAGATGACAAAATACTAGGAGACTGCTTTCACCTCTGGTATTTATAAGCATTTTCCCAACTCCAAAAGCTGGTGTGTGCGTTTGTGAGTGTGTTTTCCTAAGGCCTATTTGTGTGCATTGCTGCGGTTGTCCTTTTACTGCTTGTTTACTCTTTAATATGTTCATTTTTTCCTCCTTTGACCCCCCTCTCCCTTCTGAAAAAAAACCCCCTCTCTTTGGTGGTTAATTCTAGAAATGTTTGTTGTCCAAGCCAACAGTTATCTTAGAATTCTGTACGCACTGGCACAGGCTCTGGAGGAGTACTTAAATGTACATGTAATTCAACAAACGGATTCTTCTGCCAGTCTCAGAACTGTGTTGAAGGTACTGGTGGGAAGTTTCATGAAAATGGCCACATCATGGAGAAAACCCGCTTTTGGAAATCTGCTTGTGAAAAGTACAATGTTGGTATGAGATTACTGAAGAAAGGAAGGAAGGAAGATGCCCTTAAAACTATGTGCAAACCTTGCCAGCTTAAGATCAGAGTTAAGGCTCATGTTGCTTCATCTTCCACAAAGCTAGAATATTAGAAGCTAAGGCTGATGCTGTAACAAACAAATCTCATGATCCACAACGATGTAATGTCATAAATTGTGCTTGCTTACAACTTGCCCTCTTAGCACCCACGAGTTTGGGGCCTTTCAGACCGAAATTCAAATGGAGAGGACGGAGTGACTAGGAGCAGCAAAGCTGCCCCATGTGGTCCTGTCCTGGTCCTACATTGCCTTCTGAAGTCTCTGAGCCTTACCAAATTGCTGGAGGAGCCTTCCTGTGAACTGACCCACACTGCTTTGCTGTTTACATCAGTAGCTGTCAGGATGGGTTGAACAGTGGGAGGGTCCCCCTTCCAGCACCCTTCACTGTGCTTATGCTGGCTCACCACACAGAATGGTTTTTTTTCATGCGGCTCAACAGAAAGACTGGATGCCATGAGGGTTCGAGTTTCTTATTCTGTGCATGCACACGAAAGCTTATACCAATAACAAACTTGGCCTCTAAGGTGCTACTGGAAAGATTTTTTTTTTAAAATTTTGTTTCGACTACGGCAGACCAACAAGGCTGCCAACCTGTAACTTATTTTGGATTTGTGTGTGTGGCATTTCAATGTGAGATGGGATGTTGGGGGGCTATCTATTGAGTGAGGGGTTCAGTTGTGTGGTGCGGTGTTATTCTGGAGAGGGTATTTGTTTGAGGTGTTTTGATTTATGTGATTGGCTCCATTTCTACATAACGGGAGGGCATTCCAAGGTGCCAGCACACTAAAGGCCAGGTTCCTAAATCATACAGACTGGACTTCCCAATAAAATGGTGTCTGCAGGAATCTGACCCCTACAGAGTGCAGTGATAAGTTCTAAGCCAATCTGTTACGTATCCTGGTCCTGAGCTGTTCTAAAAAACGTTTTAGCTCTTTGCATGGTACAAATAATTGCTTATCTTCTTTGATCAGAATTCTTAACTCTGTTCTATATTTCTGCAGTTCCTTGTCATTTTGCTCAGGTAATTTTGAAGTTATCACCTTCTAGTGATTAAAAATAGAGCTCTGTAATTTATTTTGCAATTTTTCTGTCTAGTTTGTCTCTATTTGTCACGAACGTTCCAGCGGAAATATTCATTTTTCTCAGTGATCAGGTCTATCCCTCCCCTCACCCACCCCTTCTATCCAAAACCATCATCTGCCCCACTCCCAGAACTCAATAAGAAGTGACTGTCAGCTGGAATCTATTTTTAATGCTTTCAGGAAACTTTTTCAAACGAGAAATGTTTGAACATAGTTGGAATTCAAGTCACTTTTGAAGACAGGAAATATTTCCCCCATGTTAGCACAATCCTACTATAATACTGTCATCTTTGAAATTAACAATTTCCCCCCTTTAAATTGAAATTCAAATACGTTTATGCTTTGAATTATTTATTTTGCTCACTGGAAAGGCAAGGTGCAGTCTACAGTGCCAGAACAGCAGCTGCGGAAAATGTTGTTGTGTACACCGAGTAAGCAAATGGGTATGATTGTCTCTTGAGTGCACACAAAGCTGCAGAAACCTTTGCTGGATCCCAGTCAATGAGGGTGGGTGGAAGGGAGAGAGGCTCTGAGATCAGCTCTCTCCATGTCGTTGGCTGTTTGATATCGCCGGAATTGTATCCAGCAGTGTGTAAGTGCAATTTTGCTCAAGCAACAGGACTTCCCTTTTCTCTCCTCTGGCCATGTGCTCCCTGGTGGGAGGGACAAACCAGGAAGCACAACTGAAGGAAACGCCAGGTGTCACGATCCAGAAAAATAAGCAAGGGTGGTGGAACTCAGATGCCAGAATTCAAGAAGGCCTTGATTGCTTGAGCAAAGCCTAACTGGCACAGGGAGCCCTTTACACGTCTATCTGCCTAGAAGGATCCAATGTCCAGCCTAGGTAGCTGGAGTCAGTCCAGAAGCCTGTAAAGGGTATGAATCAGGAATGCCTCGCTCCTTACTTTAGGAGTGTGGCAGAGGGAATAGGGGCTGGGAGTAGTACCAGCCAGACTCACTGCAGGGTGGACTCATCCAGTTCCAACAGGCTTAGAAGTCTGACAGGGCTTTTGGATGGTTTCCTGCACATGGTCTCATCCCCCTTATGCAGCTTAGAAGTTCAGAAGTTCTTGAGTTCTGTTGTTCGTATGTTTTTAAGCTATAGTTAATAAATCTGTCCTTGTTTACTCCACACTTGTGTCTTGCCTCTTTTATTTCCACTTTCCTAATACAGTGATACCTTGGGTTAAGAACTTAATTCATTCTGGAGGTCCGTTCTTAACCTGAAACTGTTCTTAACCTGAAGCACCACTTTAGCTAATGGGGCCTCCTGCTGCCGCTGCACAATTTCTGTTCTCATCCTGAAGCAAGATTCTTAACGCGAGGTACTATTTCTGGGTTAGCGGAGTCTGTAAGCTGAAGCGTCTGTAACCCAAGATACCACAGTACAAAGGAGGCTCTCAGTTTTGGATTTATATTACAAATATAAAAGCAAACATAAGGTAACCCCATCATTAGAACACAAATTGTCAAACTAAAGACAGCGGCAATCAATCAATCAATCAATCACACAAAGAGCAGTACTCAGAATCAAAACATTAAGCAGCAACTAAGTCAAAATCCTTGTTTGTAGTACAGTGGTACCTTGGGTTACATATGCTTCAGGTTACATACGCCTCAGGTTACAGACTCTGCTAACCCAGAAATATTACCTTGGGTTAAGAACTTTGCTTCAGGATGAGAACAGAAATTGTGCTCCGGCAGCACGGCGGCAGCAGGAGGCCCCATTAGCTAAAGTGATGCTTCAGGTTAAGAACAGTTTCAGGTTAAGAACGGGCCTCCGGAACGAATTAAATACTTAACCCAAGGTACCACTATAACAGAATGCTTTCAATTGCCTGCAGAACACATAAAGAGGATGATAACCTTGGGACAAGGAGTTCCACAGACACAAAGCCACCAAGGAGAGAAGGCTCCCTTGTGCATTGCCACCAACCTTGCTTCAGAAGCCAGTAGCACAAGATGCGCAGGCTTTGAAGGCATGATCGGCAGTACTCGAGCAAAAACGAACGGTCACAAGTCATGGGTTTGGAGCTTAGGATCATCTCAGCTAATGAACATATTCTGGTCCCCATGTACCCTCCCCAACACATAGAGCTTAAGAGCAGAGGATCAGAAGAAGAGCCTTGCTGAATGGAAGAGTCAGTGGCCCTTGTCACATCCTGTTCTCACAGTGCCCAACCAGATGCTTGGCAAGAAGAGGGGTTGGTGCAGCATGGCTGATCCCAATCTCCACTCCACACCACGTCCAATCTCACGCCCAGGGGAATGCCTTCCATGAGGTTGTGATCCGCTGCTGGCTCAGCCTTTCCCTTGACTCCATTGGGCACCACATCAGATGCTGCCAGAGCTTCTGTTCAAAATGCAATTTCTCAGCTGGTTTTCCTTGCTCCAGAGGTTTTGCAAGAATTAGGTTTTACTCGTCATCGAGGAGACTCAGCGCCACATTCTGGTTCTGGAATTCAGACCAAGCTTTTGAGGGATTAGATGTCCCAGGCTAACCTCAGCTGTTTGGAATTACTTCTGAATTTGGCTAATGTAGGTGAACTAAAAAGAGAACAAAGGGTTTTGTTTGGTTCTTTTTCTTGCTTCCCTCCCGCCTTCTCTAAAACAAAAAAACAAAACCCTCCTTCTTCTCCTGCTTTGGTTTTTATTGGGTATTGTGTGCTTAACTGGTATGTTTTAAATTCAGAAATACAAATGAAAATTCCAGGAAAGGAGGAAGTTCAAATACAACATTCCTGCTCCCATTGGAAAAGCTACCCTAAGAAGAATAGTGAGGGAAAAATAATAATTCCGGCACAGACCATCCGATATGGCTGATCTTGTTTGGATACCTACAGTATTTGCAGATATAGACTGCCTCTGTTAATTCACATGTTTAATGTAAGAAGAACATGAGAAGAGCTCTACTGGATCCAGCCAATAGCCCATCTAGTCCAGCAACTTGTTCTCACAGTGGTCAGCCCATGGGAAACACTTGTGATTCCCTGCCAGCTGGTGTTGAGGGACATCTTCCCTCTGACAAGGGAGGTACAACATAGCCATTGTGGCTAGTAGCCACTGATTGCCTTCTCCTCCATGACTGTGTCTAATCTTCTTTTAAAGCTTTCCAAGTCGGTGGCCAAGTTTAAGTCAGGATCAATGGGATATTTTTGATTGTTAATGTCAGCTCACAGTTTTTCTTTCTCCCCTGTTATATTTACAAAAATTAGATTAAAACAAAACAATATGAACTTTGCTACACCAACAACAGAAGCACACACACAAAAAAACCCTTTGGAAAAGACATCTGGATCCAATGCAACAACTAAGTAACAATTTTGCAATGACTTTTCTCAGTGCAATTATCTGGGAAAGGCCCTTGCTGTACTCTAATTCTGTGATCCTGGCACTCAACTACAAATGGTGCTTAATCTAATTTCAAGCATTATAAAAAAACACGCTTAAATGTGAGAACAGTTGGGCCAGCAACCGAGATACTAGATCTGAAACTTAGAAACCTGCATTTGAATCCTCGCTCAGCTATGAACTTGGCAGACAGCCCCGGCTGTTTTCTGTATGTAAAATGGGGATGTGAGCTTTGTGTGCTCACAAACCTATGTTTGCCATGATAACATGAGTGGGTAGAGGGGCATTTTAATGTAAAATCAGTGGGAGGGAATGTCCCCAATGGGGGCACCATGCTGCAGGTAGGAAAACATGCACAGGTGGCCTTTGGAAAGACTCCATGAGCAAAGGAAAGGAGGGGAAGTTTCCCTTCCCGTGTCCATATTATCCCTTGCAAATGCCCCACTACTGCATTAGTGCTGCAAGCGCTTGGGTCCCAAGCATTTTGCTGCCTGGGGTAAATAACAAGACGGCACTAGAATTCATGGACACCCAATGAAGCTGAACACTGGAAAATGAAGCTGGACATTGGAAAATTCAGAGAAAACGATCTCTCCCCCCAGAGCATAGTTATGGCACTTGCTCTCACAGGAAGCAGTGATGACCATCAGTTTGGAGGAGAATTGGATAAATTCATGGAGGACAAGGCTATCATGGCTGGTAGCCATGACAGGTCTGCTCTGCTTCCATAGCTGCTGGAAACCACAGGAGAGACAAGTGGTCTTGTGCATCTGACTGACCACTGGGAGAACAGGGTGCGGACTAGATGGGCCCTTGGCCTGATCCAGCAGGCTCCTCTTATGTTCTTATTACCCCCCCCCCACCTTACTTCAATACTGATGAGAAGACAGTGTTCTTCACCACATCTGATGGCAGCAGACTAGTTGAGGGCCAAGCCATGTGACACCAACAGCTCACTGTCATTCACTGCTCCCCAGGATCTGCTGCCTCGGGTTGCCACCTGATTTTAACAAACGTTTAGGGCAGCCCTGATTCCATGGAAGACTTAGAGGATGCATCTTTCTGGAAGTTGGATTAAGCCAGGGTGAAATAATGAGGGAGGCTACTGACTCCATCCAGATGCAGCTAAGCCTAGAGCTACCTAGTGACTCGGATCTCATGCAATGAAGAATTCTCTAGACAATGAAGAAAGAAGCAAAACATTCTTGCATACTGGAAGTGATGTGGGCAAACTACATGTTACATAAAACTATGTGTGAGAGAGTTAGGGGGGCCAGTAACGTAGTGCCAAAAAAAAAAAGAGAGAACAAATGAAGATACCATTTTGTGTAAAATCTGCATGTGGCAATTTATATATATATATATAGAGAGAGAGAGAGATACACTTTAAAAATAATTACTATGCTTTAAGTAGTAGAACAAATCTCACCATAGTGAGGCAGGCACTATGTGAGAAGACGTCCGCAGGGAGAAAGACTTTGCCTGCCTGCACAGTCTGTTGACCAGGTGTTGAGAGCTGTTGATGGGCAACTTCAAGGCCCCTCCAGCTCTCCCTTTTAGGATTCCTTATCTTTAAACCCGACTTGACCAGGAAATCCTTCAGAAAGATGGCTTTCCTCCACTACCCTTTAAAAATAGAGGACTCCCCTTTATGCAGTATGAGAAATGACTTGGTGCATGTTTATTAAATAACAGCCAGGAGCCTGGAGCTGAAATCCTGCTCATACTCTTAGCAAGACATCTGGGGCAGTTCTGTGTTAAGTGTGTGCCCTGCTGGAACAGGACCTAAATTCTGTTCCTAGACCTTGAGTTCAAAGAATTGGGGAAAGGCCCTGACTGAATTAAGGACTTGCATCACTTGACGAACTGTAGATCTTGTCTAGCATAAGGGCCCAACTTTCATCCTGTCTGTTTTAGAGGTCAAAGGCTGGTCATAGTACCACTCCTGCATGTTCTGTCGTCACCTATTTGAAGTCAGTAGAGCAAGCTGCTGAGGCAGATTTGGAATTCAGTCTTGGTTTCAATGCAATGGGGAAATAGCACAGTTGAAAACCAAAGCTCACAGATTAGTAAGATCATGGCTCCCACCACCTCCCATTTCAAAAGAGGTGCAATCCTGAGCAGTGTTAGATTTCTAGTGGGCAGAAAGATGAGCACAGAAATCCTATTGTTACAAGCCGTAATTCAAAGCACTTGTACTCCTCTAACATATAAGATAGTGACATAATTTGCTCCAGGGCACTGTAGATCACAGCATCATCAAAACCCTTTCAGTTACATCTAAGATAACTTGCTAAAGTTGTGAAACCCACATAGCAGGCATCAGATGGAGAGAGAAGAATGGCTCTTGGCTAACAAGGCTGTAAATGCCACTCCACTCCACTAGGAAAAAAACCCCAAACACCTAGAAACATCTCGTGAACAGATATAATGAGCTGTCTTACACTGAGTCACACTAAACAGGCTATCTAGCCAACCCCCATGGAACTGAGAGAAATCTTCTGTTCTTCTTTCCCAGACTGGCAAAAGCAACGTAGGGAGAAATGAGGACATACAGTACCATTAGATGTCCACATTTGCAACAATTCCCCTGGCTCTAATTCACCATGGTTGTATTCATCAACTGCTGGAGAAGAACGTAGAAGCAACTTAACTTCTCATCATCAATTCATAGGATCATCAACACCACCACCACCTATAGCCCTTTGGGGATATTCAAGGTGCTTCACCCTCCATTCTCTTAGTAATCCTAAAAACAACTTCGTAACACACATCAGCACTGAAACGTGTTGGGAACCATCTCTGTTATGCAACTTGCCTTTTTTTTGTTCTTGGGTTTTTCTGTTGCTGATATTAATCCCTCTCTGTTTGTGTTTGGATAATTTCCTGCTGAGGAATAGGAAAGCTTCAAGGAGGGGTGGACCCTGTATACTATACGTAGATTTAGCCCTCCGAGCCACTCACAAAGGATGACACAAATCTGTGTATCCTTTGTGTCATGTGCCATTTTGTGAAAGGCCCCAAAATAAATAAATGTAATTCAAATGTCTGACAGGCGCAATGTAAACAGGTGAAGCTTTCCTCAAATTTACATTTCCATACTACAGAAGGCATAGCCCCACTTTCTCCCAGTGCCAACTCTAAACCAAAGGAAGTACAAAACACATCTCCTTTATTGGGCCTTTGACTCAGCTGGTTAGTTTCCTTGATCTGATTGATTCTGCTCTTCGGTTTTCTTTTGATTATTGAGGTGGTTCTGTTTGTTTTTCAACACTGTATGGTTCCTCTAGTGCTGGGAAGACAGCAAATCCTTAGGAACACAAGACCATTGGAATCTGCTTTACTTATACCAAGTCAGACCATTGGCCTTAATAGTTCAGTATTGTATGCAATGACTGGAAGCAGTTCTCTATGGAATGAGGAACATTCCCAGCAATACCTGGACAGTCTAGGGATTGCAACAGAAATAACCTACCCCTGAGCTATGGCTTATCCATCATCATCATCATCATCATCATCATCATCATCTTCATTGTTGTTGTGTTAATTGTTATTGTTACTCCAATTGTGAAAATGGTTTCTTAGGAAATGTCAAGGTTGCTTTCCTGACACGGAGAGCTGCGAACTCAACTAGAATGACAGTCTAGTTAGTATAATGCTTGGGTTTTTTTTTTTTGCAGGGGTGGGAGCATTTTGTATCTGAGTTATAGAATTACTATGCTAAAAGATACACCAGCCACATTATCCTAACTCAGACCATGAGTCACTTTCCCTGCATCAGCAAGGCATTCAGTAACTCCTAACAGGTGTGACTCTTAACAGGAATAATCCATAACATTACACCTGATGGAACAGTAACCTTTACAAAGGAGAGCTGTGGACGTCAGAAGAGAAAAGAACCAGGAAATGAGGTGTAGAAACTGGTTGCAGAATACTTAAATCAGATAAATACTCTCCATAGGTTAGTGACCTTGAAATAAATGGGCAACGTAGCCAATGCAGAACAGTAGTGATTTATGTGCTTGCCCTGCACAAATATTGGAAATGCTTCTTGAAGTGTGCAATATATTATGAAAAGCTTTATTGGATTCATGAAGAGAGAATTTATAAAGGAATGCTGAGGAGTTTAGACTTCCTCGTGGATTTCTCATCATCAACACACACACACACACCCGGCCGACCCAATTTAAATCTTTTTTTATTATTATTTGTGTGCTAAGCAGTGGCATTTTGCTTGATAGTTCCTTGTCATTTACCTGGAACCAAATATTATACATGCCGACAGTAAAGTAAGTCCCAGGTGATAGTGCACAAGACTGCATCTTTAATTAATTGACATAAATCTTTGTTAACATCGGCACGATGGGGAGGGGGGAAATGTGCTTTTCGGAGCAGCAGCTTGGAAAAGGCAAATTTCAGCAACACATGAACAAAGCAATCAGCCATGCCATTAACAAAAATCTTCAGAAACTCTGTATGTTTCATGAGCTTGTTAAATCAGAGTTATGGATGCACAGACCATGTTCGGCTGATTATATCTCATCTTAATAAGCCAAAGTACGAATGTGCATTGTGGCCTCACAAACAACCTTCTCACGCCATCATTTGTATGTGAAAAAGCCTGGGAATCTTTAGCTATATATTTATTTTTACCTAACAAAATTTATATGACACTTAATTTTTTTTTTTAAAAAAACCCTCTGAGTAGTTTTACAAGACATATCAATTATCAGCAAAACAGTTAAAAGCAATTAAAACCCTTTAAAATAACTAAGATTAACAGTGAAAGAGACTCCTACTTAGCGGGCCATTATCAAGCTCTTCCAGCAATCAAATCTGCACTGGATCCAGGAATTAGAAGGCTTGATAGTTTTTTTTAACACTCACTGGATCCTGGAGGCACCCCCCCATCCCATAATGCTACCTCCTTGCAAGAGTCAGACATCTGCCCCTAGATGTACAAAGAAACAGCAAAATACAACTTCCCTGTGGAAAAATAGCAGACAAGTTAGCAAAGGCATTAGAACACACATAATAAAATAATAAATAATTGCACAATTTAACCCAACACCAATTTATGTGCTTATTTTGTTGGGATATAGTTCTGTTCCACCTTAAAAGGGAACAGGCTGTTGTGTGTCACATGCCTGTTTACTTCCAGCACTTGCTGGGAACTTCCGTTTGTGTTACTGCTGTTTTGCTGGAGACGAAGGGAAGCAGACATGTTTTCCTCTGTTCCTGAACTATGCTGAATAAAATGCTGTACATTATGCTTACACATTTCTCTGTCCGCCTCTTCTGCTGTGAGAAGATTTATACACTCTGATGATAGAGTGTGCACGGGTCTCTAAACGTATCTGAGGCTCGTGTTGCTAATTGATGCTGTTCCAAGGGAGACTGGCTGCCAGCTGGGCGCCTGCCTGATGCCCCCGCCTTCCCGGCAGTATCCCAACACATTTAACCCAACACCAGTGCAGTGACAGCTTATTCCTTTTAAGCAAGCTCCAGTCCATCAGAATCTCTTCAGGCCTGCCTCTTTCTCCTTGGCGCATGCCCACCGTCAACATCCAGCCCCCGGAAGGCTGCCCATGAGGGAATGCGGTCCTCACGCTGAAAGAGGATCCCCACCCCAATCTAGACAGCGTAAGTTGGGTTGGGAAAGCCTGTGGAGAAATATTTGTGTTTCTGTTCATAAAGGGAAGTCTAGGTTGGGAGTGTCTTGTTTAGCAACTGCATTACTAACGCTGGAGGCTTCACAAGGTTATGGTTAAATATTGTAGATAATGGACAGCCCAGGGATAGTTGAGGGTGGATTACATCTCTGATGTAACCCTCCCATCCTCATCTTTTATTTTTGTAGGTTGTGGAAGAACTTGCCCACCATGCAAAACAAAAGCGGAGAAGGTAACCGATGACAGTAAGAACTTGCCAGGAAAAGAACGATCAACCTACCAATTAATCTGGGACTTAGATGCCTGAAGAAAGGTAACTTTATTCTTCCACAAACGTTGCTCACCCATGTTCCAACTGAGGTATTTATCAATTTCACATTTCTTCATCCCTTAGGAGAAAGCTGACATGTATATATAGAAGTGGGCAGGATAAATAAATAAATCCCAGGAAACATTTACTTGATTCCATGAGGCTTAGCCCACACATGATTGGAGTTTCAGCCTCAGTTATTAAAATAATAATAATAATAATAATAATAATAATAATAATAATAATAATAATAATAATAATCAGCTGAACTCTTGATGAGTAAGCTCAGTGGAGCAGCTCATTAATAGCTAATAAAATTGTGGCAGAGGCCTAATAAATATATTTAGCCAATTAATTGGTATCATAAATAAGTTCTATAAATACTGCCATGAACTTACTACTTGTTATCTGTGTGGAGGGGAGGAGGGGAGGAAGTTGATAGAAGGAAGAAGGGCTTACCATTCATGTGGAAGATTACTGTTACTTTGCAGTATGGTGAAATGGAACGGTTTAATTTTCTTCAGTTAAGAGAATACTGGAGACTCAAGCTTTCTTTGTTAATATATACAAGAAGAGATTTATGGAACCAAATTGGCTCCTCAAAGCAAGCAAGCATCAAATCTTCAAGATAGCACACCCTCTAGGCAGAAACTCCAAAATAACTGTTTTGCTTACCTGCAGGTGTGGTGTGTGAAAAGTGCTTTGCTTGAACATTTGTGCATAACAGCAAATGTTACCAAAAAAGCACATCATCGCTGCTGTCCTCCCTGGAGGAAAACTTAAGCCTTGCAGTGTTCTCACTGACCAGAGAAGTGGTTTGCTTGTGCATTTATAATGGTGGTGAAAGATGTGGGATACCGTGTCAGTGAGAGAGCAAAGGTGAACTGGAGCTCGCATGGGGAAAATGGTAACAACGTTCCTTGCAGAAATCACTGTATTCCAATAGCAAATGCAGATATTCAAAGTGAGCCTGAAGGAAGAACACGATGCAACAGTTAAGGGGAGTTTGGAGCCCCACGCGTAGAGCAACAATGAAGGGACAGCTGATGAGCTTTGATGGTGTAGCATTGTAATCAGTAGCGGAGAATCAGCAGCTTTGTCTGTCCAAAGAGCCTGGCAGCAATAACAGAGATGGAAAGCTGGAAGAACTTTTCACAGGAAACAAGAGAAAGTAAGAAGAGTCCCACCAGCATCAGACCAAAAGCCCATCTAGTCTAGCATTCTGTTTTCACAGTGACCAATCAGATGTGGCTTTTCTAACCAGCAGGGCTCGTCTAATGTTTTTAATGGCTGGGATGGTGGAGAGAAAGGGATTAATAGTTGGGTCAGCTCTAGACAGTGGGTAAGACAATTTGTCTAGCTGGCAGAAGATCTTTGTAAAGTGCTTTGAGGTTTTGTTTTTGTTTTTACAATAAAGCAGTATTTAAATTTTATGGAATGAATGAATGAATGAGCTCTCTAGACAAAGAACATGATTTTCTACTTACTCCTTGTAGCTGGAGATACCACAGACTAAGATTGGGATGTTCCATGTGCAAAGCATGAACTCTACAGCTGACGATGCTACTGGGTTTATCACTGGATAAAGGCATGTGAGTCCTTAGATGAGCAGTTTAGATCATGATACCAGCCAGAGTAGACCAGGAATGGAAGAAAGGGGTACCTTATGCAGAAGGGGTGAAATACATTTGTCAGCATGGCACATGGAGATACTCAAAGCAAGGCCAAAGACCATGGTGAAAGACCACTTCACTGCGATTGGAGATTTGATTGGATCTTCACATTAATGTTTCTTGAGATCCTTTGCTAAGCAGCAAAAATCACTACAAAAGTGAGGTCTTCCTCTACGGTCTCTTGACAAAGAGAAATGTGGCTTGTCAAAGCGAAATTATGTGTTTTGACAATGTGGCTGCAGAATTAAGTGTTTAGTTTTGATAACTGTTGGAGTTGTGTGACGTTATTGGATATTTGGAATGCCTGAAAACAGAAATATGAAAAACCTACTTTAGATGGATAATGAAGATGCCTTAGAATAATTAGAAGAGGTGTTTGTTTTGGGGTTTGGGGGAAGTCACATGTAGCAAAATAGCATTCTTTAAATCCTTGCCCTACCCATTTTAGTGAAACTCCATTTATTTAGAATTTGCCTATGTAATAGGAGACTCTGGAGGGGGTCTGGCTGAGGAAATTCTAACTGGTGTTTTGTGAAGAGCAAGAAAGAAGCTGGTTTGCCAAATGGGTGTCTGGTTTCCTGTAAATAAGGAGACACTGGGGACTGGAGTTTTCTTAAAGACCTAAATATTTTTGTCTTCCACTCACAGAAGGAGTCTCCACCTGGTTTTTTATGGACCCCCCTCCTTTCCTCTCAGTACCCACCCCAGGCCACTTCATACAGGAGTTCCTTTGACCCTCAAAAATAGGAGATGGGGGAGAATTTTGTTGTGTTTTCATTTTAATGTGGTCCTCCTAATTTCACACTTCCCAAACCTATAAGCAAACCGAAACACAGCTGCCCTTCCAAACTGGTGCTTTCTCCCAAATTTCGTGATGCAATTCTCCAGCCAAAACGGGTGCAAAAATGTATACATTCGTGAAAATAATATACAAAGCTACATTATATTAGAGAAACTTGGTAAATTTGCATACAAAAATACAATGCACATGACATTTCATATAGATTCTTGTGTGTATTTTTTTTAAAAAGGGGGGAACCAGCAAATTGAACTGAAAGGCGAAAAAAACGAGAAACTGGGAGAAACCGAAATTTTTAGAATTATCCATCTCTACTCAGAAGAGACACTTCTCTGTTTCCAATCCCTTGGTGATTCAGCAGCAGGTGAATGGCTGAAAATACATCATCTGGTATGTCCTTAATCTTTGTTAACCTGGCAACTGCCTTCTACACAGGAAGTGCTGCAGGTGCAAAGTTTCTTTGGGATAAATTTTATGAGTGTTACAACAGTTGTGAAGCTGAATTGCTTGCTAAGATTGCTGATCATCTGACAGTATCTCACTGCTAGGGTAGTGTAGTGGTTAGAGTGCTGAACTAGGACCTGAGAGACTAGGGTTCAAATCCCCATTCAATCATGAAGGTCACTGGTGGCCAGTCACTGCCTCTCAGCAATAAATAAATAAGTGTATGTTAGGAGGTGATTTCTTGTCTAAGTTGCAGGCATATAGTCTGAGGCATAAGACCTCTTCAGGTGGGAAGACTGGTGGGAATGAAGGTGTAAGCTCCACCCGCCCCCCAATCTTCATGCCCATAGCTGTCCATGAGTTGTTGAAGACCAACTGCATGAAGAAGAAGAAGAGTTTGGATTTGATATCCCACTTTATCACTACCCGAAGGAGTCTCAAAGCGGCTAACATTCTCCTTTCCCTTCTTCCCCCACAACAAGCACTCTGTGAGGTGAAGAAGTGAGGCTGCTTCTACTTGTGTAAGTTCTGGTGTAGAAATCAGGGGTTCAGCATCAAGCAAGGAGCCTACAGGAGTAGAAGCTGGCTCCTCACTTCAGGTTGTTGCCCTCCAAGAGCTCGGGTGGGGATAGGGATGGAGACAGGGTGCTCCTTCCCTTATCCCCTCACCTGTAGGGTTACCATATTTTGAACAGCAAAAAAGAGGACACACTGGTCAACTTCTCCTTTTAACTATGGAGCACTATGACAACTCTACCCATGAAAAAGAGGATGTGTCCTGGAAAAAGAGGAAATATGGCAAGCCTATGTGACTTGAACCACATTCCTGACATTATGGAGATGGCAAAAGCTCCATAGGTCTACAGTATTCACCCATCCAATAAAACTACAGCCTGCAGTGGCAACCAGTGATGTGGTCTGCTAGGCCAAACTAGCCTTTAGCAGGGAGAAATGCTCCATCATACTGTCTGCATGCTGGAAGCTGGTAGTGGAGGCAGAGGGTATTATAACCAGCCCTAAGCAAGCATGGGTTGCTGGCTGGGCAGTCTTTCCCAAGAGCTGGCCTTTGCAGATTGCAGCAGTACTAGGGCAGCTATCCAGAAGTGGTGGATGGTCCCCATAGGGCAGCCAGAACCAATGGCAGACAACTAATTCTAGCTTTGACCCCATCCTCCTCCCTGCCAAGGTCTGCATGGGCAACAATAAGACCAAGCAAGAGGAAGTTGTAAGTCAGGGCCAGTCATTGGTTGCAAGAAAAAAGACAGGCAGGTGGGGGGCTGGCTGAGAGCAGACTGAGGTTGGTGGGGCAGTGCCCCATTTGCTCAAATGGACCGGCCTTCACTGCATAGTGACATACTGTACGTTTGTTCAATGCTGGCTGTAGCAGCCTCTACCTCCACCATCCTCCTAGCCAGAGCTGGCCCTACCATTGGACGCAGTGAGGCATCCACGTCAGGTGGTGAGCCCTGGAGAGCAGCATTCACCTAGACTAGCCTGCTGCTCCCAGGTGCCTTGGAAGTAACATTCAGCTGCCAGACAGTTTCTGTATATGGTGTATGTGTGTTTGTGTGTGTGTGTCTGCATGTGAGAATTCCACCTAGTTCTTTGCTTCAGGCAGCAAAATGCCTTGGTCCAGCCCTGCTCCTAACACATAACAGGAATGGATGGGGATTCTCCTCACCTCTTAAGCAGTCACTGCCGAACCACTGTTGCTCCTGTCTCCAGAGCTTCTCGCCACAACTGGAAGCGGGGGACACACGGCCACCTTCTGACTTTGGAACGAGCCCTTTTTACAGAGCAGATATGGGAAGCCGTGGCGCAGGTTAGGGATATGCGATACGAGGGACTTTTCTTGCAGCAACACCATGGAATAAAAGTTATGGCCAGAAGTGAGGACACTCACCACAGCCAAGTGCTGATGAATGCTGCCAGGTGCCTTTTGTGCTCAATGTGGATGAAATATTAAGTGAAAGTAGTCCGGGCAATGTACTTCCCAGTAATGGAAGCTATTCATATACGAGCCGTTTCTATCAGTGACAGTGATCTGGTCTGGAAGCTACAGCTACCTGGGACTGTGGTTGCATTTGCCCTGCGTCTTTTTACAAAGCATTGTCCAGGTCAGGAAAGTATTTGAGGCATTTGGCTGACAGCTCAGCATTCTTTATTTAGAACCCCCTTGTCTTTCATTCGCCATCCATTATTTAGCGTTTTTGACAATGTCATGAATATCTTAATGGAAAGCAAATTAATGAGAGAGAAAAAGGCCGATAGGACGGGGAGCAGCACCTTCTGCTCTCAAAGGAGGTTCTTTGTGCTTTTAGGGCTAGCAATGGGAAACGTCTCTCCAGCTGCTTAGCAAGCTTATTTTCAGATGACACATTTCCCTTGCGGTGTTGGCAACGGCCGTGGGGTACATTGTAAAGCTCACAGCTGCATTTCGCTCCTATTTGATGCTGTGCATAACTCAGGAGTATTGCATACCTCCAGCTCTAAGTCTGGATGCACAGACGCACGGGGGGGACCAGCAGAAGGAAGGAGGGAAGCATAGAACCCACCTCCTAGGGGCTGGGGTTGCTTTGGCACCCCCCGATAAAATATTTGAGGAGGACATTCCCCCAAAATTGATGGACGTTGCCATTCAAACGATGTGCCTGCACTGTGTCATTGATCGATTATGTGGGGCAGGGCTTACCTGGAGGGAGGGTAGCAGGCAGCAGTGGCAAAGGCCTCGTATTTAAGGCATGGAGCTTCCTGAGTGTGTTTGGGAATGCCCATTTCTCCCCTGGAGAACACAGAAGTTATAGTTTTCTGATCTCAGGTGGCGCAATGGGTCAGTGCATCTGGCTGTTAACCAGAAGGTTGGTGGATGAAGCCCACCTGGTGATGACAGTGGTCAGGATTCCCAACCCTCAGGGTCCCTTCCAACTCTACAGTTCTATGGTTCTATTATTCTCCTAGATGGATCCATTGAGTAAGGAGACAGAACAAACGACACCCCCCTGCTCCTTGGTGTTAATGAACACAACAGATGAACATCCAAGCCTTCAAGATGAGGCCGCCCCCACCCAGGCCTTTCCATTTGCTATGTCTAGGGATGGAGGAATCTGTTGATTTGGGTGTCTCCTGGTTTCTAAGTTTTCCAGTTAAAAATTCAGTTCTCCACAATTCTGCCACAATCTGTGGGTTTTCTTTTTTAAAAAATAATGCTAACAAAACCTGGCATTTTAGTGCAAATTTCTCCAAAAATATACATTTTTGTTTGCAGCTAATAGACACATATTTCCTCTAATATATTGCATTTGTGTGTGTTATTTTTAATCACGTGCGCATTTGTATGTACCCTCCCCTGTTGCCTGTGCATTTTTGTACCCATTCTTTGGTTGGAGCACTGTGCGTTCCAAAGGGTACTTGTGTTTGCGTATTTGTTCAAGAGGTGAAAATGAGGTAGTTTCTCATTAAAATGCTAATTCTCCTCCATGCCTAGCTACAACCACCAACCTCTTTCCCCCCCACAAAGGTACATTTTGGGACATGCTATCTGAGAGAGCTTATTGGCAGCAGAGGAGACAGGTGCCGGATGAACTCAATACAACCTGGGTCAGAACTGCGGAGAACTTTGGGCTTGGCTCACAATGCCCCAGTCCTTTCTGGGGAGGGATCCAATGAAAACGCCCCACTGCGGCAGTGCAACACCCACAAATTTCAGTGGGGCTGTTATACCTATCAAACGTATGTGTACCCTTATGAGAAGAGGGAGCCACCTTCTGGATTTAGCTCTGTACTGCTTTGCTTTGATGACTGACTCTGTAAGTACCTGGACTTCAGCTACTTTCTTTAGAGTAGTCCTATTGAATTCAACACAATTACTCTGAAGCAAGAAATCCAAGGACCGCCACCAAAGTGAGGATTTGTGTTGACCATTTTTAAAAGAGAAATAGAGAGACAGAGACAGAGAGAGAAGGCAGACAAACACAGGGACTGCCCCTGCAGCAGCAGGAAATCATAGGGGGAAACCCCTCAAAACTCTCAGTTCTGGTCGGTTATTTACTGTGGAAATAGATGCCGGAAGCCTTTTGAGCTGCTACTGCAAAAAGCTTTTATGCAAAACTCTGTAAGCGGCATCACTCTGAGTTCTGGCTGAAATTGGGCAGACCACATAGACATCTTACAAAAGTCCCTCCTGCTTATTGCAGCGTTTTTGGATGAAAGTGTTTCCCAGCTTTTATCCTTCTCTAGGAGGAAAGCCCACTCAACAATGCAGAGGGCACCCAATTCCCCAATAGATAGTTGGCACTGACTGCGGATCTCTTTTTAAAAGACCCATTGAAGCAATCAAGTCCCCTTACATTGAGCCATTTAACCCAATTCATATTTATTATGCACGGAGCGCCTCAGACTCTCCGCACTGTGCAATTATGAAATTAAAAAGAACAGATCCTGCCTGCAGGCTTCATATATATATATATATATATATATATATATATATATATATGTTTTCGTAGATTTTCACGGGTACAGGAATGCAGGTTTTGGTGTCCTCGGGTGTCTTCCCGTGTAAAAGTTGGGGTGTCTAGGCGACGTTTCGACGAGGTCTCACTCGTCATCTTCAGGCTGGTGCTTTCGGCTTCTTGTTACTGGAACAGAGCGGGATCTCAGTGTTTGAGTTCCTATAAATACTGTAGAGGGGTGTGGTGTATTGCCTCAAAAGTTCTGGGCAGAGGGGAAGTTCCCAGGCTAGTGTTCTTTTCTTCTTTTGTTCCTTAATTACTTGAGGGATATCTTGAGTGATTTCTTGAGTGATATTCTGAGTACCACTTAGGTGGGTCATTAGGTGTGGATTAGTTGCTAAAGCCTTCGTGTCTTGACCTCTTGAATTTGTGAAGAGTTTTTCTGGGAAGATGGCTGTACTGCACTTAGTTGTGCTTTGGCTTGGCTTCGTGTATAGGGGCGAGCTGTGGTTTTGTGCCCTGTGCCAGCCAGATCTGTGTAGGGATTGCAGGGGGGTGCAGCATCCGGAGTTGCCACCATGGTTTGGTTACTGGATGGTGTCTGTAATTTATCTGTGGAGAGGGTCTGGGTTTGGGTCTGGTGTGGTTGATTGGTGGTGGCGTTCTGTGTGCCTCTGGATCTGGTGTCGGTTTTTGTGGGGAGGGCTAATTTCCAGATGTCTGGCAGGCGGGACGTGTCGTCACGCTTGTTCATGTTGTGAGGGTGTTTCTCTATCTCGATGGCTTCCATGATTATTCTCTTGTGGTGATGTTCCATGTTAAAGAGCAATTTGGAATCTGCAAAATTAATTTCGTGTCCTGTTTCTTTCATGTGTTGGAAAAGAGAGGAAGATTTTTCTTCTTTTTTGACGGCATTCTTGTGTTCTGCGATACGTGCATTTATTCGTCTGTTTGTTTGTCCAATGTACGTGGCTGGGCAGACTTTGCAGGGTATTTCATAGACCCCTTGGTTTTCCAACTGGATTTTATCTTTGGGGTTTCTGAGGATATTGGCTATTTTTTGGTTGGTGCAAAAGGCTGTTTTGATATTGTGTTTATGGAGGATTTTGCTAATTTTATCTGTAGTGCCCTTGATATAAGGAAGGAGGGCCATGCCATTGTTTTCTTCCGTGTCTAACCAAGACACGGAAGAAAACAATGGCATGGCCCTCCTTCCTTATATCAAGGGCACTACAGATAAAATTAGCAAAATCCTCCATAAACACAATATCAAAACAGCCTTTTGCACCAACCAAAAAATAGCCAATATCCTCAGAAACCCCAAAGATAAAATCCAGTTGGAAAACCAAGGGGTCTATGAAATACCCTGCAAAGTCTGCCCAGCCACGTACATTGGACAAACAAACAGACGAATAAATGCACGTATCGCAGAACACAAGAATGCCGTCAAAAAAGAAGAAAAATCTTCCTCTCTTTTCCAACACATGAAAGAAACAGGACACGAAATTAATTTTGCAGATTCCAAATTGCTCTTTAACATGGAACATCACCACAAGAGAATAATCATGGAAGCCATCGAGATAGAGAAACACCCTCACAACATGAACAAGCGTGACGACACGTCCCGCCTGCCAGACATCTGGAAATTAGCCCTCCCCACAAAAACCGACACCAGATCCAGAGGCACACAGAACGCCACCACCAATCAACCACACCAGACCCAAACCCAGACCCTCTCCACAGATAAATTACAGACACCATCCAGTAACCAAACCATGGTGGCAACTCCGGATGCTGCACCCCCCTGCAATCCCTACACAGATCTGGCTGGCACAGGGCACAAAACCACAGCTCGCCCCTATACACGAAGCCAAGCCAAAGCACAACTAAGTGCAGTACAGCCATCTTCCCAGAAAAACTCTTCACAAATTCAAGAGGTCAAGACACGAAGGCTTTAGCAACTAATCCACACCTAATGACCCACCTAAGTGGTACTCAGAATATCACTCAAGAAATCACTCAAGATATCCCTCAAGTAATTAAGGAACAAAAGAAGAAAAGAACACTAGCCTGGGAACTTCCCCTCTGCCCAGAACTTTTGAGGCAATACACCACACCCCTCTACAGTATTTATAGGAACTCAAACACTGAGATCCCGCTCTGTTCCAGTAACAAGAAGCCGAAAGCACCAGCCTGAAGATGACGAGTGAGACCTCGTCGAAACGTCGCCTAGACACCCCAACTTTTACACGGGAAGACACCCGAGGACACCAAAACCTGCATATATATATATATATATATATATATATGGAAGAACAGAGCAAACAATAATTGCTTTGCATTATTTATACAGAACAAACAGTGGAGGCATGTTTGGCGGTGGGACTCCTCTGCTTCTTAATTAAGAAGCCAAGCCTGCAGCCTAATAAAGACTGTGATAAAGCAAATTGGTCCCTAGTCTAAACATTCCCACACTAGCCCTGAAATATCAGAATCAGCAGAAATGTGTGCACAGTCCTCGAGACAAGGACAATGCTGTGGAAGGGTTTGTTGGGCACACCAGTCGGAAGTTACACACGGACATTGTTGTTACACACCACCCCAATTTCCACCAAGCTTGCAGGGGTTCCAGGAAGCTCACCCAGGGTCATGTTTCTGTGTTGTGAATTCGGGCCATGGCAGAGGCTGGAATGTTTCAAGATATATGGTTTATTTTGCACCTGTATACACCTGGATCTACATGGAGAGGAAGAGAGTTCACATCATTACATCTACAGAGTGTCTCCAGAGGCGGAGCTAGCTGCTCATGCACCCAGGGGTAGGGCTAGCTGCCCACAGGGGTGGACCGAGGATCCCAGGGGGTGGGGCAAGGGTGTGTGCCACCTGCCACGAGTGTCCTGGGGCGTGCGCCACCCACCATGAGCCTCCCAGTGGGTGCACCACCCGCCACGGGCATCCGGGGGGGGCGGGGCAGCAATATCACCCCCCTCAGGGATGGCACCCGGGGCGGACCACACCCAGGCCCCCTTCCTACACCTCTCTCCTTATTTCTCTCACAGCTCCAGCCAGCTGGAGTCCAGAGAAGCCAGCCATGCTCCACAGTCTCTGGGTTGCAGCCTCTCCAGTCAGATGGTTCTGACTGCATGACCTCCCCTTCTTCTTCCCAGAGCTCTTTGCAGCGGGAGGGGGGGGGACTCCACTTCTGCTTCCAACATCCCCACTGTCTCACTGTAACTTCTGTTTCAAAAATCTCCCGTAAAAGGCCATTTACCATTGCCTTGGTAACCTGCCAATTCTGGGGGAAGGACTTTCATCTTTCAAATTTCAGTGGGGTCATGTGTGAGGCCAAAATTCTCTGTGTCCCCACCTCTCGCCTTCCATTCTGCTCAATTCACTATGTCCTCATTGGGGTGCCCTGTGGCATCCCCTAGACTTGGTGCCCAATGTGGTGGAACCAGCCACGCTGCCCTAAATCTGCCAGCTCAGCTGATTCTCCTGTCTCTGTTCACTCCTCAGAACTTGGGGTGGTGGTGATGATGAAGACAGTTCTTTTGCATTGCCAATGGCCCTTAATGTCCCAGTATTGTTTCTTAATGGTGCTGCATTTTACTAGCCTGGGCTGAGAGGGTGCTGCTGCAGGGGGCCTCAGTCGCTGGATCATCACCCTGTCATGATGATTGGGCTTGCACGTTCCTATTAACCTTTGAGTGAAGCCGTCGGGAATCTCGTACTCCCAGCAGAGTCACCCAAGGCGGTAAGGTCAAAGGGAAAGAGCTAGACAAAGAATAATCCAAGAAGTCCTCAACTGCAGAACAGGTGGATGATAACAAGCAGTATGTTACAACGGCTGTGAAGGCGGATGAAGGCTGCAGCAGATAAGAATCTACCGGTTGTCGTGACTATCGGAACAGAGCCTTACTGCGAAGACTGTGTGTTGGTCAGCATGCACTGATCTACACACATAAAACAAATTCATGCACAGGCGTCTTATAAAAACCCAACCCAAACCCCCAAAGTCCCATGGTGATCGGCAAATGGTAACAGCAGCAGGATTGTGAAATTTGGAAGCCCCTAGTCATGAATCAGCACATGGGTGGTGGATACAGATTCATTCGTTCTGACTCGAAGAACGAGACAGTTGAGCAGCTCGGCAGCTGTATCCATGACTGAGCACAGCCCCTTTTAGGATCCACTCTCCTTCTGAAGCAAGAACAGCACATCCAAAGGAAACGCCAGACTCCACCAAGATGCAGTTAGGTCCAATACCATCAGGTGACTCAAACATACTATGGCACTTTCCATCCAGACAGTGGTAAGTCATAAGGACATAGGAAGCTGCCTTGTCCTGAGTCAGGCCAATGGTCAATCTAGCTCAGCATCTAATGACTCTCCATGATTTCAGACAGGGGACATTTATAATATAATAATATATTTTATTATTTATACCCCGCCCATCTGGCTGGGTTTCCCCAGCCACTCTGGGCGGCTTTCAACAAAATATTAAAATACAATAGTCTATTAAGCATTAAAAGCTTTCCTAAACAGGGCTGCCTTCAGATGTCTTCTAAAAGTCTGGCAGTTGTTTTTCTCTTTGACATCTGGTGGGAGGGAGTTCCACAGGGTGGGTGCCACTACTGAGAAGGCCATACATTTCCTGCCCTACATGAAGATGCTGGGGATTGAACTTGGGACCTTCTGCATGCAATTTGGCTTAACCTTGGAAAGTTATCCTCTAGAGGCAGAGCACTGTGGACAATGAACAAAATATCCTTATTTGCTGTGACTATGTTCCAAAGATGTGGGGAAATTTGGGCTGATTTCCGCTGACATGGTCTGAGCATCAAAGGTTAATTTGCCCTGAAATTCTGGGGTTTTATTTGGGTTGCTTATCAAGCAAGCAATTACGCAATGCTACATCCCGTGAGACATCCTTCATTGGCCTTAACCTTTTTTTCTTTTTTTAAAGGTCTCTGATCTAAATGATGTTCTGTCCCTTATAAAGACTCAGACCATCTGATTCAGAATCACTGAATCATTATTCTAAAACCAAGGATGTTCTTCAGCATCAACTCTTGGCTGAAAATTGATTCCCCCCCCCATTCTGTGGATGACACATTGGACAAATTGGGGTTCACAAGACGAGAGACTTCCAGACTTCCGCTTGAAGAGCTGCAATATCCCATCTGCACTATACATTTAAAGCATCACCATCCCACTTTAAACAGTTCTGGCTTCCCCAAAATAATCCTTGGTTTGCTAAGGGCATTGAGAGTTTTTAAGAGTCGCAGAGGTACAATTATCAGAGTGGATTGACCATCAGTGCCTCTTCCCAGGAAACTGGTCATTGTAGTTTTGTAACAACAACACTCCAACAAACTTCAATTCCCAGGATTATTTTGGGGAAGCAATGACTATTTACAGTGGTATGATACAGCATTAAACGTGTAGTGCAGATGTGGCCGAGATAAGTCAGCCCAAAGCAGTCTCCACTTACTTTAAAAGTGAGGAGACCTAGGTCCTTCTTACTCATTTCACAGAGTCAAGATGCCCAGCTTTCCCCGGAGTCTATCTATTTTATTGGATTTCTTACTTGGCCTTCACCACAAGGTGCTAGTGTGGATTGCAACAATAAAACACACCATTAGAAAGCGAATGAAACAGTTAGAAACCTAAAGCAACAATAGTATAAAAACCAAACAAAAACGCTCCCATGTATAGCATAATGCAAAAAACAATTCCACATAGAACAATAGTTCTGTCCCATTAAACTTTAATTAGTTTAATGCTAATCATATGTCCAGTGCGCTTCCGATGCCACAATGTCCCATTACAGCAGAGCATTTCGCACAGCGGCTCAAGAAGGGCTGGAGAGTCAGCATCTTGTCAATAAAGGAATCTTGGAGCAAGCGGTTTGGAACTCAAATAAAAGGTTTATTTACACAAAACAAAAAACCCTGGTGAAGAATCACACATTACAGCAAACACCCCCCAAAAGAAAAGGAAGGGGGAAAAGGGGAGGCAAACACAGTAGTGAGTTGACTATTTATACAAACTCACATTCCTGGAAGCCTAACGACCTTCAGCTGCTCAGTGACTAGAGCGTCTTGATTAGAGCTTCTTAACCCTTTAATACCAACACCCCCTCTCGCTCGTAACACTGAGCTGTACCAACCTTAATTCAAATTTAAACCTGAACAGAAACATTTATGAGATTGCGGACTCAAAGCTTTTGTAAAACCGTCTGCGAGATTTTCTTGGCTTGGACAATACTTTAGTTCAATTAAACCTTGTTTTACACTTTGGCATACATTTTGATAACGGATATCCAAGTGTTTTGTGTGTGCCTTGAATTGACCTGATTTAGCTAGTTTAATACAAGGTTGATTGTCTTCCCACACTCTGATAGGTAGGGAACATTCTCCAAACAATTCTTGTACCAGTTGCTTATAAAATTCCAGTTCTCTACATACATCTGATAATGCATTGAACTCAGATTCAGTTGAACTTAAAGCTATAAGTGATTGTTTTCTTGATCTCCAACCAATTAGTGCATTTCCAAATTTTATCGCCATTCCTGACACTGATTTTCTATCTGGTCCAGCATCTGCCCAACTGCTGTCGGCCCAACATTCAAGTTGTGTGCTGCCCTCTGCTGATAGTTTTAAGCGAAACCTTTTGGTAGTTTGGAGATACCTTAAAACTCTTTTTACTCCTTGCCAAGCATGCATTGATGGTTTTTCAGCTTGTCTACACAGCATGTTGACAGCATATGTTATATCGGGCCGAGTCCACTGTGCAATGTGGAGTAGACTGCCTATCGCTGACTGATAAACCCCGGGATTACAGAACTCTGTCTGTTGCTCAGTTTGAGCATCCTTTGTGTAACTTAACTCCATTGGGGTTTTAACACCAGCACAGTTGTCCATTTTAAACCTTTCCATCAACTGCTGGATCTTAGCTTCTTGGCTGAGCCAATAGTTCCCATCTTCATCTTGCTGAATTTTAACTCCTAGATAAACAGATACATTGCCTAGTGATTTTATCTGAAACCTTTCTCCAAGCTTTGTGGCAAATTGTTGTGCAAGTTTATCGTCCTTTCCACTGTATAATAAATCGTCAACAAATATCAAGACTGCTTCTTGTTCACATCCCGAGCCTTTTAGATAAAGACACGCATCTGCTGCGCTCTTTCTGAACCCCATGCTCTCTAGAGCATCGTTTAAGCAGGAATTCCAATTACGGGCGGACTGTTTCAACCCATAAATGGATTTGTGTAGGCGCCAGACCTGGTTTGGCTTGTCTCCTTCAAAACCTGGTGGTGGCGTCATATAGACTTCCTCCTGTAAGTCTGCATTTAAATAAGCCACATTGACATCAAAATGAAACAGCTTATTTCCCTTCTTAGCTGAAGAGGCTAAAAGCATTCTTAATGACTCCGATCTTGAAGTAGGGGCATAAATTTGAGAATAGTGAACTCCTTTGCGCTGCGAAAACCCTTTTGCAACTAGTCGGGCTTTATATTGCAACTCCTCAGTAGTTGTGGGCTTTAAACGATATACCCATCGACAACCTACAGCTTGTTGCCCTTCTGGAAGCTCTGTACTTGTAAACACACCGAGAGACTTCATTGAAGCTATCTCTTTTTCCATTGCTTCCTGCCACTTTGCGGCTTCTGAGCTTGGAAGCTGTTGTACTTCCATATAGCTATCTGGCTCACACTGTGCCATATTTACGTATACACTTGTCACCTTAAACCGCTCTGGCGGCTTGCCCTTTGTGGCACGTTTTGACCTGCGCAATTGCTCCTCTTGTGCCCCCTCTGACCGTTGGCTGTCAGAATCTGTCTCAGACTTTATGTCTGGACGTGCCTCTAGGGATAAATACCTCCGTTTAGATACCTCCCTTGGGCTTGGTGTTGCAGGCGACCTGCTTCGCTTTTGCTGTCTGCTAGGCCTACTGACTGGCGATGTTGGAACACTCTTAGATTCTGGCTTTTCTACCTTAGGAGAAGAACCTTGTGCCTGGTCAGAATCTGCATCTGAACCATGTGCACCATCCCCTTCTGGCTCATCACCCTCTGGACTTTCTTTCTCAGCATAAATGCCTAAATCATCTCTCAAAATGTCAGGGTTAGCATGTAAGTGAGTCCATCCGGATTGCTCACAAAATTCAGCGCTCCTACTGAGGATCACTCTTGTAGTATCCCCATCTGGGTTCACGAACCTCCAAGATTTGGCGTGTGGTTCGTACCCACAAAAGATGAGTTTTCTAGCCCTTGGACTTCCCTTTTTCCTTAACGCTTTTGGGATAAGTACATAGGCTTGAGATCCAAACACCCGAAAGTAATTAACTTTGGGCTTCTTCCCATATAAAGCAAAATATGGCGTAGTATCAATTACCGAATTATATACTCGGTTCAGAACATGAGTAGCCGTCTTCCAGGCTTCCGCCCAGTAACTTTGAGGAAGTTTAGCATCAAACAACATAGAATTTGCCAACTCTTGCAGAACCCTGTTTTTACGTTCGGCCACGCCTCCTTCTTGGGGGGAATAAGGTGTAGACAGACGATGCTTAATTCCCTTTTTCTTAAAGAAATTCTGCAACACAGACCCGGTAAATTCTGACCCTCTGTCTGTCTGAAAAGCAAGTACTCTAGTACCGAATTCAAGTTCTACTGCATGAACCCAATTTTTAACTGTTTCTGCAGTATCTGCTTTTGTTTTGAGAGGAAAAAACCATGTAACCTTTGTTTTGTCATCTGAGAGACACAGTGCATACCTCGAACCTCCCATGCTAGCAACAGGCATTGGGCCACATAGGTCCATATGCACAAGTTGGAATACTTTGTCAGATTTCCTATTTGAACTGGGATAGCTGCATCTATGAACCTTCGCCCTTTTGCATGCAGTACAATCCAAATACTTAGTACATTTGTTCAATTTGCACCCTTCTGATAATTCAGGTTGTCTTTTAACATACT